>NC_090437.1:811024248-811330990 GCF_031143425.1 Pleurodeles waltl | reverse complement strand
ATGCAGCACAGATATGTACTGGACTTATGATAGCCATCGAAGGAGGGATGTGTAAGAAGATTGGGTCAGCCTGGTGTACTTATGTGCCAGCCAGTGATGTGGATAATGGGACACTGACTTAGTCCATTCTGACTTTACATGACCTACAAAGAAAATGGTCAGTTAAGTGGTGCCCCTGATGGGTGGTTCGAGGGCTGGTTTGAATGGGTGCAGTCCTAGAGGTCAGGGTTATTTAAGGTATTGTTGCCTTTCACAGTGATATTGCTCTTGATATGTCTTATTGTTCAGGTAATATTAGCATGTTGTAAAAGAATGGCAGCTAAAAGGCAAGGAACCTTTTTGGGTAGGAAAAGCGCCAAGGATGTTGAGGGATAGAATAGTGAGCATAAGGTGATCCCCCTAGTAGATGGGAAGGCGGGAAAGAAAGTTGAAGAATCAACTGGAGGGGGGACTGATGCAGGGAAATAATAGGAACATATTTTATAGACATATACACAAATATAAAATCCCAAACCCCAATACAAGCATTTCAGGTGATGGATAGTTTTAAAACCTTTGTAAGTAGTGAATTGGCCCTAGCCTAATGGATGAAGGTGCTGAAAAAGATAAGTGTGGGTTCTGCAAAAAAATAATCCATGAGGAGGTTTATGCTAGACATGGACACATACACAATTCTTGGAAATACTTTCATATGTTGAAAATATCTCAACTGCCCAGATTTCTGTTTACGACATCTAGAAATTTGCAACTCATGTTTTTGGTGGTGTTTACAGTATATATAACACTGCTTGTAATCCAGAAATTGAACTTAGGACTTTGGTCTCTTTTTGACACTGGCTGATTTTCCAAATTGATCAATCGATGAAAACCATATTATTGTGCAAAATTGTTCCATCTTACTTTATTGATAGAATTTCTTCCAACACCATTTCCCAAGAGAGTTTCACATGCTATCAAAAGATGTCAGTTTAGCTGGGTTTTCCTCTCTCTCTCTGTCCTGTGCTGTCCACTGTGTCGAACTGGGCCTCAATGACATTCACAGTGGTAAAAACAAAGGGTAGCAGATTCATAGCCATTTCGTCTTTGACCAATTGATACAACACATATTGCCCAATATCTGTTTCCCAAGTCTCAGCACTCCTTATAGTAACCATAAGTCCCTTGACAAAATGTGATCTTAGGTGATAAAACTTGGAATTGCTTTCTCTGTAATCGAACTTCATTAGAAATGAATTTATAAACCTAAGAATTAAACCCTGCACTAATTGGCATACACCATACTCAACCTTGTTGCACATTTCCCAGTGTTTGAGCTACTAGGCCTATACTGTTTAAATTTCAGTATGAAGAAAAATCTCTGCTAAGCATTGTGGATTTCTCATTTTATTTATTATCGTATTCCATCTTTGACAGAGTTAAACAGTTCAGCTGTAGATACAGAGCGCATGTTACATCTTAGTGCTACTTCATCGAATAAAACCTTAATTGATGTTCCTCACAGCATAATACCCTGACTGCTGATCAGGCAGTCCAGGCCACTCAAACTAAGGAAAGAAATCAAATTGGCACAGTTATCTATTGAAGCACAGTAAGGCATAGATGGATCATAAAATCTATATAATGTCTATATAATTCCCGTACTTCAAAATAGATGGGCGAATATTACAGGAACTAACGGCAAGATAGCAATAAATATAATATTACATGTGGGGACATTATGCAAGCTGTTTTATTGAATCACATAGTAAAGTTTTGCAAAAGCACAGCTTGATAAATGTAAGCATTGTTTTATAAAGAAAGAATTATGATGTTTTCTTAATTTGCTACAATTTTATGGGGTAATTACTTACGCAATCGACACCCTGGGCCTGATTTATAAATCGACTTGGCTAATTATCTCGCTCAAAACTAAAGAATGGCTGCTTTATCTATCTTTGTAAAGGCACAGCACTAGCTTATCTACAGCACCCAGGAATCTTGATTGTAGAAAATGTAGGTTAATCTTAACCTAAAAGAATAAGCAAACTTTAGGCACATCGGGGTGTCACCGATTTTGGAATCCTCCGTATACCTTCATTTTTTATGATGGCTGATATAAAAAGATGAATGCCTGCATGCATTGCTTTCAGGAACATTTAGTTGATTTGTTGCCATTGTAAGTATGTGGTGAAAAATATCAGCATCCAATGCCATACAAAACCAAAAGGCCATGACTTCTGAAGGCTTTGTACAGGGTGCAATGGAATTGTCCCATGAATGGGTGTACCGGCACAGGGCATAGCTTGGTGCCTATTTTGTTATATATTACACTGCTAAATTCTCCGAGCTACTGTATGAGCTGCAGATAGCACATCCAAGAAACAGCTGCCATCTGATTCTGAACTGTGTAGAAACTGTCCAAGTATCAAATGCCCAAAGAAACGTCCTTAGTATGTATACAGTACGTGTTTTAAAAAACAAATCATAAGTGGTAAAGATCACGCTGATAAAGTCAGGCCGAAAAAGGTTCTCTCTAATAAACAGGCATGTTTAAAAATATCCAACATGACAAGAAGGGGTGCAGACAAGGGGTGCAAATAGACTCGTAGGCCTTGTTTCTCGAGTCCCAGATCGAGAAGGAAACAATGATATCAAACAGAAGTTGGCAATAATCCTTAAAAATAGAAGTAACTGAGTAAAAGTTATTACAATAAGTTATAAACTAAAAAAGCATGAATATGAATAAGAATAAGTGACACTCTGGCTTGCTGTACTATTAGAAACCACTGTAAAGGATTTCCCCAAAAGCTTTTGTCTAAGGATCTCCAAAAGGCCAGAACAGTGTGTTGGGTTGCAGAAAACTGCTTGCTGTCATATTCTCAAACAGGCTTGAAATACGTGTGTCCACTTTACTTCTTAATGAGAGTACACCTCCAGGCAAAGTTTTGGGGTCTGTTGGCAGAAGCTCAAAAGCCCACCTGTACACTTGAATAGAATTGAATGGGTGGCGTGGACAGAATTGACCAGGTTCTTGAACCATATAGCACAACTGAAACACTTGCAAATGGTATAAGAAGATGGCTACTAATCTGATTCAGTTTGCACCTTACAATGTACATGCTGTCTATTGGCAAACCACCAGGAGGACAGCTGTGCTTCCTTGTCTTTCAAGAGGCTGTAGAAGCAGTAGTCTCTAATTAATCTTTTGTAGATAAGCACTTTGCCAATTCCAGTCCTGCAAAAGTGTCACCAATGCAGAGTTTCTTCTCAACAAGGAAAGAGTCAAGAGAGTAGATATTAATGTCCCTGGAGCCCATCTCAGCCTGGTCTGTTTTTCCCAACTTGCATCACTTTGCACCTCACAAAAGTGAAGTTCTGGGAAACTGATTTAAGTGGAGCACATGGATTAAGAAAAACTATCTGTCCCAAATGGCTGTTCATGGATACATCACTTCCATGGCACATCACTTAAGTAGCTGGGTACCTTCTTCAATTCCTCTATCACATTTGGAAAGTAGGACTACAATCTAAGATTTTTACTTCCTAAATTAGCTTTCTTCAAGTGCATTACAGTCAACACATTACACATAACGTTGGACAGGAAATACGCTGCATTTTGTTTTGAGGCAGAATAATCTGTCAGACTATGCTAGTCCTTCATGAGACCTCCCAATGTTTGTGCTTTGATCCATTCCAGTCACTAACACTAGGCCAATCAACACATGTGGAGTAGTGCTTTTATTGGGACAAGTGTGAGAACACAAAGTGTTAAGAGGATTAAGGATCTCTGCAGATTCTGGAAAGTTTCCTCATATAAGGAAAATGTGTGTATTTAGCCAAAGTTTAAGATTTGTAAGGACTTAAGAGTATAAAAAAATAAAACTTATAATAAGATCCACATACGTCACAGTGCCCTGGACTCTTGAAGGTCTCTAGACTTCAGGAATGTCTGAGTGTGGTAGATTTCCAATGCTGCCTAGGCTCAAACTCCACAGCTAACCACTTCCATTGTTTTGAGTGTAGCAATGCAATTTAACCTTGTTGTGTTTTGGGGCCTTTCCTGTCATGGGTACTAGGCGCTCCTGCCCAAGCAGGGTAGCATTTTTATCTGGAGACATGTGGAAAGGAAGAATTAGGACATTTTTTGATCCCTAAGAATTCTGGATCTTTCTCACAGAATTGGAAGGAAATGAGGTATGCAAGGTTTTCTGTGTAAAAAATCAAAAAAAGCATTGTGGGGGCCACACAATCCTATATTCCCCTCTGTGCTTAGTTTGCAGAAATGTCTGGGTATGGTGGGTTTCCCTTGGAGGCAACCAAGCCAGTGCCCAAAATCTGCACTTACCCACATCACCATTTTTCTCTCAGATTTGTTTGCCTCTATGTTGTGTTTTGGAATGTTTTGTGTAGCGGGCACTGAGCTCAGTCACACAAGAAGGGCACCAACATTTTTTATTGGTAAAAATGTGGGAATCCTGGTTGGTAAGAATTGTTTTGACCCAGTCAAATAAACCGGTTACCAAGAAGCAAAAGAATGGTATGCCAGGTGGCAACTTCGCCCTGCCATATTACAACAGTAGATCCTAGGTACTTTTACAGTAAGGAAAAGACAAAGTGCTCCAAAAAGGAGGTGCATGGACTGTGAGAAAATAATAATTTAAATTGAGAGGTAAATTTTCTTCAATCACTGGTTAAATATGGCAACTCCACCCAGTCCCTTCGGAATGTTCTTCGCCCTGACAAGACTCCAGCTGAAGAAGGCGGCCATACAGGAAAAAGAATCCTGACTTCGGAGATGAGAAATCTGCCGGAAGAAAGGGACAAAAACTTAAGGACCTCTGAATTATACTGCCTCCCAGGGACTAGAACTTCGCTCCAAGGTCCAAGTAGTTGGGTTCTCGTTTACTTTGTTCAGGGACACAATAAGCAGAGGGACAACTCAATGAGGGTAAAGATGACTAAAGAGGACTAGACACTGCAACAGTAAGAGCCCAAGCTGAAGCTTCCTAGAAGCTGGAGGACCTGAGGGCTGCAGGATTCAGCAGGAAGAACTTTCCAAAAAGGCAGGCAAAGAAAGCAGGTTCATCTCCCTTGGTGCTTTTTTTTAGAAAAAATAGGTTCAGCAGGACATTACAGAAAAGATATCCTGCATCGTCAAACCCTGTCAGGCTACAATGTTTATCCCTGGCTGACTGGAGAATTTTGGGATCCCAAATAGGGACTTAGTCAGAAGGTAAAATGTTAGATAAATTTAAGGAGACAAATCAGTGGAAAAGCAAACTAGGTGGCTACAAAATGCAGATTTTTCCCACTGAAATCTGTTGGAACCAAAACCAACAGCTATGACAGGAGTTAAACAGCAACATATTCAATTTTAAGGGATCCTCATCAACCTCAACCTCGAACCTGAATGGTGGAGTGTTCTGAATTCCAGAAAAATACTTATTCAGACGGAAAAACTTTAGTTGGGATGACCCACTTGATGAACTCTACCTTAGCTTCTTTGTAGTCAGGTGGAAATCATGTGTAGGGCCTAGTTAATCATAAACTGGTACTGTAATCTATCTGAGTGCTTTTTGACTTAAAATATTAAACGCACATTATGTACAGTTTATCTGATTCTATTCATTGTGGTGTCTACTTGTTCATTTTTCTATTTATCTAAATGTCTTTGCCTTGTGTGAAAAGCTTGTTTTTCCTATATTTATAAGTCACCCCATAAAGTGTGCCTTGTAGTTTCCACAGGGCCAGGTGCTAATACATTGAAATAGGGCACACTACATATAGAAATTAGTGTGCCCTCACAGTGACGTAACCCCCAAATTCTATTTCACCGTGTTAGCCCGGATAGACCTTTCCCTAGTAGGCCTAGGTAGGATGAAAATTGTTATTTTCCACCTCCAGCCAATCTACAGTCACAGTTATTAGTTTGAGGATTTTATGCTTGTACTTAGCATGAACATATTTGCTTGTTTCTTGTGCCATAGTTACCAGACTTTGAGCAGAAAGTTTCTATGAATTGTGTTTTTGCCTAATTGGATTGCATTTATTATGTTGGTAAAGTTCACCCTTCCCAAATAATTACGTTTCTCAGAGGATTTATAATGTAAAGCTTCATCTAGTGTCTTTTTTCCTCAAAATTATATATTAAAACAATATAAACAGACCTCTATCCCCATGCCTCTTTGTCTCATTGTGAGGTATTTGCTCAATAATCTTGTTTTACCATCATGGTATCACTGTAAACATTAACAGCACATGTTTTCTGAACAAACATTTTTTATTTATAAGACATTCTTTTCAACTGCAACTTCTTCAATGGTTTTGTTAGTGTGTAGTCTGCATTATTTACATAACAGTAAATCGTTGAACCTCATTATTTGACCATTCTAATGTCAGACAGGAAAATGGAGGTCTTAGGCTGGAAAGCTGCAGTGCAGCTCTTTCCTCGACTTTACAAGAAAGAGTGGCAAAAATTGTATGGTAGATATGGTTTTAGAACTGGCTCAGTTTTCCAGTCTTGGTTGATGGAGAGATGGTCGTTGATTCTAGGAGTGTGTTGATCATGAAGTTAATTTATGCATTCACTGATTCAGATAGTCAAGTGACCCTTTGCTGATGCACAATTAAGTCTAATTTCTTGAAATGTATAACGTTCAGGGATCATTGAAGGGGTTCACTCCCATTTTTACCACAAATTGCAAGTAAGTAGAAACAGCAAAACTGTGTACAAATAAATTACCTCTTGCAAAAATGCAAAAACTGTACTACATAATTGTTTTTGATACAATGATTATTCATGAAAGCTGGGAAAATGGTGATTCTATCACATTTCATTTATGCCATTTTTGAGAAACAAGACATGCTTTGTTGCACAGTCAGTATTTCTCCCTTGTTTAGAGTCTTGCGGATGTTGGAAAAAAGGCCTTCCTAAATTTGGTTTCGGTACCCTAAGTGGAAAAAAAGGTTGAGAAGACGTAGGTGCAAAGTAAATCAAATATCAAAAAAGAGCTTACCACTAGGGATGGAAAAGCCCTAGCAGTGTAGCGGTTAAGGGTGGATTGTCATTTAACTTTGTTAGAGGGTATAGAAAGCTATTCCATTATATGAAATCTCACAGATTAAGACAGTTGGAAAGAGTTTGGAGGTTTGACACAGGCATAAAAAAACACCAAAGTTATAGTACTTTGAGAATCCATGTCATGCCATTTTTGAATATACGCTGGAGTAACTTTGCACAAAATTTTAGTTTTATGGCTACATACTCACACGTGTGTTGGGAAAGCACTTATGAGGAATATTGTATGCCTGAACAGGTTATGGCAGCAAAACAGTGATAAAGACTATGGCCCTCATTCTGACCCTGGCGGTCCTAAACCGCCAGGGCCGCGGGCAACGGAAGCACCGCCAACAGGCTGGCGGTGCTTCATTGCCCATTCTGACCGCGGCGGTAAAGCCGCGGTCAGAAAAGTGGATCCGGCGGTTTTCCGCCGGAATACCCCTGGCAGGGCTGAACCTCCATGGCGGCGCTGCAAGCAGCACCGCCATGGGGATTCCGACCCCCTTCCCGCCAGCCTGTTTCTGGCGTTTTTGACCGCCAGGAACAGGATGGCGGGAACGGGTGTCGTGGGGCCCCTGGACTGACCATGCCACTGGCATGGGCAGTGCAGGGGCCCCCAAACAGGGCCCCAGCATGATTTTCACTGTCTGCATAGCAGACAGTGAAAATCGCGACGGGTGCAACTGCACCCGTCGCACCCCTGCAACACCGCCGGCTCCATTCGGAGCCGGCCTCTGTGTTGCAGGGCCTTTCCCGCTAGGCCGGCGGGCGCTCCTTTGGCGGGTGCCCGCCGGCCCAGCGGGAAAGCCAGAATGGTCTCCGCGGTCTTTTGACCGCCGAGCGGCCAAATGGCGGTGACCGCATTGCGGGCGGCTACCGCCGCCCGCCGCGGTCAGAATGACCGCCTATATGCCTGACTAGTTCATTTTGAAAATGTTGTTAGGACATAGGCCAAAGATCTAAACATTTTTTATTATAAAAATATACCACAAACAACATAGGACTGGCTTGTTTATTATAAAAATCATATGTTAAAGCCAAATGCCCTCAAAGGGTTAATTGGTATTGCACTGCATTGAGGCTTATAGACAGGTATTGTGTTACACAAATTCTCCCAAATTACTGTAGGCAAGTGTTTTGACAAACACTTGGAGATAACAATTTGCAATGTGATCATACTTCTTTGGCTTTTTCATCACAAGGTGAGTTGTATATTTTTTTGCCACCTGCAATTTTGTACACATTTTTATTTCCATGCGGACGGTTGCCAGTCCATATGCAACACAGGATGGCTCTCTTTCTTATGGTGACAAGCCAATGATGGAGGCTATAGGCTTGATTCGTTCATTGACAAATGTTACATCAGATGCCATAGATCTGATCAGTTCATTAAGTTACAGCAAAGGTAGCAGACCTGTCCTACTTGCTGTGAGATATATTCAATAAAGCCAATATGTCTTTATGGGTGGCTTCTTATTATACTGTGTGGAAGGTTTGTAGGAAGCAGGGGTATTAAGGTGGGCAAGTATCCACCTCAAATAATAACCATAGACCATGCCAGCGTGAAACCTTGAAGTCACTAAATTAACCTGAGTTCCACCTTGGTAGCTAATGCACACGGCAGACAGGATTAACTTTGAGGCAATTTGTAAAGTGCTCAGTACTCAAACAGTAATACATTCAAAACACAGCAGAGTGTAAATTCTATCAAATAGCATGGCACCATAATAACAAAAAATCCAATCAGCAGAACCAGAGTAATACATTTTTAAAGTTTAATGTTCATAATAGCTCCAAAAACAATAAAGGCGCCAACCACTGTTATCTGTTTTTGCTTCACCATGACATGGGTAAGGCTTAAGGCTGATCGCAATGGAGTAAAGGTCGAATGCAGGGACCATATTCTTCCCTGTGAAACATTTTCACAAGTAGCCTCTGGAATGAAAGGCAAAAATCCTCAGTGGGGTAAGGCAATAGGCTGTGGCAGAAGAGGCTACACGTTGTCAGATAGCTGTCGGAGGAGGTCTCTGAGAAGCAGCTGACTTTTAGAAGGAAAGGCGTTTGTGGGAGAAATGTGAATTTTGTGCCCATCAATGGTCTTTTTGCTGGCCCAGCAGATATTACAAGCATTGACAGGAACTGCAGTCAAGGTAGTTCCTGCCAATGCATTGTAATTTTGCCTCTCATTTCCGTCAAACATGACCGAGCTGTATGCCAAAGTTAAATTTTTTTCCATTTTCAAAAAGAAAATCACAAAGAAGTAGTATCTTTTTTAAATTAAAAAAAAAACAACTCACCCCATTGCCATGAGAGCTTCACCCCCATGGTAAGGGAGGCATTGAGCACTGTTTAATGCCCTTTGCTGCCAGGTCTTCCTTTGCAGTGATGGCATTGACAAATGGCTATATGCCCACCAATCTAATTTAAGAGAAGGAACAGATAGATAGCCAAACCTCTGATGGCTCTTACTCCATCAAGAAGAAATTTGACTACAGCAGAGATGGAGCAGTGTCTGCTATTGTAAAACTATAGTCCTCCCGCATTTAAATTGGATGGGCAGAATATAGTATTGGTGGAGTCAGAACTCCTTCAACATTGTAACAAAAAATAAAATTCTGCCAAGATGTAAATCTGGCCCTTAGTCACTTTTTTGTACCTCAGATTCCTCTAGCGGGGGAAGGCTGCATACTGTAGTCAAACAGTGCTCCACAAGGTAAGCTACCTTTTCTGTGAGGTCCCACTCAATATAGTTGGCTGAAGCACAGAAGAACATGGCAGGAGCAACTTGAATATTTGGCCTGGCAGCAAAGCACCTTCATCAGATCTGCTAGGCAGGTTGGTCCCTGTCCCGCACCAGTTCTCAAAGCAAAGGGTTGGCTTCGGTTTCCAAGTCCAAGGTTTCAGGAAACATGAAGAGGAGTACACTTTGACGCCACGGGTGCAGGACCTTGGGGGACAAAACTTGGGGCTTAAGGCATACTCTGAGACCAGTAGCAGGATCCAAGGCAGGTCCAGTTGAAACTAGTTAACTGGCCTCTTGGTGCTCGTTGTCTCAAGGTAGCTTAATAGAACATTAACCTTATGACCCTTGGAGTCTACTTCTTGGTCCTAGGTACAAGAGCAGGAGCAGGTCTGGTCTCACAGTGCCCCTCTCTCCTCAAAACCAACATGACAGAGCATTTCTTTCCTTGTGCAAAGCTCCTGTACCCATCCTACAGATGTGAGCAAATGAGCAACCCCTCCTCTGTGGTAATTCAAAACTGGTTCTGATGGTAGCTCCTCTCCCAGTGGGCCTAGTGCCTGTCTGGCTGGGGAGACAATGGAAGGGGGCAGACACTTCTGCTTCTGACATTGTAAGCCCCTTTGAAGATAATTAAGTTCCTGGGCACAGCTCTGATGGTCAGTCTGCCATGAAATAAAACACCTTCCAGCATCAAAGGAGTTTGTGTCTGCTCTCTGAACAAGTTCACACATCATCCAGGGGGCTATTCAGATTCAAGCCACTAGAAGCCATGGCTGCGGTCAAGAAGGTGACCAATATTTCTATGCATGCAGCTCTCTCAGCTCTTGACTCACGAAGCAAGGTAGGATTCCCACCAGACCTTCTCTAGAAAGCCAACTGAGTGTATGCTGGGTCATTCTACAAGGAGCTCGACCAGCAATCCCCTACATGCAAGTTAACCGTTACTATTTTCTGGCCACACGTGGTTTTGGTGAGGAGCCATCCCTTTGAGTTTCTCTATGGGGCCTTCATTAATTGGATCAAAATGATATGTTTCTTTGCAACCTTATGCTAAATGTGGTTTTAACTGAATTGTCATGGACATGTCATACCAGATTCATTCTAGACACATCCCCTTTTGGGGACATCTGACACATGTGCTGCATGCTGTAGGTGTTAGGCATTTACAAGAATTTGGTGCACACCAAGTTTTAATGGCAGCAGAAATACCATGCACATTATCTTTTTTGTCCTTTTGTCATTGTTTTATCATACATGTTGAAAGGCATTATGAATCCTTCTTTCTTTTGAAATACAACATTATCCACTCAGTAGATTAGGGTCTACTGAATTAAGATGTAGGACAGTTGTGATATGTGTTGCTACACTGTCCTAGGTCAACTGTACCATAGAAACAAATATAAACCACAACACATACATAGTGGAAGAGGCATACCAAATGTGTATTAACCAATTATAATGGAAGTCAAATCATAGTCTTTATATCAAAGATATCACAAATCCAAAATGTAATTAAAAGCATCTTCTTTATTTCATTTTGGCAGCAGCATAAAAAAACACAGCCAACATCTTTTGTCCCAATCCATACAGGGAGACTTCTTCAATGCTATTGAAAGAGTTACTTAATTCTCCAAATGGAGTGAAAGAAAGTTTGTCAAATGGTATTTGGCAATCAATTGATCCCTTTATATTTATTCAAAACCCAGTCACTTCAGCTGCATGGAGGGACACCTTTTAGTGACGCGCCATGTAGCCAAAGTGATATTTACAATGCTGCTCGATATACAGGGACGCAAATAAAAAAATAAAGAAATCTCACCTGTAATAACTAAGATCAGTGACTGGGTTGTGAATTAAGATAACTGCATCAAATTATTGTGAGATACCATTATGTACGGTCCTGATGAAATGCCGACCTCCTTCTGGCACTAATAGGCATGAAGCACATTGACCCTACTGCACACAACCAAGGGTTCATTACTGCCTTCCTTGCTTCAGCTCTCTTTTTGTACATTTTCACTCCCCATGAGTAAAAACTGAAAAGGGTGTACCCATAGTCAATTTGAACCCACTCATGTACCCAGACTACCCATCACAAACACCCATCATTATGACTGACTTGAGCTCCAGCAGACACCAGGTCAGGGCAGAGGACAAAGATCTTTGTCAAAGAGCTAGGAGCAGGCCCGATGATGAAGTATGCTACCTAGGTGGGTGAGGGCTTTTGCAGCCATAAAATAAGGATCAACAAAATCTGTGGAAATCTAGTGGCCAAAAAACTTTGAATTAATTATTTGGCCATGTAGCGGAACAGCATACTACTTATGGGTATGAAGCAAATCAATCCTTCCAAATGCAGCAAAGCAGCCTTGTGGAATACACAGCAGGCTACAGGAGCAGGAATTCCTTTGACAGCCCTTCTGCAGGTCCAGAAAGTGAACTGAACAGTGGGTCCGAAGGTCCTATTTTTATGCCTGGTTGCTTCTTTAAAGTAGGAAACGTTTGTAGAGTATTCCCTTTGAAGTGCCTGAAATTCCCTGCTTCCCCTAGCCTGGTTCCTGGCTCTCTGCATAATAATGCAGGGGTGGCAAGTCCTTTGTTGGAAGGCAATACACAGCTTATTCAGTTCTAAGTGGGGCTGTTGCTTCCCCCGCATCCTGCCAGTTGATGGCGCATCCAGGCACACCTAATCACTCTGTTGTGAGATTGTCTGGGGAGGAACAAATAAAGTCCAACTGCTATCTATATCCAGTCATATGACCCAGGAACAAGATATAGGTACCAAAAAGATAGGGCAGGAAAGTGTCAACTCTGACATTACAATATCTCAGACACCAAACATGAAATGTTTTCCTGATGCCAATCAAAGGCTAGCACTTATTAATTTTAATAAAGCAACGTAATGTTATTCAATGTAAAAGGTAGGTCTCACAGTATTGAAAAACAAATGTAGGAGTTTTTCAGTAATAGGACATTCAAATCTTAAAAGGTACAAGCCTACACTTTTAATTACAATGCACCCTGTCCATGCTTCGGGCTTATTTTAGAGGTGATGTATATGCGATAAAAGGGGAGAGTAGGACATGGCAAGGGGGTTATATTGCCAAGTCAAATTGGCATTTTAAAATTGCATTCAGGCTGCAATGGCAGCTTTGGGACATGTTTTAAGGGGCTATTTAAGTCACAGTAGGTGCTACAGACCCACTAGTAGCATTTATTTTACAGGCTCTGCATGTATGGTATATCTTTCTACAAGGGACTTATATATACCAATCGTGAGTAAGCTAGTTTTCCAATGCTTAAGGAAGAGAGCACAAGGACATTAGGACTAATTGTAGCAGTGGTAAGGTGCACAGAAGCCCACAGCCCATCAACAAAATTCAGCAAAAGGTGGACGTTAAAGGCAAAATGTTTGTGTTAAGACCATCCTAAGACTGCCATGCCTAACAGTGATGCTGACAAACCACTAATAACAGTCATAGACCTGATTGGTTCATATTGCATACTTATGAATTCATTTTGTTTTTGCAGCAGTAACTTTGTGAATGAATATACTTTTATGATTGTATACCAATATGTGGAATTTTACGCTCATTAAAGTAGGTCTGATTTTTTTATAATGACAAACCAACAATAAAGGCTAAAGTCTGATTGGTTTAATTGAAAGCTTATATCAGATGCCATAATTCTGATTTGTTTATTATATAAAGTGATGCCCAAAGCACTGAAACTGAATTATTATAGTGCAAATCATATGTTAAAGTCATTAGGGCTTGCATGAATGAAGTGGTCATTCTGGGACTGAAGGCAAGGTACAGCAGCAATCAGTAACAAAACTGAGTGAAAATCCAGGGCTTTAAAGTTTTGAAAGGATGGATAGTGTTCTGCCACCCTTACTTATTCAGAAAGAAGGTTTGAAAACTAAGTGCGGGAAAACAAAATGGTTTTCCCACACCGCTATGTGAGCTGAGTATGTGTAACAGGCATAGTTTACCACTGGAAAATCCCAAAGACCAGAGCGGTGAGTAATGGCACAATCTTATCTGAATGAAAAGAGGACCTGAGACAAAAGCATAAAGACAATTTGGTTTCAACAATTTACAGGAGGCCATTGCAGCTCCTAAAGATGATGTGGATAAAATAACTCCTGCCACAGAATTTTGGATCTGTTGAATCTCAATGATGGAGTTCTTTGTTGGGTCTAATTAGAGAACATTACAGTAGTAAATGTACAAAAAGATTAGAACACAGACCACTAATTTTAAATAATAAAAGCAGGAAGACCTGTGTGGGATAATGTGATTGATAAAGGAGAAGGACATGGCCATCCTAACCTCAAGGTTATCCCACATCCTTGGGAGTAGGACCAGGGCCCAAAGTAGCCACCAGTCACAGGACCAAGAAAATGAAGTAACCCCAAAAAGGAGCAGCTCAGACTCATCTACATTCGGTTTCGAGGAATGGGTCCCATCCAGTCAGCCACATCTGATGGAGCAAAAAATCTCTGTATAGGCCCTTGCACAGGAGACCACTAATGCGGATGTCACTAGTACCTGCAAGTAAAACAGCTTCAGTGCTGTGTGGGGCCGGAACAGTGCTTGATATGGCTGGAGGCTCACTCCTTTTTCCACATTCTTGGCTGGAAAAGACAGAAGTGAAATGGTTGATAACCACTAGTGCTTTCTTCAATGCCTGCAGTGTAGTAGCTGATGCTAGGGAATCATTATACAGTTGCAAAATGCCAGATTAAATATGTATGTGGGACAGGGATCATCCAGGGAACCCGATTTAATTTTGTGCAACCAACTCTTAGCCTCTTTTAGGCTTATTGTGGAGAAGGCTGGTAGAGCTGGGAATTGTGAAGTCTCATTGTGTTGCTTAGTTGTTTAGGGTGAAAAATATTCACTATTAGACAGTTCTGATTTTTTTGTATTTTGTCCTGTAAAAAAAATAAGTGAAAGCTCACAGAGCTGAAGGGAGATCTCGATTATAAAACTAAGATCTTCGTGAGAGAATTAGATTTTTTAAAATCTTGACTACTGCTCTCTTAAAAAGTAGGATTGTTGTTGGTTTCTTTTAAAGCCTGTGTACAGGTATTTTGTTGCATGGAGTCTCACAGATTACTGGAGTAGCTAAGGTGTTTAATGGGAGCTACCTTTGACAAAACCTGGACATTGAATATTTGTACTGTCATGATCCTTGCTATACCCTTTTTGGAGGGTCTATGAGGTGTGATTGTCTGACTGACCCTTATAAAAAAGAAACATAACCATTCTACATGTAAGAAATACAAGGACATTAGGTTTGCCCTCTTCTGTCTGTTCAAATGTCATTCCCATTCTGATTCTCCACATAATAAACACTGCCTGGGCCAAAGGTGCTGCTGATTTTTGCTGTGTGTTCTATTGCTGTATATACTGTGGCATCTTGCTTGATCATATGTCTATCCTCCTGAAAAAGACAAAGGTCAATTGGGATTTTTCACAGTAATTTTCAATGTCTAAATGCAAGTTGGAATGCCATATTAACGGTTTCAAATAAACATTAACACCAGTGGGTTTAAAAAGCACAATAAATAATACATACAATGCATTATGATAATTGCTAATTAATGAAACAATTACATTTGGACAACTGTATGGATCAAATGCAAGTTCTTTCAACTATTAGTGATGTAGCTACACGGGTAAAATTGATAACCAACATGTTCTGACTAGAGCTGCTGGATTAAACACATTACATCCTTATAACATCTAATATTAAGGGCTAAAAAATATGGGAATAAAAAAATGTTGTTACGGAGATTTATACGCTGGGCAAAATAACATAAGGTGCACAATACTTTGTCTCGCATTATTGTCACAAGGGTAAGTTGGAATAATTTCACACAATTTGCCAGTCACTGGGAATGCAAGCAAAACAAGTAAAAAATGTAGCCTCAATCGTGCAAAGTAAAATATATTCTTTTGGTTATGCACCAAGACCAAATAGGGCTCTATATCATCAGATGGACATGACACATATAGTTTTATCAAGGACTTCTGATACTATTTAACCTTTCTCTCAGCAATAAAAACTCATACAACGTATGCTGCTTCATTATTTATTTTATTCATATAATGATTACATTCTGGATGTATAAGCAGTTCAGGGGTCCCCAATGTATTAACATTTTGTTTAACATACCTATGCCATGGGATAGCTGTCATTTTGTATGAATATAGATAAGCCCTGCCAATGGCTTTAGAAACCTCTGTTTCACTCTTAGACCATACAGAGATGCATAACAAAACTGGGCAGCTTTTAATGAATTAAATGTAATCAGTTATATGAGGCAAGCCCAATTCCACATGGCAGATGGCATTCGGACAGGATTTTCACAGTGGCAAAATTCAGTGAATAAAATCATTTTCAGCACTCTGAAGAGGTTCTATGTTATTATAGCCACAAACACCTGCTCCAAAAGTTCCAACTACAGTAAGTATAGCTCACATATCTCTAGGATAGCTTTTAATGGGCCATCCCTGAGTTTTGTAGCAAATCTATGGACTGCTTCAATTAAAGTAAACTATTGAGTTTTTACCATTATTAGATATCTACACTTTGCAGACACAGAGAATGTAATCCAAAAGTAGGTACAATTAGTGATTACCCCGGCTTAATATTACCATTACATTGATTTCTGATTGTTTTTGGGCAACAAGTCATACCAGAGGATTTCGAGAGGTTGTTATTTAAATCAATTTCTGTCATAAATTAGGTAACGCTGTCCATTAACGATTGTAAGCATTTGCTATTCTGGATAACAGGACAGCATCATATGCATAAAGTAGAAAAGACACAGGCCGGGTCCCTAATTGTGGCCAATCTTTCCCTTTGCTGATTGAAAACCTTTCAAGCCATTAATAATAAAATAAAATAAAAAAAAGTGCAAAATCACACCCCTGTAGCACTATCCGAGCCAGACTTATTTTATTTGTGCACTCTCCTTTAGTGCCATGCCTATCTCCTACAGTTTTGTCTTGGTACATTTTCTCTAGGAGGCTTACTAATGAAGGCTCAGCTTTCATGCTTTCCATTCAGTGTCATAACTTAGAGCAATTCACAAAATCAAAGTGTTGGATCTGGTCCTCTATGCAGAGTCACCCCTTAACTTTTTGCCTTAAACCCTCCTATTAACTGACTTCATTTTTGCTGGCTTTAGGACTCTCCACACGTTACCACTGCTAAACAGTACTAAAGAACGTGTGCTTGCGCCTTAAAACCTGGTAACATTGGCTTATCCTTAATTGGTATATTTAATTTACCTGTACGTCCCTGGTAAAGTGGCACTGCATGCTATCAGTGCCTGTAAATTAAATGCTGCTAGTGGGTCTGCAGCATTGATTGTGCCACTCACCTAGGTAGCCTTTAAACATATCTCAGGCCTGCCACTACAGCCTGTTTGTGCAGTTTTTAAACTGTCATTTTGACCTGATAAAATAAACCTTCTGCCAACCCAAACTTTCCCTTTTATACATACAAGTGACTGCTAGGGTGAGCACTGGATAGCACAGAGGACAGGATGCAGTGTATTTAAATGGTAGTTCTTGTATGTTTAATTATTACATGTATTGTTGTGAAAAACTCTTGAATTCTTTTTTATTACTGCAAGGCCATGGGATAACATCAGAGTTACCTTATTACATTTAATAAGCTGTAATTTCTAAATGGGAGCAGATATCGAGTTCATGTTTGGTGTCTTTGGAATTGTAATGAATAATGCTTCCTATGGTAAAGTTAGTTTTTAAGCTACGTATTTGAAAATGACACTGTTAGCAAGTTATGTCAAGAGGAGGGTTATAACCCCATCCTGGACCTTGTGTTGGGATTCAATCTTGTGATCTGGGGGGGTCATATACGGTGTTGTTGGTTATGCGATGTACATTGGTTTGATGTTGTGAACATTTTTTGAACTTCCTCAGTAATTGATGACTGGATCATATATACACAAACTTTATCTAAACAATTCCTCTAGGAGCATTTTTAGGTAAGACAGTTTTAGAAAGTTGGCATTTTCCTGCCTTAGTGGCTGTAGCTTAGTCACATGACTGGGTGTAGCTGAAAGTCAGACTTTGTGTATTGCTAATAGACAGCCAGACACATTAAGGAAATTTGGTGTGCCTGGATAGGCCATCACTGGCAGGGTGGGAGAGTGGAGCTGGGCACAGTTCTACGTATCCTTTAATAGGCTGTGTCCTGCCTCCACTCAAAGGGTTGCCCACTCCTTGTAGATAGCCTGGAGCCAAGACAAAGAAGGCTGGATGCATGGGGACTTCAAAAGGAATTTCTAGAAGCTTCTCCAACTTTCCAGAGGAAGGCCACCTGTTACAAATATTGGACCAGACACAAAATATTCAGTACACTTCTGGACCTGTGTATACTCTGCCAGGAACATGGACTGCTATGCTGGCGAAAGGACTGCTGCTCTGAAGTGCTGCTGCTCTGAAGGACTGATGGACTGACCTGCTGCTCTCTTGCCTTGGTGAGAAGGACTTGGCCTGCAACCCTGAAACAAGGGCCCCTGAGTGACTCCCAGGGCTAGTTGGCTGGCCTACCGATCAGAAGCCTCAGGGACATAACAGACTTCCAACAACCTTAAAACCAGCACCTTGACTTTGCCATCTGTGAGTCCTATCCTCCCCAGTAGTGCCATCCCTGTCCTGGACCTTTGAAAGTGGGCCTGAAGGTGCTTCTGTGAAGCTTAGCTGTGGCCCCCATCAGAACCGATATGAATCAATGCAAACCCCTGCAAAATCTTGCCCTATAGCTGCCAGCCCCACTGAAATCGATGATGAGTGATGCAAAGCCTTGCAGCATGGGTGCCAGCTCATCGAAACTGATGCAAGGCCCCACCAAGTGACCAAAAGCTCTTCAAAGCCTTGCAGCACAGCTTCCTCCAATTCAATGCTGGATGACTTGAAGTCTTGCAAAGTAAAGCTGCACAAGCTGTGCATCAGGTTTTAAGTTACTGTGTTCAGCGGACCTAAGTGGGTCCATGTAGCCGGCCGAGCTTCATCGCGGTAAGCCTGAACTTGACTTTTTCCCTGTCCATCGTACCCAGATATCCACAGTTGGGCCTTTATTTCTTTTAGTGCTATTTTTCACTGAAATCTTTAAAATTGCATATCTCTCTTTCTACCAGTTTAGCATTTTGCCAAGTTGGTCTGGCTTTATTTACTCAATAAAACACTTTATTCTTCTAAACCTGATGTGGAACCTTTTTGTGGAGTGGTTTCACTGTGTTACTGTTTGAATTGCTGCCCAAATACTTTACACATTGCCTCCAAGTTAAGCCTGACTGCTGTGTGCCAAGCTACCTTAAGGTTGAGCAGAGGCCTGGAGCCTTACTGACATCACTGGTTAGTACTGCCGTCCTTATTTCCTGTATCTGCATTAAAGGAGAGCCCTTCTTCAGCCCCTCCTTATTTTGTTTGAGATAGTTGTTCTCGGTCTGAAACTATGGCATATTATGATTAAAAACCTTCAAAAAATGATCGAGTCTCTCTTCTTCCAGAATCACTGTCTATACCAACTAAAGTTTTTTTCTTAGAATAGATAGCATTTATCACCCCCCAAAAGTAAACTCTTTCTGTGCAATGACTAACGGCAACCAGGTCTTCCTATGCCTGATCCCTAACTTCTTTCTTTTTTTATGTGTTTTACTGTATTGATACCTACATGCCATTATTTCTTCCCTGGAGTAAGGCACTTATTATAAAGCCAGTTTCAGCTTTTTTATGAGCATTTGAACATGCATGATCATAGCATCCCCTTCTTAGAGGTTTAAAGGTAAGCTCCTTGACTGTCAGCACAGAGCTTATACCTTTACTTATTGACTGGAATTCACAAATAATTTAACCAGGCTCACCGTTCTCTTTGAGCCATGTCTCAGATGCACCATACTATTAATAGAAGAGACAAAAAGCTAGTAGGATCAATGTTATCTTATTTCATTTGCAGGCTTTGATTTACAGAAAATTCATTTGCTGGCCTCTTCAAATGTACATTAATTTGGGGAAAATATAAATAAATTGAGAGTGGATTATGATCACTAAAGCAGCCGAGAATCATTTTAAAATTTGGTTAAATGAGACTCGAGGTTAACGAAAATAAAATAAATTAAATCAAGTGTTTTCAGAGCTTTTATCCAACAAAAGTCAGGGCAATTATTTACCCAGAGCTATACTTTCTTGCATAGCTAAGCTTAAATTATACTTCATCACTAGCTTGTTTAATGATTCGTCATAGGGTGAATGAACAAGGTGTAACATATCACTTCCAGTCATATTGGTAAAATCACCTTCTCTTGCATTGAAACCTATGAGTTTTTATATCACCCACAATTGCACAAACATTGGAATTAAAGATATTCTTAATTACCTTTCAACCTCTTCTTCTAATGCTTCTACCAGTGAGGTGCAATTAGGATTGCACAGATTGTTATAGAAATTAATAAATATTATTTTTTCTTTGCCTTATATGGTGAGAAGCAAAGGTTAGTTAAGAAGGAGAATTGATAATGTTTTTTCCAGAAAATTAGTGCAGTCCACAGAAACTAAAACAGCTAATCCTCTCCATGCTCTCCCTATACTAAAATGGGTAGCATGATTGCAAATACTAGAATAGCTATTCAAATAATAATAATTTTCACACCATACCTCCTGACAAAAACATATCTTAAAATCAGTTTTAAGTGCTGTCCAGTCCTGATTATCTAATTTCTTTCTTATACCTGCAAAATTCCAGGACACTAATTTAACAATATTCTAACATGCATCATTTAACAAAAGGTGAACCTCTTTCTGCTTAAGGCTAGAGTTAACATATGGGTTCATGTCTGCTTCTCTTCTAGTGGATTTGAAATATTCAACACATTAGTTGCATATTAATATGTTGTCTACCAAGACTATAAGGAGATCAAGCCAGTTGCTAATAGGGAAATTGACAGATGCCTTTGTGTATCTCAATTGTACAGGGTTTGGTCTGTTTACCTGAATTAGGCTACACATATATTAAGATTTATAGATATAACCTAAAGTTTTGCCTTTATTATTATTTGTTTTCATAAACAACTTTTTATTGCTTTTCATGAGAAACATACAAAACACAAAAAGGACAAACTCATTACAACCTGCACCTGTGCAAGGGGGTATTACCAATTCTGCTATGCATCCATTTGATATAGAACACATGAGTTATTGTTAATGCTACTTAACAGAATAAAACAAAAATACAGGTGCACACAACCACTGGCTCGGCTTCAATCGAGTAAGCCCGTCCACTTCCCCCACACCTTCCCATGTTTGTGGGTACACCCCCTTGATTTATACACCACTTTTTCTTGTGCTGCGCACCAGTCCACTCCACGCCTCCATTTCTGGGGGGAGGACCCATGGAGGTGCTCCAGGCAGCTGCAATGTCCCTCTTTGCCACCAGTAAGGCCGTTCCAACAAATGCTCGGTCCGCTCTAACACCCTCCTGCTCCTCCATTGTACCCAATAGGATCATTTTTGGGGACAACAGTTGTGCCCTTCCTAGTACTTTGTTCAACTCTTGATTTATCTTTCCCCAATACACCTGTATCACAGGACATGACCATACCATGTGGAAGAAATCGGCCGGGCCCCTATCGCACCGTCGGCATTGGACAGAGCCCTGGAGGCCCATCTTATGCAGTCTGTCGGGAGATAAGTATGCTTTGTGTAGGAAATAGAATTGTATCGCCCTCAACCTCGCCGACACCGCCAGCGATCGAGGAGCCATCAAAGCCTCTGCCCATTTGGCTTCATTAAGCGGCCCCACCTACGCCTCCCACCCACTCTTAGGGTGGCTCAGGTCCCCGGGGGCATTGTTTATTAACATTCTGTAAATTTGGGAAACACCTTTCCTCCCCAAGCTACCCATGAGCAGTTTAGCCTCAAGTGGGTTGAATTCCGTTATTGGGTCCGCGCCAGTCAGGGCATGCCGGAGTGGAAGAACTGAGTTGGGGACAGCTGAAACTCACACTGTAATTCCTGGAAGGACTTCAGTGTGTTCCCTTTCCATACATCTCCCACCAGAGAGATGCCCAGTGTGTCACACCTCGTGAAGCCCCCTAGTGTGGCCATTTCTTTCAGCCATTTACCTTGCCACAATGGAGTTTGCTGGGTGACGACGTTGTTCCATCCTGTGTGCCATAGCGCCACACGCCATGCAAGAAAGACCGCTTTAGTGACTGGCTCGAAGTCTCGGGGAATTGGCGTGCCATAGAGGAAGTCTAGAATACGAGAAAACCCCAACGCATCCTGATAGGATGGGTCCGTCCATCCCCGTTGAACCAGTCATGAGCGACCAGGAGTTGAGTCGCCAAATAATACAGGTATGGATCGGCCATGCGCAATCCCCCATCGTACTAAAGGCAAAACTTTAATATACATATCTAACGTAGCCATATAGATCAGTCTAACCAGTGGATTTGCCACCACATGCGCTTTTTTAAAATTTACCACAACACAGTCCCCAAGGAATTACTTCTTCGGATTTCAAATCCATGAAAATCTCCTCTCCATACTAATTTTGATGGAAAGATCACCGGGTGTTATGCTATTAATTGTGTTTGACCAATGACTATGTTTCACCACTGCGCATATTAGTTGCTTAATGTTCACCAGTAGCACATTACATGTTGTATTCAGTTTAGCAGCCTATTGGCTTTAACATGACATTAGACATTACATTTGGTATGTAGGTCAGCTGCCTATTGGCTTTAACATGGCATTAGACATTACATTTGGTATTTAGGTTAGCTGCCTATTGGCTTTAACGTGGAGTTAGACATTGCAGTTGAGACATTGCAGATGAGCTGTGTTTTTCCAAGCTGCGTTTTTCCACATGATAGACCAAGCTGTTTTTTTTTCAAATTGAGTTCACACCAAACCCTAGCTGATAAGAGAGCGTAGATTTTGTGTTTACTTTTCTGCTCAGCCTTGAGAAGAGGAGGGGTCTAGGAGATCTGGCCAGTCTCCAAAGGCTTGTTTTCCTTTCCCGAGTCTGAGAGGAGGGGGCACATTTTTGGAACGATGGCCCTGGGCAACAGCGAGGGGCAGATATATCTTGACTTCAGACAGGAACGGATGTCAGTTGCCTGTCTCCCGTTTGTATAGAAAATCTCTTTCTCTCAGTTGAACCGGAGTCATCAACTTGCGGGCCCCAGAAAGATGAAGCGGAGTGATAGGCCCTACAGTGATGCAAATTTGACTTTTATTATTTGCTTTGAAGTTATGCTATAATATAATCACATGTATTTGCTGTGTACATTGCAACTGAGAAGTACTTTGATACATTTTGCTTTCATTGCTGCGACTACTTTTGAACGTGTACTTCCAACCTACTAATTTCATCTTTCAGGAACCTCGTGGTGAAGTAATAATAACAATAAATGTCTTCTTTAAACTAAGAAGGGCATTTCAGAGAAGTTTTGTAAGCTCGGTCATAAGATAAGAGAAGGAAAGCAAAACACCAGGGCAGCGTATTTTTTAAGCCAATGGGTAGGCTTATTCCTCAATTCTAGCCAGTTTTTCTTCAGTTTTTTCACTAAAGGAAGGCCATTTCCCAGAACGATAACATGGGCATGGGTGCAATCAGGAAGTAGTTGTAGCAGTTATTTTTCTCTCTCTTTGGAGAGGGAATTTGAGCTTCAGAGAATCTCCTGTTTGACATTCTCAGAAATAGTGGTTTGAAAATAGTTGCCATCTCGGTTTGTTGAAGGCACAAATGACTCACAATCTTACCCAATAACAAGTTGTGATTTCCCCTACCACTGTCTGAATTTATTTGTTCCACCTTTTGCCCATTAGATTGACTTTTTCCCTCTCTGGGCTCAATAATTTATTGTAATTGTTCTCAAAATCTTTGTTTGATTATTAATTGGGGAAAATAAACCAGATATACATTTTTAACCTTTGAGCATGGATTCTAAAAAGTGAGAATTTATGTTTTTTATTTTAAACATTTTAATCTATTATGCCCAATCATCCAATCATTGGTAAATAGTGCTCCTGGTCATTAACAATCTGTCTTGCACTTTATGTTGCAAGGCCATTATTCTTCTCCACTGTGTCCGTTAATGGCGCCTTTTTTTTTTTTTTTTACGTCATTGGCAGCAAGTTAATTTCCTCTGGATAATTCAGATCTGGTGGTTGCCTGAAGCTCCTTGGCATATACACAGATTATGTGAGTGGCATTTTCAGATTACAATTGGGCTATCAATACCAACATCATCCCCGTATTGTACACTAGCTACTGCTGCACCTTCAGGCATACAGCTAACATCAACTGTACTAGTGTACAAGGGAATTGATTACTAAAATGCTAATGGGCAGTAGTCTCTCCTCCACTGGCCCATTTTCTGTTCTAATTACACCCATCGGACTTGTGAGGTATGAGAAAATGGAGGACACAGAGTGTTGCCTTATCCTTCCCCCCTGTAAGAGTTGAGGCTTTTGTCTTACCCATGTGATTCCTCTTTTTTTTTTTTTTTTAAGTCAGGGCTTCCAATACTTTTTAAAATCCATCTTTCAGTGACTGGGTGTGTCACAATTCTCAGAGTATAAAGAAATTAGAGACATTTTCACACAGGGATTGCAAAATCCCATGTATCATATAGAAAATATATGCAGATAGCTTAGGCTCTACTTTATTTGTGAAAGGGCAAACTGGCAGTCTCACCAGTCTGAGATAATGAGACTGGCATGAAGATGAAATGAGTGCAGTCTTTGTGATGGGAGTTATTAACATGGATGGACATGACACAGAAATAAGCCCCGGAGGTTGTCACCTACTTGTGAAACTCATATTTATGTGTTCTGCAAAGTAAAAGGACCCTTACAAAAATAAAATTCATAGCAGATTGTAATAAATGGGGTTTCTAGTTGGCACTGGTTTGGACCATGTCTAATTAGGGACCCTCACTCTGGTTAGAGTACGGTAACCAAGCAACTAAGATAATCCCTGCTAACCCCCTTGGTAGATTGGCATGAACAGTCTGGCTCATCTCAGAGGCAATATGTAAGGTATTTGTACACACACTGTTGGACTTTTTGCCTTACGCAGGGTCATCCCCAGTCTTTTTGCCTCCTTCCTCATGGTTTTTCTGACCTCTCGCTGTTGGCTCTAGGACTCTGAGCACTTTATCGCTGCTGACCAGTGCTAAAGTGCAGGTGCTCTCCCATCTAAAGTTGGTATTATTGGCTTATGCCTAATTGGCATATTTAATTTACCTATAAGTCCCTTGTACAGTGGTATCTCTATACCCAGGGCCTGTAAATTGAATACTACTAGTGGGCCTGCAGCGCTGCCTGCGCCACCCACTGAAGTAGACTTTCAAACCTGTCTCAGGCCTGCTAGCACAGGGCCTATGTGCGCAGTTTTCTGCCACAGGGACCTGGCATCTAAACTTACTTGCCAGGCCCAGAACTCCCCTTTTACTACATGTAAGCCACCCTTAAGGTGCGCCCTAGCTAGCCCTTTGGGCAGGGTGCCATGTATGTAGAAAGGCAGGACATGTGCCATATTGCATGGCCTGTCTTGGTAGTGACAAACAGCCTAACTTGGTGTCTCACTGCTGTGAGTGCTACCTTCTCATAGGATTGCATTAGAAATGCCCTGCCTTATGTGTAAGGGGTATTGTCTGATTTATGAGGAGTAGCGTAGGCGTGTTTGGTATGGTTGTGATGGTGATAATAAATACTGCTTACTGGTGTGGGTGTATTTTTTATTACTATCACAGAAATGCCACTTCTAGAAAGTGTGCATTTATCTGTACTTATGACTCTGGTGTTTTGCAGCTTGACTCCAATCCACGTCTGGGCAGAGTGACAGTTGGGGCTTTGTGCATACTTTTCAGACAGCCTGTACACAGGGAGGGTGGAGGTGTCACAGAGGTGCATCTGCATACTGAACAGTCTTCCTGGGCTGAGAGAAGGGAGAGGCGGGGCACACCTGCATTTGTAAAGACTGTGCCCTGGCCTCACACAATAGAGTCGTTAATCCCCCACTGATGTTTGGAGCCTGTGCTGAAAGGAGAGAGGGGGCACTCCCAGAACCAGTTGTAACTGGCTGGAGCCTCCTCTCCCTACCATTGTAAAACACTGTAAGAACTGACTATAAGTACAGGGGAATTTTCCCCACAATTTGGAGACTCTTGGAATCATCTTGGAACTGGACACCAAAGGCTGAAAGGACTCACCAGGAACCGCCATGGACTGCTGCTGCTGTGCTGACCTGTGACCTGCCTGGTCACTGTGAAGGACTTGCCACTTGCTGCCTTTCCCTTGTGCTGGCCTATAGCTGGGCCCTCCACCTGAGGACCTTGTCTTAAGATTCTGCTCCCCAGGGGAAGGGTGCTGTGGCCCCTGACCCCTGCATCCATTTCTTCACAAGGGGTGCTTCTCAGTGGTTGCGGCTGCCATAGCGCTGATTGCAGCGCGCTTATGGAGCCTTGGGAGCTCGTAGGCTCCTTGCTGCATTGTGCCCCTTTAAATAAGATCACCACAGCGGGCCGGGAAGCTGGAAGAACACTCGCGCACCGCATCGGGGGCAGGCGAGTGTCTGCTCGGGCCCCAGGAGGGGTCTGATCTTCTTGTGGCTTCACGGCAGGACCAGGGGAAGGCGCGCGGAGTGCCCCCTTCCCCCTGGCCTCTGCGTTAGGAGCAGGACACTCCTTTTCTGCTGTTTGGTAAAACGGGCATTATTGTGGGCCCCCTTGGTGGAAGGGCCAGTGGAGGCCCGGGGGGGCCCCCAGAGATTGTGGGTCCCAGGAGGGGCCTGTCATTAAACCGGAGGGGGTGCGTGGTGCACTCCTCCTGCCCTAAGTTGTTTTTGCTGGCTTTGGCCCGCCTTGTGAGGGCCGGTTGAGGCCCTGGGTGGCCCCCAGTAATCACAGTCCCCAGAGGGGCCTGTCTATAAAAGAGAGGAGGTGCATGTCGCCCTCCTCTGACCCCAGAGTATAAGGGAGGCCCCCGTTTTGCGCATAGGAGCGCCGGGGGCCCCATTGTTCGCCTTCTAGGCACTGGAGGGGTCTTCATCCAACCAGGTACTGTTTAAAGGACCAATATAGTTGCAATCCAAAGTTCTTTCTACAGACATTTGTTTGATTCATATATTACCTACCTGCGTTTGATGTTTTTACATATGTGTATGCAAATGTTCCTTTTATGGACATGCTTCCTAATATGTTTTTCTAACTTGCCATATGTTTTCTAATGTTCCTACTATGGGCATTTTATGATATTCTTATGACAAGTGCTGAGATGTAATACGTGTTTCCTGACTACTGCTTATGTTGCAGAATACTGAGTAACCTGTGTGTTATGTGTGACTACTGCTAGTTTGCAGAGTAACTAATGTGTAACGTTCTGACAACTGCTAAGGTAGCAGGATAGTACTGATATGTGATGTTTGGTCTGATAATTGCCTTGTGTACAATACAGTATATTTTCATATAATCTGGTGTTGTGTTTCCTTTGTGGTGGGGATATTGTGTCACGTGTGTTGTGTGTGTTGTGCAAACGCTTTACACATTGCCTCTGGGTTAAGCCTGACTGCTCGTGCCAAGCTACCAATGGGGTGAGCAGGGGTTATCTTGGACGTGTAACTCCCTTGCCCTGAGTAGAGTGGGTAAGTTCTGCCTGGCTGAGGTGCATACCCTAGCTAACCAGAAACCCCATTTCTAACACACACACACAGTGAAAATACCACAAAAGTACTCCACACCAGTTTAGAAAAAGAGCCTATATTTATCTGGATAAAACAAGACCAAAACAACAAACATCATACATACACAAGTAAAGATACAAATTTTCAAAGATTAAATTTTGGTATGTGCTTTGAAACACAAAAGCTCCAAATGGGACTATCTCAATGTCTTGACAAAGTTGTTCCCGACAGCCCAACACCACTTGTGAGGAAGTGTGGGCCAGTCAGGGAGCACCCTGGACCCCAGGTACAGTACCTTTGAAAACGATGAGGAAACCAAGAAGTTGAACGGAGTCAGGGAGGTGAGGGTCACTAGAGCCAGTGAAGCATCAGTTCCTTACTGCTACTGGGGAGGTGAGGCATTGGTTCCTTACTGCGAGGCATGAGAGGTGAGTCATTGGTTTCTTACGGTTGCAGGGGAGGTGATGTGGCATAGGTGGCTGGGTGGTTTATGATCTGGCAGGGTTGATTAATCCAGCAGGTCAAGATGTAAGGGGTTGACTTTGCGGTGTCACAATCACACCATGGGGTCACAGGTGCAGCGGCAGAGTCGAGTGTCACGGACATCGATGGCACAGCACTTGGGACTCATGCTGTGGCGAGACATTGGAGGTGCTGCAGTGGCATCAGGCCTGTGGTGTCAGTTGCAGTTGTTGCACTCAGCGGGGACCAGAACTCCAGTGCAGGCAGCGGCATCGGGCCGAAATCGCTCTGGAGTCGATGCACTTGGTTTCTTCAGAAATCACTCCCAAGGGCCCAGGAACTGGGTTTGGCACCACTTGGCGAGTCAGGCCTCTCAGCCCGAGAGCACAGGTGCTGGCAGATGGAGTCTTTGATGGCCCTGAGACTTCTAACAGGTGGTAAGCCCAGTCCAAGCCCTTGGAGAACCTTTGGAAGCAAGATGTAGTCCAGTCTTTTCCCTCTCAGGGCAGAAGTCAACAAGCAGCAGGCCAGCAAAGCAGCAGGCTGAGTGGCAGTCACTCCTTTAGCATCCAGCTATTTTTCTTGGCAGAATGTCCTCAGTCCCAAAGGATTCTAACTTTGTGGTGTGAGAGTTCCAGTACTTATACCCATTTCTGCCTTTGATGTAGACAAACTTCAAAGAAAAGTCTTTGTAGTGCCCAAGACCCTGGCTTTCCTGTCCTGGCCCCAGACACACTCCAGGGGGTTGGAAACTGCTTTGTGCAATGACAGGCACAGCCCTATTCAGGTGCAAGTTGTCAGCTCACCACTCTAGCACATGAAAATCCACCAGGATATGCATGACACACCTTTGCTCTCTTTGTGCGACTGTCTAGAGTGAACTGATAAAATAGTCCAACTGTCTCCCTGACCTAGACGCGTATTTTACAGGCAGGGAGAGGGAAGGAATAGTTAAGCAAGAAAATGCCCACTTTCTAAAAGTGGCATTTTCAAACTTACAAGTCAAAAACCAATTTCACCAAAACATGTATTTTTAAATTGTGAGTTCAGAGACCCCAAACTCCCTATCACTATCTGTTTACACTTAAAATATATTTCGAGGCAATCCCCATGTTATCGTACAGGATTGATAGTCCTTGCAATAGTGAAAAATGAATTTAGCAGTATTTCACTATCAGGACATGTAAAACACACCAGTACATGTCCTACCTTTTAAAAACACTCCACCCTCCACATAGGGCTACCTTGAGCCTACCTTAGGGGTGACTTGCATGTAAAAAAAAAGGGAAGGTTTGGGTGCATTTGCCAGATTGAAATGACAGTTTAAAACTGCCCACACAAACACTGTAGTGGCAGATCTGAGACGTGTACAGGGCTACTTATATGGGGGGCGCAATCAGTGCTGCAGGCCCACTAGCAGCATTTGGTTTACAGGCCTTGGGCACACATAGTGCACTACGCTATGTGATTACTAGTAAATCAAATATGCCAATCATTGATAAGCCAATCACCAATACAATTTAGATAGAATGCATATACTTTGTAGAACTGGTCAGCAGGGGTAAAGTGCCCAGAGTCCTAAAGCCAACAAAAGTCAAATGCAGCATAGAATTAAAAACATGAATTTGGGATAACCCTGCAAAAAGGGCTATTTTCAACACGGACCTTCTGGGTTAGCCATATTTTCCACTAGGAAATTGAATATGGGGTGCTAGAAGCAGACAGCTATCTAATTCCATCCTTCACTTTCAGTGTAGAGAGTTGGCCACCTTAGAATCATTTTATTGCTTAGAAACCGGATTAAAATTTCACTAGTGCAAGTTAGGAATGTTTCATTACTGAAAACGTTTGTTTTAATGATCAAGAAGATCTTCCTTTGTAGAGGACTGTTACTTGCTACAGAGTCCTGAATGACTAAATATTGCTACAAAGCAGAGGAGGTTATTCACTGGATTCACAGGACAGCTAAATACTGCAATCCTTATGCATATACATTCACTTGTGGGAACTGACTTGCTGGTAAGGACACATTACCTGGAATACCTGTGGTGCACTCTGTGTGGGTCCTTTAGACACTGAAGGAGTGGGTGGGGGTGACATAGAAGGGAAACACCCCCCTACTTCCCACTAAGGCTGTTTCTACTTCTTGCAAAGATGTCACATTCGTGCAAGTCCAAGCACCATGGTGCAAGGTGCTACTCCCAATGAGGCTGGTTTTGCTTCTTGCAAAAGGAGTCTCATACATGCAAATCCAAGCACCATGGTGCAAGGTGAGGGGCAAGGAGTGAGATGGGGCTCCCTTTCTGAGGTAGTGAGCTACTCCGACACTGCAAGCACTTTTTGGGCCATGCGCGTTTCCAAGTTCAATGTGCTTGTGTTGGAAAATCAGAGGGAGGCCAATCTGTGTATTCTTGCAGAGTGGTGGACATATGGCGACACCTGTAACATATCCTTTTTTCACAATGTTTTGGTGAACCCAGCACTTAGTGTTTGGCTCGGCATGCTGCAGCTTTTGTTTGGGCTGATTTAGGGCTCTCCAGGAAGGGGTGATGCACTGTTAAGTATTGGTCTTTACCGTACTGTAGTCTGCTTTGATATAGCACTTATTACCCCCAACAAGATGTCAGTTCATTATGTGTGATGCTGAGTGACAGACACAAGTGTCCATTTGCTCGAAAAGAGGGAACTCCATAAGATGCTAGTACTATAAAAGTAAAACATTTTGCTTTGGGCGCTAACTTTTCCACAGAAGTTGTCAAATGGCTTAGTCGTAATAGAGGGACGCTGAATTCAGCATGGTTAGAGCTCTAACCAGTTGGCAGATGTCTAGCGGATTGCCTTGGTTACTCCAGACAAGTCAATAAAAAAGAAAATCAGCATCTAGCACACCTATCATGAGCTCCCACTCACTGTCAGAAGAACCCGCCCACCAGGGAAGGCGGGAGTCCAGCGGCTAAATACCACTCTATATGTTTATGAAATGACCGTGGTGCCACAATTTTAGGAACAGCTAGTGTTCCTCAGCCAATCCGCGTAAGGAGCACCCCAGACAATCTCAGATTAATCTCTAATTGAAAATAGGTTTGATTACTTGATTAGCTCACGCTGTGACCCTGCTTGCCATGATTTACTGTAATTTCCATGACCCTAAAATAAAGAGTCATAGTTTAGTGCGGTGGGCAGAATACTGTGGAAATGCAGTTTTTTTCCACCTCTGTAGAATTCCAAGGAGTGCAACTCTGTTAGATCTACCCACCCCCATTATAAAGTAGAACATTTAATTGCTTTTCATCGGAAAGGAGTTTCTGTGAATTTGTACTCAAAAAGATATGTTGTGAAGTTATGTGTAATTTAGTTCATATCTGAAATAATTACAATCCTAAATTGCTAATTTTGTAATGGAGGCAGCACATTACTTTAAGGTCAACTCTTAAGTACAATTTGTGAAGCATGGATATTTCCAAAATTATTTTCAATGTGACCCAAAGCTCTAGGAGGTACAGCTCATTGCAAAAGGTTAAAACGCCTAGGTAAAAATGTACCAGCAGTGGCAGTTAATAGCCTTCCTTGAAAGTGAAGTCCTGAATATGGAACAAGTAAAGGATTCACCTACTAACAATGGTAAAGGCAAAACAGTAAAAAAGGTCAAGGTGATCATGTTGGCTCCATCTAAACACAAGAGAGCTTACATGATGGGTTGACAGTCACATGAGAAAGATATATAATCCCTTCAAAAGAAACAGGTGTGGGGATAGTGGGCACTTACTCAATTTATGAAGTGTTTCAAAATGTGCATTTTTCCCCAGATTTAGAGTGATGCTGGAAAGTGGTCTGCAGTTTTTCTATTATGAAGGTCTCTTAACACCCCTAAAACAGAGAGCTGAAAGCATTCATTGCACCAAGAAAGTAACTTTAAAACACATTTTAAATGTTCTTCCTCTTTACTGTGCAGGCAAGGCTAACTGCAGAATCTATTTGCTGCTGAATTATATGGTGAACTCTAGAAAGAAAAAAAAAGAAAAAAATGAAATAAACTAAAATGTAAAATATTTTAAAATATATCCCTCTCTCACCATCTGTGGCCCTCCTTAAGCACCTCCCTAATCCCCTTTCCTTTCATTTTAAGTATTCCCCATTTCCAGCCACTCCCTTGTACCCCATCCACATTTACAAAAACAAATTACACTTACATGTATGGCTTCTTAACAGTCAGGGCGTATAACTCTGCAAATAAAAGTATTGGAAAGGCAGTAGTCTACAGTCTGCACGCAAGTATGTAAACATAATTTTTATTACTACAAAAAGTACTACACAATGCAGATCATGAATAGCTCCCAAAGATTTCAACATTTAAGGGCTGAAACAATTGTGCAGAACTTATTAGAGTAGGTATCAAGCAGGTTCTGCAGAAGCAGTGACACCAAGTGATAATGCAAGAAAATGCTGCACCATCATCATGAAATAAGGGTCAATGTAAGTTGAGGCTCCATTTCAAAGTAGTATTTATTCTATTCTTTTGATAAAAAAAGTATTTTAGCAAAAAGTACACAGAACATAATTTCAAGTACTCAGGAGGAAGGTGTGGTAGGGAGAAAAACAAGACATACTCGGGGGGAATAAAATGAGAAGTGAGATACGCTAAAACAAAGATAGCTTGAATTCAAAAGCAGTCCCGATGCATATGGACATCGAGTTGCTTCCGTTGGGTAACGAATAGTTGTCAGGGAAGCTGGTGTGTTATGCTTCCTGACGAAGTACGGCAGGTGGGGAGCGTAACTCAGAGTGAGGCGGAGTCTTATTCCCCACCCTGCCATTTATGTCCGGCTCTAAGCACTAGTGTCACGGAACTAGTGCGCATCACGTGATTTTCTTTTATCTGGAGGGAAGCGCGACTCCGGGTCAGATGGCGTTCTGCTCCCCATCCAGATATTTATTTTTAGCGCAGAGCACTGGCGTCACAGAACCAGGCAATTTCCCCCACCATCTCCTCAGCGGGGCGTGGGAAGAACTAGAGCGCATCCCTTGATGATTTTTACTCAGAGGGAAACGCGCAGCTCCAGCCGAGGAGGAATCTTGTTCCTCACCGCGCTAGACATTTTAGGTACTAAACTTCAACATTAACAGGATCCAATATGTTGAAGCGAACGCTTGACTTCAGGTGAGATTGTCTTGTCCTGCTTCAGCTATCCACCTTAAGTAGGGGTGGCGGGTGGTATAAAGGTGCACGTCAAGGCAGTTGCTTCCTGATGCACTCACAGTCATCATGTTATAAGAACTGTTAGTAATGAATAACCTCCGTCATTTTTGCATTTAATGCATTTTTTCACCTTGCGACATAGAAAGCATCACAAGAACTCTGTCATATGGACAAATTTTGCTTCCCTGTTTTTGTTTGTTGTGAGAATCAATAGCATAGTGTTGTGGCAAAATTCTATGATAATATTCGAATTACTCTTAAACCAGTGTAAAAATTATAAGTATACATAACTTATTAACGCATCGTGCATGAACTGTCTACGTAACTTTGTGTTAGAAAGGTATCCATAGCTTATATTCAAGAGGGACTCTTGTGATTCTCTGGGGTTGAACTCTCGTTTTGCATTTTATACCATGGTGGCAGCTAGTATGTCACAGCCCCCTCCATTCTTAAACGAAACTGGTAAACCTAACTTACCTTGGAAGGAGTGGGCAAAATTATTTGAATCATATTTGATAGCTATTGGAGGGGAACAATTCATGGCTGTGAGAAAACAGCATATTCTGTTACACAATCTAGGTATACATGGATGTAAAGTATATGAAAGTTTAACGGACCCAGACGTTTAGATGACTATGAAAAAACGGTCAGAAAATTGGAAGGTCATTTTGGACACAAGGTCAATGTAGTCCTAGAGAGACATACATTTTTCAGTAGGACACAGGGTAAAGATGAAAAAGTATCCAGTTACACTGCATGTTTGCGGGGACTGGCCAACACCTGTGAATTTTGGAACCTTGGGGACTCCCTAATTCGAGATCAGCTAGTAAGGTGTACCAATAATTTTAAGGTGCAGGAAAAATTATTGTTACATAATCTGGCCCTGAAGGAAGCTATTGATATAGCAAAAAGTATACAACACACAGCAAAGTGCAGGAAGCTAATTAAACATTCCACTGTGGATGAGGAGGTGAACGAGGTTAAGGTATACTCTAAACAGGAGTGCAGGGAGTTAAGTCAGGAAGAAGACTGTAGGATTCATGAAGTTTCACTCAAGAAAAATACCGCAAGTAACATAGAAGGGGGTAAGAGTAAGTACTTTAGGTGCGACAACAGCAAACATCTAGCTAACAATCCCATGTGCCCTGCTTGCAACTGCGTGTGCCGGAAATGTGGTGCTAGAGGGCATTATGCACGTGTGTGCAATGATAGGAATGAACGGAATGAAAGAAAAACTGTACATAAAATTGAAGAGACCCAAGATACAAAGAATAAATTCATGCTACAATTGAAAGATACAGATGAGGTTAGGCAGGGGAACAACTTATACCCTACTTGTGATATTGAACTCGATGGCATCTGTGTAAGGGCATTTGCTGACTCTTGTTCTCCATTCACTTTCATGGATTACAGCGTATATGAAAAGAGTTTCCAAGGTAAGCGATAAAGATTGCAACCTACAGATATCTCTCCTGGTGGTTATAACAATGATCCTATACCTTTGAAAGGTATGTTGAGTCTACAAATAACCTTTAAGGATCGCCATACTAAAGGCAATGTATACTTTACGAACAAGGGATCCAATCTGTTAGGATAGAAGCATCAAAAAGAGTTAGGCATCAAACTAGACCCTAACAACGAAGGACCAGTCCTACTGGTGGGTGGGCCTAGATATGGGGAAGTGTATGTGAGGAATTCCCTGAATTGTTTGAAGACAGATTGGGATTGTTGAGGGACTACCAACATAAAATAAAGGTAAAGGAAAATGCCTTTATTTGCTATGCTATGCTATGCTATTTGCAATGCTATACCTGTAGTCCATAAGGTCCATAAGGTCAGACTGATTCCGTACCTAATGCAGGAACCGTTGAAACAAGAGTTGAACAAGTTGGAAGGACTAAGTGTCATAGAACCTATTGAATGCTCTCTATGGTTGGCCCCCATTGTAGTCACCAAGAAACCTGGAGGAAGGGGCATACGTTTATGTGTTGACTTGAGGGATCCTCAATGCTGGTATATGGGTGGATAGATTTCCCCTACCCAGGATAAATGAGATGTTAAGCACCATGGGTCCAGCTTGATACTTCAGTGTGATAGATCTATCCTCGGCATACCATCAAGTTGAGCTTCATCCTTCATCTCGTTCTCTCACCTCTCTCATCACTCCATATGGAGCCTTCAGGTATTGCACAATGCCATTCGGCTTAGCTTCTGCTGCAGCTGTGTTTCAGCCTATCATGCAAAGTGTCTTACAAGGGATAGACCAAGCAGTGTGTTTCCAGGCTGACGTTTTAATTTATGGTATTACTGAGAATGAGCATGACACTACCTTAAGGAAGGTATTTAAGGCGCTGGAGCGTGCTGGCATGACTATTCGTAGGGACAAATGCCAAATAGGTGTGGAGTCAGTTGAATATTTAGGCCATAAAATAACAAAAGATGGGGTAGAACAAAAATGTGATCTGGTTGTAGCCAAGAACGAAGCTTCAGCAACCGCCAATAAGCAGGAACTTAAATCCTTTTTGAGGTTAGCGGAGTACATAACTTCGCCGAAGTCACGGCTCCAATGAGAGCCCCGTTAAAGAAAAATGTCCCATTTGAATGGAATATGGATTGCCAGGTGGCTTTTGTCAGGGTGAAGGAGGCTATTGCCAAGTCTCCAAATTTGGGTAACTTTGATCCCAAGAGGAAAACTTTTGTAACTACCGATGCAAGTGGAAAGGGTCTTGGGGCTACCCTTTCTCAGGTTGTAGAAGGGCAGGACAGAATCATAGCATTTGCATCCAGGTCTCTTAGTGTTGCAGAGGAGAACTATACCACTATAGAGAGAGAAACGCTGATGTGCTATTGGGCCATCAACCATTTTAAGTTTTTCTTATGGGGTTTACACTTTACTGTCAGAACAGATCACAAACCCCTCACCTGCGTGTTCACTACCAAGGGAAGAGAACATGCCACTCCGCGCATTGCTAAGTGGATTCTGGGTTTGGAAAGTTATAATTTTGGGGTGGAGTATGTTCCTTGCATGAGGAACATAGTAGTTGACTTTTTATCCAGATCACTGAGGAAGGGAGAGAAGGAGGAGGAGAGTAACACTCTTGAACCAGTGCTGCATGTAGAGTTGGCTGGCCTTACCAGAGAAGAATGGGTAGAGGAAACCAGAAACGACTAAGCTTTACGATTGCTAAAGGAAAAATTAGTCAAGGGCTGGCCAGAGAGATCTAACTATTTGGAAGAAGAACTTAAGGGGTATTGGGAAGTGAGGTCGGAACTCCACATATCTAATGACATGGTGATGAGGGGTGAGAGGGTCATGCCTCCCTGTGAGTTGTGGGATAAACTCGTTGGCCTGGCTCATGAAGGGCATCTAGGAAGGAACCTTACCAAAAAGCAAACTCCGAGCCACATACTGGTTTCCCACCATGGACAGATTGGTGGAGAACACAGTGACAGATTGCATTATGTGTGCCATGAGTGATAAGACTAATGTAAGATGGAGAGCTCCTTTGTCCTCTATTACTGTCCCATTGAAACCGTGGGATAAGTTAGGATTATACATTTTAGGACCTTTAGCTCAATTGGGTGTCAACGGAAGATTCATATTTGTGTTGGTGGACTACCACTCACACTGGACGATGTTCAAAATAGTGAATCAGGTGACCACCCAGGATGTAATAGACTTCCTAACTGAGGCATTCACGAGGGAGGGAATTCCCAGCACCTTAGTGACTGACAATGGTGTGCAGTTCACCTCAGAAGCCACGAGGGAGTTCTTGAAGAAGTGTAGTGTCCACCATTTAAAGAACTGCATTATACAACCCCCGAGCAAATGGCCTAGTTGAGAGAGCTAACAGAATGATGAAGGAATGTCTGCAGAGGTCATCAGTATCCCATGAATCAGGGGAAATAGCTCTAAAACAAATATTATGGTCATATCATACCACACCAAACTTAGTTACAGGAATTTCACCATTCCTCTCACTTAAAGGAAGACATCTGGGAACCAAGCTTAATCCTAACTGGTTGAAGGAGGGGGGAACCTCACTGCGTGCAATGTGAAGAAGCTGCAGCAAGTGTCAGGCAGAATCAAGAGAAATACAGAAGGTGGTACGATGACAGATTTTGTACTAAGAGTAGACCATGGAGGGTTGGGCAATGGGTTAAGGTTAAGCTCCCCGAACCCACCAGGAGAGATGGCAGCAAGTTTTAAAAGCCTATGAGAATCATTAAGGTGCAAAAGAACATTGTAACGCAGGAGGATGGCAGGGTATGGAGCATGGACAGAATATCCTGCAGCAAGGAACTGATTGGAAGGCCAAGGCAAGAATTTGACAAAGAAACGGAAGATTCACTGGAACGCTGCATCCAGAACAAGCGAACAAGGACCATAAGGTGTCCGACATGGCACAAGGACTTTGTGAACTGAACTTTGTGTTCAGATATTAAGGAAGGAAGATATAACCATGTATAGTATATATTTAAACAAGTAGTATAGTTAATTAACTTGCTGTTATTAGAATAATTTATTTAGCATTAGGTATTTAATCTATTTCATGTGTAGTGCGATATATGTATTAATGGTACACTCCAGGTGGCTTCTCGGAAGTAGGGCAATGGAACACCCCGGAGCTCACCTTAGAATGTTGGTGATGCAGTTGTCGAGAGCTGGAGCGGTGAGATGGTGTTTAAGGAGTTTTCCCAATAAACTGGCTATTTTTCTGTACATCGCTTCGACTTTATAACATTTATTCTTGACGTGCTTCGTGGATTACAACAGTGCCAAACCAGGCTCTGTTTTTAACAGCAGTTATATGAATTTGGAGGACAACACAATAGTGTAAATTATTTCTGCTTGGCTGTGCCTAAGGTTAGTGGGAAGTTTACTTTTCACAACTGGTGCCTTTGACAATAAGCACATGGAGCCTTATGAAGCAAGGAGTTTTTCAGACATTATTTTAATGGAAAAATCATCCTACATCTCCAATCTCAGCTGATTTGAATCTAGTGAACAGTCCCAGAGCCGAGTGTTTCTCGCGTCACACCAGACACTGCACTTTTTTTTTTTCAATCAAGTCCCTTTCCAATTTGTATGAAACTCACGCCTTCCTGTTCAAGCTTGAAACTTCACCTTCGAATGAAAACCGAATAATTATTCCCCCCCCCCAAAAAAGAAAAAGTATATAGATATATATATTTTTAGAAAAAAAATAGTAACTGAAGGTGTTAGTGTCTTAAACTAAAACCATTATGCACGGGTGGTATGGCTTTATACGCTTCCCCACTTGTATGAAGTTGTTAAACATATGCAACGGTTAGCAAAACAGGAGACCTGGAACACTAATAAGTCCCCATTGCATCAGGCACTTATGTTGTACCCAGAGCCTAGAGTACAAACACCTGGTTTGAAGTGATACTTCTGAAATGAACGAGATGGCATTTCCTGCACGTTTGAGTTTCCTTTCAAAGCGTTAGTACTTTCTGCCAACAACCACCTCAGTTTGAAGAGCGTGTCAAAGTCCAAACACAAGTATGCAACATTGAGTAATCTCCTTTGCTGTGTCAGAACCGGGGAAGGGAGATTCGCATTTTTGAAGAGGTGCATTAAGGAGCCTCCCTTCTGACTGAGTTAGGGTGAGTAGGCCATGGGTCACATCCTTTGGGAACAAAAACTAGGCATTTGAAATAACCGGATAAAGGTTTGAACAATAATGAATCTCCGATCCTATGCCGTCTTCCACTAATACCCTAGGTGTGCCATTGGTTAAAAATCCTGCCTTTTAAAAAAAAAGGAGACACGCGTTCTCTCTAATGAGCACTTTTAAATTAGAAAGCTAGCAACGAGAAATAAAAGCTACCGTTCACATGGAAATAAAAAAAAGATACACATTTTCATTTTCCAAAAAAATGTTTGCCTATTTACATTTTAATTTCATTAAATATTGCCATGTTACTATAAATTATGGAGCTGAATAAGAGAAATCACTCACATCAGGCGTGCAACAGTACTGAATATTTCTAATATCAGGAGCAATGGCTATAATGCATGTTATTATATAATGCATGGGATCCTGCAACGCTTGTACAGAAACATCTCTAATTTGCTTATAACAATAGGAGTTGTGCCATCACCAGTCACCTGTCATTATGAAATGCTTTGTTGCTTAGTTTTAATAATTGTTACAATTGAGTTCAGACATCATAATCCCTCCTGCCCCGCTATAGGTCATTAGAGTAAAGATAGACACTCCTTGCATGTTTTATGAATTTTTTTATTGATATCCACAAACACAATGCAAAATCACGCAAAATTCGATAGAGAACAATAATCATTCAATATCCAATCGATATAATACATTAATACCTGGATAAAATATCCAGTACATATTAAAGTCCATTCCAAAACCGTTGAATCTAATTCTGTCTGAGCTACCGACAAATCTGCATGTAGTATTTAATGGGGGAGCCATCTAGACAGAGCAAGCCAAATTGCGTTAACACGTTTTCTAGCTCATTTCCCTTTACATTTATATATTGTTCCAAATTGTAAATAATCAATAAGCAACCAAACCAAAGAGGAATTATAGGGGGGTTTTGCCACAGCCTTGTAATGAGACAACGAGCTATTGTAAGTGAGATAAAAATAAAATACAGTTCATTTAAATCTCCCTCAAAAGAATGATCATACCCGAGATGCATCATGCTAGAGGTAATTTGGCTCTCCCTCCAAAATACCTGTAGCCAAAATAACTCCATTACCTTTAGGAGAGGTTGCAGTTTGTTACAACTATAAAAAATGTGCAGCATGTTTGCCGGGCCTTCCCACATCTGGGACATTTATTGTCCTCTCTCCTACCCCATATAAAGAGCCTATCCGGAGTGATATAAAGTCTGAAGAAAGTTTTACAATGCTGTGCTTGCAAACTGGATGAGAGAAGGCTTTTCCATCCTATCGCTAAAGCTGTTTGCATACCCACGCCTTCCTCCCCCCGGTTGTGTCCAGATACCTTCCTGTTGCTCTAGATCATCGGGTAGAGTGTTAATTATTAAAATCTTTTAGATAGACTATTTTGCAGCGTGTCTGCAGAATACCATCCAGCAGCGTGATCTTTTCCAATGATACACTACCCTGGTTAATCCTACTGAGAAAGTCTCTTAATTGTAGATACTTAATAAAAAGTATGATGATGTAAGCTATACTCGAATTGAAGTTCAGAAAAGGAGGAAAGTTGATCTATTGAATAAAGATCCCCCAGAGTTTTAAGATGGGATTTTTCCCACTGCCTGCTGATGCAATCATATGATATTATTGATAACAGTGATGAGCGCCAGAGAGGTGAATAGCATTATATTGTTTTACACCAGACAGCTTACGGACTCTATACCATGTACTCCAGGCCACAGCTTAAACTTAACTTTCCTGTAGTAGCTTGGCTCAATCTGGTGCAGAACAAAAATCATGCACCTAAGTGGCCAGTGCAATCTCGTAAATGGTGAGGGCGGGGGGAGAATCAGATTTGCATCTGGCCCTGTTTAACAATCATATTCCACCGCAAACAAAATACCAATATGTCTGAGATGGGTCACCCAATCATAAAATAAACAATTTGGAATTGCGCAACCTCCCCCGACCCCCATTCCTGGGGAAGACAAAGGAATGTAAGAGCTTGCCTAGTTTTTTTTAATACGGCCAGATAAAATTTGTACAGATGGAATCAAGTTTCATCAGATCTGGCTTATATTTTTGAGATGTATAGTATGAAATAAGTAGAGCACCTTGGGCAAAATTGTCATTTTAAGAACATTGCACCTCCCTATCAGGGTTAAATGTTGCCTGTGAATTTGCTGCAAATCTGAGCTGACCTGGTTGAGCAGCAGATCGAAATTGATCTGACAGATGGATACGTAGTAACATCTGCTCTATGAGGATCTACCAAGTCGATATTATCTGTATAAATTATCTGAATTTGATCAGAATTTAACCGTTAACATCTCAACCTCTGACAGTCACTTCTGATCCCCAGAGTGCACTATCGCAATGTCATCCACGTAGGCTAACACATTGGTGTCAAATTCGCTTACACAGACTGCCTGAATGGCCAGACTCTGAATTATTTTTTTTAATAAATTGATCAATATAAAGAGTGAAAAGAATTGGAGAGGTGGAGCCCTGTCTTGCACCTCTTGTGGCAGCGCCTGATTCACACCCCATAATTTGGAGCTTGGCATATGTGATATGATATGCCTTACTTGTTTTGATTAGCCTAGAGCCAAATCCCTTCTGCTCCAGTGTTGTCCATAACAAATTCCAGAACATCCAGTGAAATGCCTTTTCAGCATCCAGCAGCATCATGGCCATTCGGTCTCCGGGTGCTTCAATATCAAATATCAAACAAAGCAATGACATGTCTGACATGATCCGACTTACTTCTGTCCAGGATGAACCCGTGTTGCCACAGCAGGACCAGATGAGCCATGAACCTTCTTAACAAAGCCACAAGCACTTTAGCATATAGTTTGGAATTGGAGTTGATCAAGGCTATTGGTCGGTAAGAGCCTGGGTTATCTGGGGGTTTATTCTTTTTGAGAAAAACAAACAACAATGTTGGTACCCTGCCATGAGGTGGGGGGGGGGGGAGGGGCAGCCCTTTGAACCCATAGGAACAAATCCAAGACCAACTGAGCTACCTTCGAGTAAAATACATTGTAAAATTTGAGCGGGATTATGTCGGGCCTGCCCCTTTACCAGAGGCCAAACATTTTAGTGTGCTGGCAATTTCTACGTTAGTAATGTCGGCTTTCAGATCTCTATGGATCTCTGCACTAAGAAAATTCCCTTCCCCTTGGGGTTGGGCCCCTAAAGGCCACTGCCGATCTTCAAGGAATAGTCTCTGATAATATTCCTCAAAGACTGTGGTGCGTCTGTAACAATTAACCCATCAGTTCTTTTTATTGCGTTGATATTTTTGGAGGCCTGTTTTTGTCTGGTGTGCAGCACTAGAAGCCTGTCCACGGTTTCCCCGTATTCATAACAATCTCTTTTATATGTTTGCTATTGCTCAGCAATAACTTCAGTGTAGTAACTATTAATCTTTGCTTAAGCTATCGCAACTTCCCACAGGATTTGGACTGGCTTTATGTCCCCACATAATTCAAATGTGCCTATTTTCTAGTTTGGCCAGCTGTTCATAAAGTTCTCTAATTCTTGCCTGTTGAATCTCCCTGACCTGTGCTACATAGCTGATAGTTTCACCCCCATCCCTGCCTTAAGGCATCCCATACAATCTCCCATGAATTGCTGTATCTATTGAGTTCAAGGAACTCCCATATCCATTTCTCAATATAGTCAATATATTGGGAATTGGCCAACAGATTTCTGTTGAATCTTCATTTGGCCTATGATTTTAAGCCACCTAAGCCTAGTACCTCAAGCACCAGGGGGTTATGGTCAGAGAAAAGCACAGGGAGTTTACGGATGTTAATAACGGACCAGAGGTCAGTGGAAACTAGAAAATAGTCTTGCCCCATAAATTTCTTATATGGGCATGGATCTTTAGGGTCCCTACCTCCCTGTGCATCTACCAACCTATGACTGACCATAAGTAAGGACAATGCTCGGAACACCTCTGTTTTATTCCCTTACCATTTTCCAGCCTGTATGTAAATGAAGGTTCAAATCCCTGCAAATGATCAATGAATGGGACAGTCCAAGTGGGCAGTTCAACTTTAAGTGCAGCAAAGAGCACTGATCATCCGGATTTGATCCGTATAAATCGAACAGATGGTAAACCTACCACTAAAAACAGAGAACTCCACCACAGCCCACCTCCCCCATTTATCAAGTGGCTTATACTTTGCAGGTCCAGTGTCATTTTTAGCTAACATGGCCACCCCTCTAGTCATGGAGGTTTTAGAGTGCTTGCTAACAGTAGACAGCCTGAAACAGTAATCCGGTCATGATTCACACAGTGAATATGGGTTTCCTTTAGACAGATAAAATCTGTTGCTAAGGGTCTAAGTATCTCTAACGCTTTTTGTTACTTCAATCTGACATTAAGGCTATCTACATTAACAGAGCAAAATGTCAGTTTACTAAGTCAAGTAAGAATAAACACATCTACATATGATAATACTGTCATTCTGATAGGCTGCATATCTTATCACTCTGATATTGGTCAGCCCTATACTGCAGATAAATGTTCCAGATGTTCTAACGATACCCAGAATATTGTTCAGATTCATTATACAAAGCATTGCAATTTCACAGTGGGACATACATTTTCTCAATGACCCTAAGCCCTGCACTCAGCTCCCCACCCCCCACTTATGTTCCTTACACCCTCCCTCACCCATCCTTGCCAATCAAGCCCCCTCCTCCTTCTGCTTCCTCTACCCTTGACCTGGACAGCCAAACCACTCGTGCTCCCTTCTTTCCCCTGTCCCTCCCTTTCCAAGCCCCCATGAGACGCTACCAGACCAAACATAGGTCTGATGCGATCCGTGTGCCCCTCCAGTCCCACCCGAATGAACACCCAAACACTAACTCAAGTGTGAACACTAACTACAATGCAATGAATCAGGTCTATCAGAAATCATCAAATATCCAAGAGATCCTTCATTTTAATCTCTGACGTAATAATCCGCCTATTATTATTCCACATGACTTTTAAATGTGCCGGGTTCAGCAAGAAGGCCTGTGCCCCCTTGTCCTGGAATGGTTTTGCGAGTTGTCAGAACCGCCTACATCGCCCAACTGTGAGATGACAAAAGTCTGGTTTGGTAAAAAGGAGATATCGCCAACTGTTCTCTTGACATCAGGTCTGGATTTCTCATACACTGCTTGTCTTAATAGAAAGTTACAGACATAGACCAGAATAGCTTGTGGTTTTTCAGTGGTTGATTTAGAGTGTTTCAGCACCAAAAGAACTCTATGGGCCCGCTGGATATTTTGGGACCAATTTCAGTCGGCTAACTCAGGAAAAGTGTTTTGGAGCAAGTCCACTACGAAGAGTCTAGTATTGGAGCACTTTTTACCTTCGGAAAAAAACAATAATCCGCAGGTTATTGTGGCGCTGTTGGTTTTCTTCATTCTCAAGTTTCCACTGAATATGAACAAGCTGGGCTTTGTGTGTCTCCACCTGGCCCTGGGTTCCCACCAGATCCGTCTCTAGTGCTGTTGTCCCGGTTTCAAGGTCCAATAAACATTTACCAATGGCGGTACAAGACTTGGCAATTTTGCACACAGCAACTTTCGAGTGGCCGCCTGGTCCCTGCAACTATTGACCCATGTTTCCTTTCTATGAGACATGATACTTGTGCAGATGCCTCAAATGTGGGAGGATTAGAGCTAGGAAGTGGGGTTTCGGGGGGGGGGTGGCTCATCCTATTTTCCTGGTCCTCGAATAAAGGTTGATTACCAGACTCAGAAGGGTCGCAGAGTCCCCCCCCTCTGACCAATCTGAATAGTCTGATAAAGAAAAAAGTGCTCATTGCCCCCCAGGTCAGACCAGGCTCTCTTTCCCTTAATAGCAAGGTGTCTCTTATCAATGTTACCATGCCTGTGGCAATTGGGGGAGGGTGAATGGCCACTCGTTAACTCCATAATCTCTCCCCCACCATCTGTGCCACATTATCAGCCTTGGTCTTACCCTCAGGGACAATTTGTGCAGACTTCATTATGGTAGGCCAGCAACAGACACTGTCTCAAGCAAAGCCTCTGGCCCATCCACTTCAGAAAGGGTGTGGCTTACTACTAGGACCCCCTGTTGCTGCCCAGAACACAACCCTATGCTGGTTGTCTCCACTGTCATAGGTTCCGTAGGTACTGTGATCTCCTGGCTACCCGCTAATTGCAAGGTGGGTGGCAGAGAAGGGGACTCAGAGATATTGGGGTTTATCCCTTCAGCTAGCAGCCCGCAAGAAGACCAGCTTCTGTCAGATGGGGGCGGGCTGTGAAATAAATCCATGATTGTCCTTACAAGGGCTGAGCGGGGGAGGGGAAGTGGGGAGGGAGGCTCACCTAGTTCCTTCTTCATCATACCATCCGTTTTGCTATCAGAAGGGTGGCACTCACTTCTTTGGCGTCCTATCCCCAATCCTGTACCTGCTGATTCAGCACTCCCAGGTCCATGAAGGTTGTGGTGTAGGAACCCTTTTGGAGGTTCCCTCACTGACCGCTTTGGGACCCATGAGTACGGCCCAGTGTGTGGTCTGATTTATGGCCTGGTGGTTTTATGCATTCTAAGCTGCAGCATTTCTTAGTCTGACTTGCATTAAACTGATTCTAATATCTTTTCACATCACATTTTTGGAACTTTTTGGAGCTTGGTTAATCTCTTACTAAGAGCATGTTTATTATTCAGGTTTGCAACCATACTATCTCTTTCCTCTGAGAGTGCAAGACACCAAAAATGTAAGCAGTTTCTGGGAAAGGTGATATTGTGACCATGCTTTATGCATGTAAAATGCTCTCTGCCATATGTTAAGAGGATTTTGCAAGTAACCTTGGAGATCCATAACCTTATAAAGGGACTCAATATTTACCCTCAATCCTCTACGTGGTTATTGAAGTCCTGTGTATTTGTTATATTGTACAGAAGGATTATGTTAGCCCATAAATATATAAAATCAAAATTGTTATTGGTTTCATGTCATCTCTCATTTCCAATACAACACATTTAAAACCTTTTCAGCATAATTAATGTTGAATTTCAAAACAAGTCAAATCACCCGTAGTGGATTTGGGATCTATATTTTCTCTAAAATATTGAAGCCATTGGATGTGGATTTTTAAAAGGTACTCCATGAGTGTACTATAATTGCTCACTGGTGTTCTTAAAGATCAAAGGAGGACTTTGGTACCAAAAATACATTTTGAATGCAGCCAGTGAATGTCATACATGAAAATTAGCAGCCTCAATGTTTTTGCACCATCTCAAAACATTTTTATGAATGGCTTGTAGCCTGAGCAACTATTTTATCAGTAGTACTGTTGCAAGACATTTTAGATACTACAATGAAACTTACACATTCTAAACACAGACAAAGGATAATCGGTGTTAGGTAAACACATATTCAGATGTTCCCAATGCTATTGAGCAGTTTGTTAGGGAGCCAGGGTATGAAGATTTCAAAGTGGAAGAAGCATCAATCAATGCAGTTTTGGCAATGCCTGCACTGTTTGCAATCCAGGGGTGAAACTAATGCAAATAAAACATTACGTTTGAAGTTATATTGTGGCATATGAGATTGGAAAACCCCACTGTGAATCACGTGGGGTAGGTAACGTAGCCACTGGCTGCTATATTTAACATCCAAAGTCAAACTGCTACCTCAGAAGCTTCAAGAAATAGTCAAGAGAATGGATAACAGAGCTTAGACTTGGAAGTTCTCTCTGGCCCAGGTTTCCTGTAAACCATCCACTGTCCATGAAATCAAAAGGACCATGGCAAGAGCAAGCCACAACCAGATAACTGTGGAATTATAGCATTATGAATAATGCAACTTACACTGAAATATTAGACAACATCACTTCCATCTCATGCCAGGCATAAGCTCACCTGTAGAACGATTGGAAAGAGATAATTTAAGCATTAGACCTCTAACCCTTGATCTCTTGCAGTAAATCAACTTTGAAATGACTACTTTACAGACTTTCACATCTCCACAGCATTTATATAAAAGTTTGACTACACTGTGACAAATGTATTGTGTACATAAATCATACGAAGTATTACACAACTTTGAAATTTTTAACAGACTACTGTTCAGAATTTTGTCAGTGTGGTGGACTGGCTGTAGTGCTCTGGCTCAATCAATTGGTTCTTCCATTTTCAAGGAAGGAATAGGATTTTTCTATATTATATTTGGTGTGACGAGTGAACTGTGCTCTCAAATACATTCAAAGTTCCTGAGAAGTGTTTGCAAATAAAAATAAAAATATTAAGAGTATATTTCAATAAATAATTTAACAATAGTGTTAGAAATGGGGTCTTTGGTTTGCAGTTAAGTTACCCCCTGTCCAAGCAAGGAGCCTCACTGTAGTCAGGGCAAAGGAGAAATACACCTGGTTAACCCCCAATCACCCCCTTGGGTAGCTTGGCATGAGCATGAAGGCTTAACTCCGAAGCAATGTGTAAAGTATTTGTACCAACACAAACGGTAATACAGTGAAAATACTACAAATGGATACCACACCAGTTTAGAAAAATAGGTAATATTTATCTAAATCAAACAAGACCAAAATTAATAAAATCCAACATACACAAGTCAAGATATGAATTTTCAAAAGAATAAGAGTCTTACTCCGTAGAAAACAATGGAAATTGATTTTACACAAGTACCTGGTTTGCGTAAAAAATAAAGCCGCACAGGCGAGCGTGCGTCGGAAAAGTCAGCGATGCGTCGATTCTTTACTCGAAGTGAGGACGTGTGTTGTTTCTTCTCCGGTTGGGTCAGTGATGCGTCGTTGTTCTCTCTCGCAAGAGAATGATGCGTTGATTTCTGAACGGGGCACCTCAGATTTGCGCAGGGTTGGGATGACTTTGATGCCCAGGGATGATGAGTGAGAAATCCAGTCACACGGTGTTGGAAAACTATGCTGCGTGGGTTTCGCGTTATTATCAGCATCTGCAAGCGGGTGTTGCATGTCGTTTCTCCAGTGCGATGCGTCGTACTCCCAGCCACGATGCAGGTGGCGCATTGATTTTAGCCACGAAGCCAGTGGTGCGTTGTTGATCAGCCACATTGCACATGGTGCATTGAAAATTTCAGCGTATGGGTTGTGTGCGTGTATCTCTGCTCTTGTTCTGCCAAGTTCACCTTTCAAGGGCCTAGGGACTCGATAGAACACCAGTTGGCAGGGCAGGAGTCTCAGAAGAGAGTCCAGGTACTGTCAGAGGAAGTCTTTGATGGCCCTGAGACTTCAAAACAGGAGGCAAGCTCAGGTCAAACCCTTGGACATTCTTCTCAAGCAGGAATGCACAACAAAGTCCACTCTTTGTCCCCTTTCACAGGCAGAAGCAGCAACTGCAGGATAGCCCAACAAAGCACAGTCACTGGCAGGGACAGCACTGCTCCTCAGCTCTTCAGTTCTTCTCTTTGGCAGAAGTTCCTCTTGAATCCAAAAGTGATTTTGAAGAAATCCAAAGTATGGGGTTTTGGGTCCACTACTTATACCCCTTTCTGCCTTAGAAGTAGGCAAATTTCAAAGGAAAATCTTGGTTGTTGACAAGATCCTGCCTTGCCCAGACCAGGCCCCATACACATACCAGGGGGTTGGAGACTGCATTGTGAGAGGGTAGGCATAGCCCATTCAGGTGTTAGTGACAACTCCTCCCTCCACTCTACCACAGATGGCTCATCAGGATATGCAGGCTACACCCCAGTACAATTTTTCTCACTATCTAGAGGGGATTCAAAAACAGCCCTACTGTCAAACTGGCCCAGACAAGGAATTCACAAACAGGTAGAGTCACAGATTGGTTAAAGCAAGGAAATGCCCACTTTCAAACTAATAATCTAAAAACCAATCTTACTAAAATATGTTTTTTAAATTCTGAGTTCAGACACACCAAACTCCATTTTTCCATCTGCTCCCAAAAGGAAATGGCAATTAAAATATATTTAAAGCCAGCCACCATGTTAACCTATGAGAGAGATAGGCCTCGCAACGGTCAAAAAAAGAATTTTGCAGTATTTCACTGTAAGGACATGTAAAACACACCTTGTTATGTCCCACCTTTAACATACACTGCACTCTACCCATGGCGCTACCTAAGGCCTACCTTAGGGTTGCCTTACATGTATAATAAGAGAAGGTTTGGGCCTGGCAAGAGGGTACACTTGCCGGTCGAATTGGCAGTGCAAGACTTCGCACAGATACTGTAGTGGCAGGTCTGAGAGATGTTTACAGGGCTACTCATATGGGTGAAACAAACAGTGCTGCAGGCCCACTAGTAGCATTTGATTTACAGATACTGGGCACCTCTAGTGCACTTTACTAGGGATTTATTAGTAAATTCAATATGCCAATCATGGAAATCCAATTACACATACATTTTACACTTGCACACTAGCACTGGTCAGCAGTACCAAAAACAGCAAAAACAGAGTCCAGTACACAGTCACAACATGGGAAGCAGAGGCAAAAAAGACAGGGGAGACCACGCCAAGCATGCCAGGACTAACAAACAGTAAAAAGTATTTATCAGCAAGTTACACAGCAGTCTCTTGTAGAAAATATTTGGCAGATACATTACTAAACAGGTTTTGATATTCTGATTATAATAATAAGCTTGTTTTATTATTTTTCAGGTTAGCGGTCTATCTATTATGCAAATTAGGGATAAAAATGAGGCCGCTGCACAAGGACAGAACAATTGCTGCCACTCGATCGATCCTGAGATACTTAGCAGCAGTTTCTGTTAAGTGCCTAGTGCTAACATTTTATAAGACCTTTTTTTTCAAAATACTTTGCACAATTACTTGTTGCTACACTTAACAGAACATTTAGTTATACCCTTGTCCACTGCAAAACGGAGAGAAATCGAATTCCACTTTTTAAGTATCGGCACATTTTTTATCTATAGTACAGTTCATGGGGACATTTTAAACAACTTTGGGGCATTGTTATTGTAAGTTTGAGACTTGAGAGAGGGACATTAAGAAGGTAGTCCGCAGTGGTGTGTTAAAGCCAAGCCGACTATCAAGTGTTGTTCTGGCCTCCATTTTCAGGTTAGAGGTCTAGCTATTATGCTAGTTAGGGATAAAAATGAGGGTGCTGGGCAGGACTACTGCAGATGTGCCAAAGGCAAGCCCGTCTGTGCCTGTCCACACAAGAACAGGATCAGAGACCAGGAATTCTGCCAGTTTTAGCCCAGAAATCAAATCAAATCATTAACATTTATAAAGCGCGCTACTCACCCGTGCGGGTCTCAAGGCGCTAGGGGGGAAAGGGGGGGTTATCGCTGCTCGAACAGCCAAGTCTTTAGGAGTCTCCGGAAAGCGGAGTGGTCCTGGGTGGTCCTGAGGCTGGTGGGGAGGGAGTTCCAGGTCTTGGCCGCCAGGAAGGAGAAAGATCTCCCACCCGCCGTGGAGCGGCGGGTGCGAGGGACGGCAGCAAGTGCGAGGCCAGCGGAGCGGAGGGGGCGGGTGGGGACGTAGAAGCTGAGGCGTCTGTTGAGGTATTCCGGTCCCTTGTTGTGGAGGGCTTTGTGTGCGTGGGTGAGAAGACGGAAGGTGATCCTTTTGCTGACTGGGAGCCAATGCAGGTGTCTCAGGTGTGCGGAGATGTGGCTGGCAAGACTACTCTATTCTCAGGAACCTCCGCTAACATTAGGCAAGTCCTTCAAACATGAACCAGCATTCTGTATGCTGGGCATTTAGAAGGTCCTTTTTCCTGCCTAAGCTGTAAGTGGGGAGGCTAGTCCTACCAAGAGCCATTCACAAACATAACCCATAACGCTGTAAGACTAATGCTAAATAGTTTGTACTTTAATGCAGATCCCTACCCAAACACTGCATGGAGATTTGGGATATAATCAACGATTCCAACACAGACTTAGTTTCTATCACAGAGATTACCCGAGATTATGGTGTCAAAGCCGATGGGCTATAAGATTTTGAAATGTGATAGAACAGGCCATCCAGAAGGCGGCTCCGCCATCATTTAAAAAATATATATATACATGTGCTACTGAACTTAGGGTCAGATGTACGAAAGGAACTTACCCATTATGTGTCTATGGGAAAATGCGTTTGTACATATGGCCCTTAGTTCCTGTACAGCAGGATGCAAAATCTTAGCCTTTTAACTTTCTTTTAAAGAGTGGAGGCTGCTTGGAGGTGCAGTTCTTTATAGACACCCTAGTTACAACTCCCAAATGGCTGGGAATCCCACTAAATCTAAGACATGATCAGTACCTAGAGATCTGGACTTTAATTTACATTTTGAAAACAAAGAGTACCCTCTTTGTAGACAGTTGGAGAGGGAATATGAGAATCCTCCAACTCAAATATGGATCACTGGCCTGACCCTTGTAGCAGGCAATACATTAGACATATTATTTTCAAATATCGAAACTACCAAAATCCATGACTTCAAAACATTACTATGGTATGATCACTCTATAATTAATTTTTCACTCGCATTATCTTTACGTGAAAACTACCGTCAGACCCATCCCCCATCCATAAAAGAGCTTGAAGCAAAATAAACACAGACATTTTTTTTTTTTTTTAAATCAATGTGTACCACTGGTATATGATCAAGAGACAGCTCTTGACACGTATTTAGATAACTTAAGCTCTGCCATTTCCAACTCTCTCAATAAATGTGCCCCATTGAAAGCAAACAAATCATTGAGATAGAATTAAGAATGAAAAAAAGGAAATGTAAATTGCTGGAGCAAATTTGGAGGTATTCACAATGCATACTGGATCTATAAGAATAAAAAATGAGAACTGAATAACTACTAGAGAGGACTTAAGAGAACAAAGAAAAAATATGTCATCAAGAGACTAGAAGAAAACAGCAGTTCATCCAGAGAACTATTGAAAATCATAAACAAACTTGCTCACCTGCCTACCACCGACTATCATTCTATCAGCTACTCATTTCAAACAAACAGGCACCTTCTTCATTGACACAATTAGCAAAACGTACTCAACATTTAATTCACAACATTCCTTAGATGAGCTACCCTGGGAACCCCCCTTGACTCCCACACGAACGCTAGAGCACATGTGGTGAATTTCTCCAAGCTCCCTGTGGAACACGGTGAAAAACTGATGGCAGGTCAAAGTTTGGCTTCCCACGTGACCCCTGTTCCCATTTCTTTTTTTACTCATCTTGCACCCATAGTAAGTCCCTACCTGACCCAAAGTTTAAAACTCTTCTTGGCAAAAGCAGAGTCCCCTGACATTTGAAAATAAGCATTAAAACTCCCCTTGGTGAAAATAATCTGGGATAGATGTTTCCATCTTATCCCATTGTCAACCTACATCACTGCTCCCCTATATGTCCAAAGTCTTGGAAAACTATTCAATACCCAGCTATCTGCCTTTCTTGAAAAAGAACAACCTGTTAGATCCATCACATATGGAATCCAGAGCCAATAACAGCACATAATCTACTCTTCTTACTGTGCTAGACAATACCAGATTAGAAGTGGATAAGGACAAGGCTGCTTTCCTGATTCTACTTGACCTTCCCGCAGCATTTGATACCCTCTCTCATAGTCTAATGATAAAAAAACTTCAGGAGATCGGAGTATACTCCAAAGCCATAAAATGATTTGGCTCCTTTTTAAGAAGGAGAACCCATTCTGTTGAGTTAAATGTCTAGATCACTCCCCAATGGAGTGTGGTGTTTTATTTGACGACTCACTATCCATGTAGGAGCAAGTCAACCCCACTTGTGGCAAATGCTTTGGCCTACTGAAGCTCTTAAGAAAGCCTTTTCGCTGGGTCCCCATAGACTGGTGAAGAACTGTAGTCCAAGCTCTCATCACTCGTAGTTTAGACTACGGGAATGCACTTTAGGTGGGAATGGCAGACTATTTCTTTACACGACTTCAGGTGATGCAAAATGTGGCTGCCAAGCTTCTCTGTAACAAAGACAGACACAACTCAGCATCAGACCGGCCTAAAATCCCTTCTCTGGCAGCCAATACACAAGAGAGCCAAATTCAAACTCCTCTGCCACATCCACAAAGCATTCTATGAATCTGGCCCAGCAATTCTACACTCAAATGTGGTATTTTATAAACCAGTGCAAAACCGGAGATCACTGAATTCAGCACTAGTCAAAACTAAGTGCATTAAATAAATAAGAACTGGCGGTCGTTCTTTTTCCTATTTGGCAGTGGAGCCCACTGCTCTAGGATCTCTGCCTCACTGATAATCATACCAGGTTTAGAAAAATCTAAAAACCTGCGTTCTCATATTTACCCTAATGCTTTATCTGGGCCTCAGCCCATCGAACACGCAGCATGTCAGCACTGTGATATACCTTTGGGGATGAGTGTTTCAACTTTACAAATATTGTAACCAATAATAAATAATGTTTTGGTGTGCTGAAATGATCTGACCAGGTCACTATCTTGTGTTCAGTAAAACTGTACACTGTCCCAAGTTATATTCAGTATCCATGGTGGAAGAATGTTTTTATTTTCATCAGATGTTGAAGAAAACATATATTATACAACACCATGCAAAAGTCCTTCTACACTGAATGTATAGATATGCATTTATCAGAATTTACAATGTCCTATTATCACTTTCATAATGTGTAAATATTTCATCTGCAACCTGGAGTCTTGAAAGGGATTCACTGGCAATGTTCTTCACTGGTTCTCCTCCTACCTTTCCATATATCAATAGTCTGTTCAAACTGGAACCTTCAGGTCCCAAAAGACCCTATCAACTGTGGAGTCCCTCAGGGTTCCAAACTGTCACCTGCCATCTTCATCCTCCCCATGGGCCCCCTTGGCCTCTACTCTCAGATAGCAGCATCAGTTTTCAACAATGTGCTGATGAGACACAAGTGTACTTGAAGGTTTCCTCTGCTTCAAAATCCAAATTCAAAAACACTGCTTGTACATCATTCAGATCTTAATGCCAAGTGCCCACATGAAGCTCAAACTAATCAAGACAGAACTTATTTTATTTGTCAAAAGTAACAAACCAAATAAAGTCCAAACGTAGCTCAGTTACATGAATCTGCATGGCTTCAAACCACAATTTTCACCGAATGCCAAGACCCTTGACTTCATTTTGGACACCCTCAAGTAACACATTGCTTTAAAATAAAAAGACAACCTGCTACCAGCTCTCTGTTTTAAAGAAAGTGGCACAGTATTTTCCAAAAAGCAACTTCAAAACTGCCACTCAAGTCCTTGTACTCTAGCATTTTGATTATGGTATAGCCCTGCTTCATGGCCTCTCAGACTCCACGCTGGCACTTCCTAATGGCATCTTACATGCTTCAGAATGTCTTATCTAGGACCAGAAGAAATACGATCACATCACCATCACATCTTGATGGAACTCATTTGGCTCCCTTTGCTGCCCCACATCATCTTCAAAAACAGCTACATCATTTAAAAAGCCACTGTGATGAGCACTGGTGCTTATGTTATGGACATTGCCACCAGGAATGGTAAGCTATCAGCACAAGCACTGCTAGGCCACCAACACCTTGAAGACTAAACATAGTAATAAAGAAAAATAAGGTAGAAAGTCTTTTCCATCTCTGCACCCAGGATCTAGAACAAGGTCCTTGAAACCACAAGGACAGCCTCAACTCTGTTTCAATTTAGGAAGCATCTGAACACACACACCTCTTTAAAGAGCACTACATCACAATGCAGTAACAATTAATTTACCAGCTACCTCTTCAATCACTCGTTAACTATATGGTTGCCTTTGGTTCAGTTGTGCTCTCCGCTGTCTTTTGGTTAGGTTCGGGCTATACAAAACTACGAACATATTAGGCCTAGGTGATATGTTGATGTCAGAGTAATTGGAGTAAATTTGGTTATTTTGTGTTGCTCTTTTGATGAGATATTACTGAAAATTACACAATGACACCTGCTGGCGTAATTATGAGTAATTTGGCACATAAATCCGACCTCAGGAGCACAGGAACAATGAGCTTCACAAGCGGCTGCTGCTCTTCGTGTTCTGTTGCATTGAGTGCTATTTTCTTAGCCCAAAATGTATTCGGAGTTCTAAATGGTGGGTTAAAGTTCCTCGCATAATTAGGAATAATCTCACATAAAGCAGTGTAATATCACATAATTTTGATGTAGCTTCAATAAATATACTACAGCTAATTACTAAATTTACATCAACCCCTAAACATACATGTGCAAAACTATCTAAGAAGCTTGCTAATGGTACCTATTTCTTAATTCTCTTCAGTTCTAGCAATGTATACTAAAATATATTTCTGAAGAATAATTTGGTAGTGGGATTGGTTGAAATCTGTCCAATATGTAAGTGCCAAAACTCGTTGTTTTACTTCCAATAATCAGGCAAATAGGCCGAGCAGACAAACAACGAGTCACTGATATGCAATAAGCCTATGCAAACTTCCACAAACTGCTCCAGAAATAAGGCTAAATCAGCTCCGTATAACAAGAAAAGCCACTTGTGATGTTTTTAGGTTAAAGAAATCACACTTTCAGCTACATCAAATTGTCGTTTGAATAATGTTGGGTTACATAATATAAATACCCACAGTTAAAATATACTTAGATTTTTTTACTCTAATAAAAAATCTCAACAGGAATGAGATTTTTGTACTCCTTAAGAAATCTTTTAATACCCTACTTCCAAAAGAAGGTAGCAAAGAACTACATGTAAACCTTATCTAGATCCCTGGTTGAAATGTGAGTTGGGTGTTTCGGTTTGGTGTTGCAGTATGAAAAGAATTGCTGAGAACAAAAGACAAAAATCAGACTTGCAGTTTAGTGGCAGAAGTTATGTTTTTTCTAACATAGCAGAGTATTGATTAAATGTTTTTTAAAAACTCTACAGTTCTGAATTTACCCAGTGAAATAATGAGATTTCCCTTATAATATGGAACAGAATGATAGAGCTTTATTTGAGCCAGTGGTTGTCCGTGGAGGCCACCTGCATTCATTTTTGGGGACCGGCATATAATTGTTCCACATAGGACATTTACCAAGAGCAAAGGGAAAAAAATAAAAAAATCATAAAACGGGGAAAGAAGGAGGAAGATAAGATGGAAATAATGTGACAAACGGAGAGAAAGCAAGAATCTGAAAGAGTGGGATAACAGACAGGGAGTGTTGGACAGTAAATTGAAGAAGTAGATTTAAGAGAACAAACCCTGGCTTCTGAGCAGAGCATCCGGCACCAGCGTTCTTTCTTTCACTAACTAAGCACTGAAAATGCAGATCTTGGGGTGTTCTCCGTGCCATTGTAATTACTGAGTCTCCCCCCCCTTGTGTGTCAACTTGGAATGAACATGCTTATTTCAAATATTCCTGGACATCCACTTTTCATTCTGTCCTAAATTCTTAGAAGAGCGCACTCATCCCACCTTCCAGGGTTTGTGATAAACTGAAGACTATGAAATATAGTAACAAACACAATAAAACTACACAACTTGGAATGAAAGGTGAACTGTAGCTATACAGACAGCACTGTCCAGTTAAAGAAAACATGATAAATTAGCATTTAACAACAAGATACATTGCAACATATTCCGGTTGCGCTCTGCTTAAGCAAATCCATAGCAAAGTTATGGTTTTTCATATAATGAATATGGACAAACTGAAGTGTTTCGTTAGATGAGGCAATGGGCAGTTTTCACGATGTTTGATGATGAAGGTAAAGCAGCTCACAAAATGTGTGATGTCATCAACAAAATGCAGTGGATACACCCATCCTGAAATAAACACAAACGGATATAAATTAAAACAAGAAAGGGTAGTTAAAATGTAATTAATCGTGCTCAAAGATTTCTATGTATGCATTTGCTGAGAATGTGAGTTTAGTGGATAACTGGATTCTAGCATGCAGTGGACTAGTTTCTAATAGTAACACGGTGACCATTAACAGAAAAAGAAATTTAAGTAAATATGGACAAAGAAACGTGGAAGACTTGCGTGCAGGTAATCATCAAGGCACACTTATGAATACACCCAACCCACAAATGCACAGGTTCACATACAGATAACACGTAAAACAGACAAAGACAGTTGATGGATGGTAATTTGAGGGTGAACCCACCAGGGAAGAACCCTGTAAAGCACAAAGAGAGTGCTCAACCCTAGAGGGTATGAGGCAACAAGCTGAAGCTCTGGCAGCTGATGACTCCTCTATGGATTTATTCATCTATTGAGAGAATTACCTCCCATATTGTGGGCCTAACACATCTGTGCATGGGGCAAAATATCTTGGTGGTCTGCCAGTGCTACAGGGCCTTCCTACTGCGATTGGCTCACAACATACTCTTGGCAGGAAATCTGGGGCAGGACAAGAACTTTTCAAGGCTTGTCTCCCACTTTTTTTGGCACCGGATGAAAACAGCTTCCTATATATTCCACAGGACATATCCCTCCTACCAGGCCAGTGGGAAATTAGGAAAGAAAGCTGAAGATTCCCATGAGTACCTTAACTTTTGTTGACACGCCCTCTGAAAGTGTGGGCATCAACATTGCTGGATCCTTGAAGCCTAAAACTGCCGTAGGCAACAGGTTTATCCTGGTTTTGGTGGACCATGCCCCTAGATAGCCAGAAGCCACTTATCTGAGGTCTGTACCTGCACCTGCATTGGCTTTGGGCCTGATGGGGTTTTCACTCCAAGGAGCTTCCCCAAGGAAGAGGTATCTGACAGAGGCATTAACCTCATGTCAGCCTAAATAAAGTCCATGTGGAAAGAGTGTGGTGTAACCTACAGGTTCTCCACACCCCATCATTCCCAAACCAATGGGCTTGTCAAAACAAGTACCTGAAGCTAATTATCTCATCACAAAAGGATAATTTAGATATTATTCTTTTAACTGAGACTTGGTTAACGGAAAGCTCACCTCCTGAAATTATAAATAAGGTCCCTGATGGATACAAGATTTTCTTACAAAACAGTCACTCAGACATATCTGGTGTTAGGAAAGCAGCCATATTAACATTAAGAATTCCAGCCAATCAAGAACTATATTAATAAATATACTGATCACCTCCTTCTTATGCTGAGTTACAATGCTTTTACTCTTCATATTTTTCTTATTTACCAACCTCATTTTATATCATCACCTTCTCCCCTGATTATTTTAAGCTGCCAAACAACCTCCTAGCATTAAATGCTCTCAGTTGCTTATTATGGGCAGTTTTAGCTATGGGGTGTGTAACACAAGAGTTGATGCCAATGCTGATGAATTCTATCTGTTATTTCCCATAAATTTGTGCAACAAATACAGCCCTGACTCATATAAAAGGTCACACTTTAGTTCAGCATTGGACCACTAACTTAAATTGTCTTTATATTCAGATTGTCCAGTGACTATGGTCAAATCACTCAAGTAACCAATGGATAGTTCCTCTTCCATCTGCCAAACATAGGCATTTTAAAGAACATTTAACTGTTCGGCTATAGACTTTATTTAAGTCAGGGAATATAACTACTACTTTTAATCTCTCCATTTATATACCTCCTTAGTCAGTGGAAGCTCACTGTACTGTTTTTGATATTGAGCTCAGTGTGGTAGCAGATTCTCATGTCGTGAACAAGAAACCCGTCCCCACAGAAGCCCTCAGTTAAGATCAGCTAAAACAAAACTGCATCAATTTGAATTAAAATGGAGGAAAAACAGCTCAGCAGATTGCACAACAGGGTAGAAAGCTGAAATAAATAACTATAAACAGTTGATCTTCGATGCCAAACAGGTTTAGTACTCGGATAAAATTCCCTTTGCAAAGAATACTCAAAAGGAAGTTTTTCAGATTTTAATGAATTAACTGTTGGCTAGGTTGTCGCATCATATTGCTTCCTCTCAAACATTGGGTGATCAACTCAATCAATTCTTTATAGAGAAGAGCTTGACCATAAGAGGCAGGATAGATTCTGGCTCTTTCTCCCAAGCCACTACAGAGTTGACACCCTGCTTCGTTCCTTCTGCCTATTTTACACCTCTCACAGAAAATGATATTATTTATTCTATGTTCTCTGCAAAACCAGGTTCCCCACTAGAATCTTTCCCCATGTTTTTGCTTAAACAAATTTGCCAGCCTTTTGGCACGTCTACAGCTGCTCTCTTGAATTCTTCACTGTAGCAAGACTCCATTCCAACATTGTTTTTAAACTCTACCTTTAATCTGCTGTTAAAATAAAATACTGGTGGAGACCCCACAAATTTAATGAATTTCAACACTCTCATTACTTCTATTTGTTGCTATATTCTGGGACACCAAACGGGGGAAGTAAAGCTGTATTTAGCTACAAAACTATTTTGACAACTTGTAAGTGGACTTACGCTCAAGCACACATCACAGAATCGGCCCTTTTATTATCAATTACCCGAGACTGCAACTGGACTTTGACCATACCAATTGCTTGATCTACTGGATCTGTTAGCTGCCTTTAACACAGTTGATCATTCCATATGTCTAGACCGTTTAAAGTATACTTGTAGTAGAGTTATAGCTTTACAATATTCGTTCCAGGTGCACAGAGCCATGAAGCTTGCTTTCTACATCTGAAGCTAGGAGCTAGCTTTGGAATCCCTCCATGCTCTGCTTGCTTTTCAACATCTAAATGTACAATTGCTAAATCCCTATGTAAAATGGGCATGATGTACAGTTACTTCTAAGCCTTGATTACAACCCTTATCACCATGATTTTTAGCTGATTATATGATTTATTTGGCAATTGATGGACAGTAATAAATAAACGTAATGCAGAAAAAATGAAATTTTGTTTCTCAATAGTAGAAGTGATCCATAACTTGATTCGTACTGGCCAGACTACTTGGGATTTCTGTCCACTCTTCTCTCAGACTACAAAACCCTCCCATGTCCATTTAAAGTTTGCCATCTGATTACAATCTCAGCAATTATTGGCTCACATTAGGACTATGTTAACTCTCTCTGTTTTGGTCACCCATGATATCTCCTCCAGTAATTATAAGTTAATTAAGAACACAGCAATGTGCTTACTACTAGCAATTTCTCTCTCTGCTCGTTGGAGCCCTTTTTTCTCAGCTGCCCTTCTAAACTACTAAGCAAGAGATTCACTTTAAATCCCTCTGTATCATGTACAGTGCACTCTTTGAAAAATCTACTGTATTTCTTAAGAGTCATTTTGCAGAGGTACTGCCCCAATATAACCCATCATTCTACTTCTTCCAAACTACTTATTGTAACCAAGTAAATCAAGCACAGGACTGGTGACCGAGGGTATGCCACATGCTCTGACAAGCTCTGGAATGCTGCAGCAGTGGTGTTTCCATATGTAATATCTCACCTTAAGACGTGGATCTTCCATCAGGCACCGACCTCTTCATTAGCCATTTTGTTCTTATGTTATTGTTGGTTTTCTCTCCCTTTTTCACTAAATATAGCACCAAGGGACTTATGGCATTTGGTGCTCTAAAATACATTTAACAGAACATACAAGTGCAGTAGTAGTGTCTCGTCTCCGTCTTTTGCAGAATGCCCATATGAGTCAGCTCATACTGTATAAGCTTGCCTGTACTGCATGGACATTGACATATTCTCTTTTACCTCTAAATTAGGCTGAACAATGAAATCAGGCATATCAGAAGATTGCTCTTACAAGACCCATTCAGAAGGATGCTCCTCCACAACCTATGTGGGTGGAGAGCAAGGGAAATTCAAACCCAGCAGGCCTCTTTCCCTCGAGATATGGGGGTGGCAGTGTGAGCAAAATATTTTTTTTCCTCTATTACCAATTAACTGAGCTGTAAACAGGCATTTCAGAGAACGTTTCCCACAAGCCACCTCGAGCACCGTGCTATCACAGGGATGGGGGGCAAGGGAACCACAGATGCCTACTTGTTTCTTTCACTCCTGGAGGGAAAGGGATGATGGGAGCTAATGAATAATTAGGTGGTGGGTGCATACCATTGATAAACAGCGTTGGGAATACATGATAAGATCGTTTCTGTGTACTTCCCAGCGTGCATTTTTACTTTATTCAGCAGTGACTTGTGCGCTGGGAGGACCTAGTAGCAAATCTCTGATGCTCACAGAATGCAATGCATTTCAGCCTTGCAACTAGTGTAAATCAGGCTTGGTGTTTTTGTTATCAACAGGGTAGGATGCTCTAGAAAAGACATTTCAATTCACTGCTTTTTAGATCTGTTTGGACAGCTCAGATGTCTCTGGATCTTATGTGATCAACCTTATAAAAGAGCTTTAATAAGCAGTACTGGGAGAGCTCAAGTTGGTAGCCATATTTACACAGTTTGATTGAACGGAAATTGTGTGCCTTTTCTGAAAGAGTGCTTGTAGTGCACTCCTATTCACTGGTGGGGGGATTTTCCCTACCTAACATGGCTGCTATATTAAACCGTGTTGGCGTTAAGGCAACCAAAGGGAAACCATTGGTAAGGGAACAATAATATTGGTTAGTGTGGAGACCAGAGTGCTACATGTGTTGAAATCCTATCAGTTGGGAAGTTTGCTCTCAACTAAAAAGGACGCAGTGATAAAATGTAGTGACACACCAGCATTGAATGAGAACACTACTGTAGAATGGCAGCTTTTGTTGTAACTATTTGTTCACACAGTTGTGCTCTTTTTCAAAGTCCTTATTTGTGCATGTTAGGTCCTACACTTCCATTGGCTGAAGTGGCTCCATGACTCTGCAAGGCTGCTACAGGCTCTGGTCAGTTTGCGACCAGTGCCTACATTTGTAAAAGAATCCATTCCTATGCCAAAACATCTGCTACTGTGGTGCTATTAAAAAGCTATGCGCAGAATACCAAGGCTACTTAGTGTTGAATTCACCTCTTTAAACTACTACCAGATACTGCTACCTCTTTATCTCACTTTTGCCATTTTCTGCCTTCTCCCTTGGTGCTCTTTTTTACAATTTTTCTCTTCCTCTTTCTTTCCCGTTTTTTTTTCTATCTGTTGCTCTTCATTATATAATGAGGAAAAATAAGTGCAGGTCCTGAAAAATTAGGCCAGCTGGGTCCCTCAGGCAGCCACTGGCTTTAATTAAACACTGTTTGTAACAGGTGACTAGGGACATCTTAAGGATTTAGGAGGCCCTGGGCCAAACGTATTTTGCAGGTCCCTGTTTGGAACAGGTGTGAATTTATGATCCAATTTCCGTTATTTCGTGCCCTCATTGGCCAGGTCACGGTGGTTATGGATGTTGCATGAAACATAAATACAACATTTTTTCTGCACAGTGTTTGTAGTACACTCTCACACATCGCCCACATAAAAAATATATTAGAAGAAAACACTATTTAAAACAATCTGTTTAGGAATTTTTCAAGGACATCAGGGCAATATTCTGCAGAACAGAGATGGCTCTGACAAGGGGGAGGCCCTGAAAAGTTGGGACCCTGTGGGACCCACAGACAGTGCACCCACTTATGTTCAGTGTGCATGGTGATGATAGTTTTGGTAGTTGCATCGTAGTCTTTATCCTTAAGGGTGCCCGCACTACCATTGTCTCTTAACACATCATTGAGGGCCTGCAGCTGGAATGTCCAAGTGAGCATCTGGAGGGCCCAGTTACTGGACAATGTGAATTTTGCTCAGGAGCTGCATTTTGATGACCTCTAGGAGCAAGTTGCAGGCTCTCTGTGCCAGGTGTGCAGGGACTGTCCTCCTCTTGGCTCCCCTTGCTTACCTGGTTAACGCTAATCTCCGCCAGAGGTATTTGGAGGTACGTAGAGGGGAGCAGAAATACGGGGAACTGGATGGTCCACAAGTGCCAACGGTCAACACACTACAGAGTAATAGTATTTTGTGAAAATATGTTTGAAGATTAAATCTATCTTTCATTGTTGGTCTTTCAACACAACATGGTCTCTTAACAGTACTATATCACACTACAAAATTGTTCTAAGTGTTACGCAGTAAGGCAGCTATCCCCTAAATCTGTCACACTGCTCATCTCTGCTCTTATTTGAAGCTAAAGTTATATTATTCAAGTCTGACTTAAAAGAGGCATTTTGGGGGTCTTGCAGAGCGACCCATCAAGAAATCTCAGATCATTAACGTGGCTCTGCAGAAAACAACACCGCCAGTCTAGATGAAAGACATATGCATCAGATGTTATGGTACGTCATATATACCATCATGGGAGGGCAGAAATGAAAATACACTTCACTTTACCTGTTGACAATTTCTAAAGCTCCAACTTGCCACACAAAAGTAACATCATGGGTCACATCTATACATAAATGTAGGAGCTAAGACTGCGCTGTGAGAAAAAGAAAACAAATGGCTTCCCACAAGCATATGATCTGCCATTGGACGTAGTGGGAGCTTTAAAAAAAACTAGGTTGTGCTTGGTGAAGAGGTTTAGCCAAAATGCGAGTTAATCCTTACAAATCTTTAAAGCATCCCTGCAACCAATTGAGCTACCTGTTAGATACCATGTGGAAAACCTTGGCTGAAGAGCCCTCACGACCGCACATAAGCCATAAACGCCCAGGTTCGGCCACTATCCTTTGTCACACAGATGTGCCAAGCACAGACAGATGGAACTTTGATTCAAAGCTTTCGCAACCCATAAAAACTCTTAAGTGGGGGGGCGGGGGGGAATCAAAGACTGGGCAGTAATTCCTCTGGTCAACACATCAGACCATGGATGATTCGCCAATAATCGATCAATTGTTAATTCATTTACGTATATTTGGCACTATGAGGCAGGTGGGAAATGGCTTTGCAAGCACTCAAAAACCAACACACATTTTTAGGCCAAATCTCCTAGGTAAAAAAATAACTTTGCTTGTAAAAAAACGTGCAGTTTACAGTAGTGTAAGAAATGAGTATGGAAAGTGGTATATAGGTAGACGCTTGGGTTTCGCTAATGCTGCAGTATTTTGCTGAATCACAAATATCAAAGTGGATCGACCTGTCCATTGACTTGTTTAATATTAGTACTTGATTATTATTGAGGAGCCGAAGGGTGAATACAGTTTATGGTGGGTGCCATGTCGAAGGACAACATAAATATTTGAAGCTCGTGGAATTACTGTGCCCTGTTTTGTTAACATTCAGGTGAGACTAGCTCACCCACAGTTCACCTTTAATATTTGCTGACCTCGTGGGGATACACGAAACCTGTTAGTATTTTTGTTTCCGGCAGCTGCTGGGTCATGTTTGAGGGGCGAAACACCTCCAGCATGTAAAAGCTGGGCTTCCTTTAAAGACTGTTACAGGTGTTCGCCTACACGATGGAGACATAACTGGGGACTGAACAGAAAGCAAGAAGGTATTCCTTGGGATACTGTGTAACAATCAGGACTAGAAGGGAGGCAGACACTTTCAAACCCATCAGCCACACAACAGGAAGTAGCAACTAGATGTGAGCGAGCCTTTGAAACCCCAAACCAGGCTCCAGCCAGTTGCCTGGCTCCCAGCTCGACTCCCTCTTTCGCCCTTGAGCCCCCAAACAAGCTGAGCTTCCACGTGGCCACAGTCTGCCAACAGGTTATAACATTATACACTAAGAATTGAAAACAAAGCGTTAACCTTTTATGTAAAACCAGAGACAGAAAAAGATACCAGTCTTGTGGCTGAACTGCACAATGTGGAAAAAATACATATGATCTATACTGGTTGCAGTGCTCCAACATAGTGTGATGTTAGGTACATATTTAATTTCACAGAGTATCGATTTTCTTCATTATCACATATAGGAGCACTCTCAAATACATTAGTAAGAGACGTGCTCTGTACAAAAATCTCTTGTGTCTGATGTAATAGACTATAATGTTGCTCTATGTATAATAAGTATCTAGGCCACATTTAGGGTAAACATGGCAACTGACTTTAGTTCAAGAACAGCATTCGTGTCAAGGCGCGGTGGGGTGCCAGAAACGTTTCTAACTTCATGTTTAAAAACTGTAACTTTTAATAAATACCTCTCAATGCAGTGATGTCATATAAGGTACGAAAGTGAAAAGCTTCATTGTGTAATTTTGTTTGCATTTGAAAGAGAATTTATAATTTACATGAGGTTTCGTGCAAGATTTATATGCCAAATATGCCTCGTGCACAGGCTCTTAAAACCCAAGCCAGACCCTTGACTGCGATCTCACTGTTAATTTGTTTGCTCGCCTACCTTTCGTAGCAAAGCACACCCATGGCAGCTCTATAAGTTAGAACAACGACTTCTAGAAATAATAGCAAACGATCTTCAGACTTTTTACAGGATTTCAGTAATGTAATGTCCATCTGCAAACAAGTTCAGGTCAATGAACATGTTTTATACATCTTGCTCCTATACGCAATATATACATCATACACAATTCCAGATTTCTTCCATTTTAAAACCGGTTTGTTATTGTACCACTTAATGGAAGGGTTAGCATCATTCTTACTCAGGTAAGTGTGATAATGTGGGGATTGCGTAGGCCTTTGAAAATGCGCTGCAGCATTAATTAAACCTACACAGATGGTTAGTCACTTGGCACGAGGAAAGCGTCCTCGGCCTTTTTATTAACTCTTGTACTTCGTCATGGGGCATACCAAGTGCTTCAAAACCGCGGAGCAATTTATTAACAAACCCCTTCACGATCACATACCATGGTCTAGCTCTTGATGAACATAACAGTCCTCCCCAACCCAAACAAAAAAATAAAATAAATAAAACACACAGAAGAGAACCAAAACATCACTGCTGGACTGCACAAAAACACATATGGAAAAACGACACAACTAGGCAGTTAGTCCACCACAAATCCCTGCAGTCGAGTCGAACCTTGTGGTCAAGGATGTAAATTGTATCTCTCTATTCCTCTTTGAGGTGGCAGAGAGCATTAATCCAGGACTCCGGCACCTCCTGAACATTCACTCCAGATTGATCAGAGTCCGGCATTTCCAACGCGGCCATAGGTGATGACTGACAGTCAGTTATACTCAAAGGCTGACCCAGAGACTGGGTCGAACATCAGGATGATCTGCAGTGATTTCTCCATCAGTTTCAGACAGACTTCCAAAATGGAACTCACTAGCCCCTCCCTGGTCATGATTAGGCCCATAAAACAAATTAAAAAATGACACATGCCTCGTGATGGTTTCCTGTCCTTTAACAGCTGTCACCATAGTGCCCTTGATAGTGCTCAACACCCATGGATCTTTTTCAAAACGCAGCATAAACCTGCTCCCCACACGTCAGTTTTTCACAAGAACAGAATCCCCAACATGAATCTTTCTCCTCTTTGCCCTCCTTTTCCTCAAGAATTTATCACTTCAGACCTTCCCCCGTGAGAGTGCCTCAACTCTGTCATGAACTTCAGAAGACTAAGCTGTATGAGGAATAGTATCTCCTACCATCCGATTCATATCCCAAGAGCTAGGTGTCCCGTGTAAAAAAAGCATATATGGCATAGACCACATTTTGACAATTTGCCACAGCAATCCGCAAAACTTTGTTAAGAGTTCTCATGAACTGTCCTGCTTCTTCATTTGCCTGGGGCCATCGCGGAGTGATTTTCTTGTGAGTGATATCCCAAGACTTCAGATGTTCAGCAAACCCCTGACTAGAGAAAGGTGGTCTGTTTACAGTTTGAATTTCATGCAATAGCCATTGTGTTGCCTTGATCTTTTCCAGACATGGAATTGTTTGGGTGGTAGTGATAGAATCTAAGATTTCAACCTCTAGATATTTAGGGAAATCATTAAATCACCAAAAACATGTGACAGTTGTCAGGCAGACTCCCAAAATCAGCACTGGCTTTGAACCAGGGTATGGGATGAATTGTCTCTGTGATTATCGGCAGGGGAGCTTCATGCGGACCAACTGCCTGACATATCGAGCATTGGTGTACTGTTTTTTCAAACTGGTCATCCAGTCCAAAGAACCTCTCTTTACTCCTTAATCTTGATTTCATCTTAACAGCTCCTTGGTGTGAGGAATGAGCCAGATCCACCACTTGCTGCTGTAAGGATGCGGGAATCACAAGCCTTGGACCTCTCAGCAGACATCCTTCTGAGGACATAGCTAACTCAAGTCTGATTTTGTGTAAGGAGGATAGCGTATTCTGGGCCTCCAAAGTTCGTTGAGCCACACGCGGTAGAATGTTATGCCAGTTCCCAGAGGCTACTTCTGACATGACCAGTTGAAGACTCATCATCTGCTGTAGCTGTCTTAATTGTATCCAAAGACATGGGCAGTGGCAGAGACCTTTTTACCACCAAACGCACATATTCCTCCACATCATCAGCAATCTCACCAGAGGTGGCAGGCCTCTCATGCCTAGAAAAAGAAAATGCTGGGTTGAGATAGCCAGGTCGGTAGACTACAGTGAAACGGTAGTCCTGCAACTGTAGAATCCACTTCTCAATTCTTGGAGGAGGTTTAGATGAAGATCCATTGAAAAGGGGTATGAGTGGTTTACGATCTGTATGAACAACAAACGTCTGGCCATATAGCGATGAAAATGGCGACAACCCTAGTGGACCACAATAGCCTCCTTTTCAATTTGGAAATATCGCTGTTCACGGTGTGTTAGGGCACGGCTAGCCTAAGCCATGGGTGCCCACTCGCCATTCTCTTGCTTCTGTACCAACACAGCCCCTAGATCAGTAGGGCTGGCATCAACTTACAACTCTGACTCTTTGTTGTGATCAAAATACTCCAACGTGGTGTGCTCTGAGAGAGCAGCTTTGGTGACTTGAAATGAGGCTTCTTGTTCAGGCCCTCACTCCCATACAGCATTTGATTTTATCAGGTCTCGGAGCAGGGCTGTCAAAGATGTGAGATTTTGATGAAACATCCACAATAACTGATCATGCCTAAATAGCGGCAGACACCTGATACATTGATGGGTGCAGGCGCTGACTGAATATCCTGTACCTTGGCGGGATCAGGCATTACTCCTTCTCCAGAGAAACGATATCCAAAGAATGCAATTTCCTTCCATAAGAATTCACATTTGTCTTGAAGTGTGAGTCCACTCTCTTGCAGTCGCTTAAAGGTTGCTCTCAAAGGGTGAAGGTGTAATTCAATGGTGGGGGCATGTACCAGGAGGTCATTGCTGACATTGGGGAATCCTGACATACCAGCAAGCTCTACTCTCATAGTGTCCTGAAACACCTCCGTGGCACTGGATATCCAGAAGCTCAGGGGCCTGTACCTTCGCAGGCAGACAAGGGTAGAAAAAAATTGTGATAACTCTGGAATCAGGATCCAACAGTAGTTGATGATACCCAGCATGCAGATTCATTTTGGAGAGCCACTTGGATCCAGGTACCTGTGCAACAACGTCATCGACCGTAAGTGTCAAATGTTGCTCCCGCTTGATGGCAACATTAGGCAAACGCATGTCCACACTGATCCTGACCTCGCCAGGCTGCTTGGGTTTGCGAGCAATCACAATCGGTGATACCCAGGGTGCAGGAACTACCACCCTCTCAATAATGTTGGCTTTCTCAAGCTTTCAGAGTTCAGCTTCCACCTTAGGGCACAGATGGAATGCCACTCATCAAAGTTTTCAGGCAACCAGATGTCAATATGCAGGTGTATCAGATGGTTTCTTGCGCAACCAATCCCTTCAAAACGTGGTTTAGGCTCAGCTATAATATTATCAACAGTCCCAAGGTGTACACTAAAAGCAAAAGAGATGAGATTAAGTTGTTCAGCCGTTTTGCAGCTCAGCAGCATTTCTGACCTAGACCTAGTCACATATATTTTGGTGGGCATTGAATTCTCATCATGAGAGATATCAGTCGTGAAAACTCCTACCAACGGTAATTGTTGAGAGGACCCAAACGCCTACACCAGAGTGTATGTTGGCCGCAGCTGAAGCTGTATGGGAAGGGTTTGCAGTACTGATTGCGCTAATATGTTAATGGATACACCAGTGTATCAACGCAGGAACCATATGACCTGCGAGAATTCCAGTGCACCTAGGTATGTGTCTCCAAGGGCCCCCTTCCGGCTGCATGGCATGTACGATGTGGACAGCTCCATCCTCCTCCTCCTCATCATCATCATCATCATCGTCGTCCATTTCATCCTCCTGCCCCTGGGTCATTGGGTGTTGTACCAGGTTGATTGGTTTGGGTTTTTGCACCTTCCGATGTGCGGACGAGTGGCACACCTTGGCAAAATGGTTCAATTTATTACAGTTCGAAAAGTTTTTTTACTTTGAGCAGGGCATGGACCTTGATGAGGAAACAGCCCACCACACATGTAACATGCTCGTGAGCTTGTGGCAGATTTTTGCCTAGTCTTTTTTTGGTACGCTGCCACCGAAGTGATGGCATTCACAAGTTCCACCTTGATCTGGGTCTGCAGAGCAACTTCCATATGTGCTGCACGCACCTTTGACAACTCTTTGGAGCGTCCCATCATGAGAATATTCACCATGGACATGCCAGGTACCTGTAGGATGTTGTCTCCCAGCTCCACAGATGCACAGCCTTGGATAAATTGTGCACAAAACTCATCATCTACATCAAGTAACTTGCAGGTGCTTGCAAGTTCTTTTAGCCTAGCACAGAAGGTGTCAACCGATTCTTCAGGAAGTTGCCTAGCATTCCTTAATAAAAACCTCTCATAGTCTGGATTCCGTAGAGGTTCAAAATGAGCCGTCAAAGCCCTTTTAAGTGACTGGTAAGTAAAAGGTGGTCCTTCTTCTACCACTGACTTGCCCAGTTTATGAATCGCTGCACCTTCCAGGTGTAGAAGCATGGGGTGGCGTCCATCATTGTCTAATGCAACTGCCAAGAAGTAAGTTTCCAACCAATCTACCCATTCTTTCCATCGGGCAGCTTGTGCAGAAGGAGGGCCCTTGACAACCAGCGGCTCTAGGAGAGATTTGTAACATTGTGCAGTCAAACTTAAAGCACTGTGATTGGTGGCAGAAAAAAATACATATGCTATGTCTCTTTATTATTTTTTTTTAAAAGAAAAAGCTGTCTGCACCTTCCCCACAATTGGATATGACGAAGCTATAGGGCAGAGATCAGGCCAGAGTTCCCTTTTGTCCATGGATCTTTTCTTATAAGTGGCCAGTGGTTAATCATTTATGTAGCTGTGCTCCTGACACCATTTTAAGTAAACTTAAAAGTATTTTCACTGTGCAAGCGTTCAGAACAAGTACCTTTCCCAAATGGAATTGTCTTTGCTGAAGCGGTTGTCTCTGGGGACGAATTTCCAGACACGTGGTCTGCTGGGGTGGGCCTACTTCAGCCAGCCTCACCCCACAGGGAGAGTCCAATAGTTCTGGGCTGTAAGAGGACACGATTGTGCCGCCTGAGCATTGTCCCGGTAACACAGGGAGCAGAACACAATGCTGTGGCTCAAACGTGCGTGCAGACGCTGCCAGCTCACCGCACCTCCTCACTCACGTCGTCCCACCAGTACAAGTGGAGATCGCAGCGTCATTGCTCCGAAGCACGATGCAAATGCTGCCAGCACACCGCATCAGACACTGCTACCACACTCCCACGTCGGGCATGAGACAAGGAGCAGCAGCCCATAGCAGAGCTCCCAGTGAGAATAAAGGCGGGCCCACTGCTCGATGCAGGGTTAGCCGACCTCCAGAGGCTGTCCACGCCAGGAGGAAGGGGTTGCGAAAAAGCGTGAGTTCGGGAGGCGAGTAGACTAGGCAGCGATGCGTGTTTAAAAGCATGCGGGGCACTAGTACTCCCTCGTTGCCAATTTGTGATAATGTGGGGATGACATAGGCCTTTGAGAATGTGCTGCAGCATTAATTACTCTTACACAGATGGTTAGTCACTGGTCACGAGGGCAAGTGTCCTCGGCCTTTTTATTAACTCTTGTACTTCATCACTGGGCATGCTAAGTGCTTCAAAACCATGGGGCAGTTTATTCCCAACACTTCCCTAATCCCATATCATGGGCTAGCCCATGATGAACATAACAGTAAGGTAGCCTAAGGTGAGAACTGTTCAATGTGAGTGCGGGGCAATAATTGTGCCCTTGTGAACGCAATGGGTGAGAGGTGTGCCCCTGTGAGCACAAAGTAAGAAGTATGTCTCCTTGAGCACATGGTGGGCAGAGTTCTGTCAGTGCAGGGTGAGCGGTGTGTGAGTGCAGACGGGTGTCTGTGTCAGTGCTGGGTGAGAGGTGTGCTGACTTCATTGTACTGTGAGCAGTGTGCACATAGGAGTGCATAATCAGCTGTGTGCAGGTATTGAGTGCAGGATGAACAGCATGCCCACGTGAGTTCAGGGCAGGAAATGTGCGCATGGGAAGCACTGCGCCCATGCCATTGTATGCTAAGCAGAATCTCCCTGTCATTGCTGGCTAATCTGTGTAAGAAGTGTGAATGTGCAAGTGCTTTTGAACAGTATGCATGTAATTGAAGTATGAGGGGGGCCTATGTGAGCGCTGGGAGAAAGGCATGCTTAAGTACATTCGGAGTGAAAGGTGTACTATAGGAGTGCATGATGCAGTACATTAAAGCAAGAGGTTTTGGCATTACCAATGCATGTCTGAATCTCTGTTTCTTGATGGTGTATGTTGTATGCACTTAAGAGTCGTCTCCTTTTTGACTGGCTGCAGCATTTGTTTGAATTCAGCGTTTAATTATGTTTAAACAACCAACTGCCACTTACAGCGAAGATCTCCCATTTCCAGGCTGCTGGAACGCTCACTGTTTTGTTTCATTTATGCTTCTAATGACTTGCCATGATAGAAATATTGTTGCTAGAATGGCAAGTTGTTGCAAGGGAATGGTCTCTTGAGTTGACAATAAACCTCCAAGCTTTGCCTCATTATAAAATTTCCCATTAAAGTTTTAGCTTTGCCCACATTTTATACTGCAGTGGGAGACTATTATATTGCGACAATCTCATAGTGCATTGACATTATCTCATTCCTTCATCATAATAGGGCAAAATAAAATTGCATTGAAAAAAAAGCAAACTGCAGCAAAGAAGAAAATCAACAGTCAGTTAATGCAGGACTAAACAGTTATAGCAGTCGACATTGACAAGTAAAGTCTAGGAAAGGACAGGGAGGTAATTGCTGCATGATACTGATGTAAACATATATCTTCGTTATGGTGAAACTATAATTCACTGTGACAACATGAATCTGTGTGGTCTATGATATGAAAATGCATTGAATATTGATATCTACTTCTATTGCTGTAGTTTAATGTAAAGTAGGACATCAATTATACTTTTGGACTGTGGCTACATGGACGATGCAAGTAATATTAATATCTTGGAACTGTATATTTCTTAATGCAATCTTTTTGCAGTACGTAAACACTGTAAATAGCAAGCGCTACTCTTACCAAATGCAATAGTTCACAATTTACCAATTCACAAGGGAAACAGGCTGGATTAGCCTTGCCATAATTCAAACTAGTTGTCTGTAAATCACAGGAGATGTCAGAAGTAAGCACGTAACACAAACCTATGTGAAATTTTGCAGCAAACTGATGGTTCAATGATGTCCAGTTGTATTTAATGAGCCATTAGTATACAAAATTTGTTATAAAAGAACATTTTGTTTGCTTTTTTCCCCTTCACTTAATTCACTCGTACACTTAAACCCTCATTACGACTTGGTCAGAATTTGGAGCTGGGACATTGGGATGCTTGAAGCTCATTCAGGCCAGTATCCTAACATCAAATTACGACTATCTTGAGTACCCCCACCCGATTTGGGAATAATTGCCAGGACCCAGAAATACCTTGACCTTTCCCATGCATTTTTCTCCATTCTAGAGAGAAAACCGCATACATTTTCTGCCTGCTCCAAGCAGGTGGGAAGTGTCAGTATGATGGTGGTTGTGGGATGAGGTAATACGGTAAGGAAAGCAAGATTCCGTTTGTCTTGGGTCCGGGTTAAGAAGTGAAGCTTTGTATGCTTTTGCCAAGGTGCTCTATGGGTCGGGTGTAGGCTTGGGCTGTGCTCCTGCCTGCAGTCTGTTAGCACTGGAGACAGAACAGGTATTTCCAGGCCCGGAATTACCAGGTCCAGAGTTTGTGGAGCCAATAATTCCAGGAAGAGACACCTCTAATTGTGGTTGGCATAATTCCGCCCAGAGTTTATCGATTCAGTGAAAATTGTTCCACTCATATTAGGGGCCTTAGCCTTAACGTTGTTAACATGTTTTAATGCTTATCCGTACCTTATTGCTTATCCTAACCCTACCACACATCCTAATGTTAATGCTTTCTTTCTCTCTATTCTGGTACCCTATATGTTTTACCTAAATCCCATCCTACCCATAACATTTACCATCATCCTAGCCCTACCTGAAAACCTAACCTTATTAATAATCCTATATGCTTAACATATTTTGAACTGATATAGGTTTATCAATGCTTTCACACCACCCATATTTCTTTTTTAAACCACTTGGTAGCAACTGTATGTAATTTGAACCAAGTGATCAAAATTAGCCACCGATTATCATTTAACTCGTTTTGAGGGACTCTTTGAAGTATCTCTGGTAGAATATGACATTTTCCTTGCACCTGCACTAACAATGAAGCCTTTGAGTCACTGATGAGCAGCTTTGGATATTAAGCAAGCAGAGAGAAAAGTGGTCAGAAGAGGCAGGGCAACATTGTTAGAATCAAACTCCATAATGCCTGCACACATACGAAAATTCTATTTCTAAATGGTTCTTTACACTAATACGTGTGTTAGGATTGAGTGAAAAATCCTTTTAAATGACTCAACTGATCAACAATTGCAGTCCTTGAGGAGAATGTCCCCATTAGTGAAGTGTCTGACATAGACTAACAGGGAGTTTCGAGAAGAGGTTTAATGATTTTAAATTTCATTGTACCCACCACATCTGTCTAAAATCCATTTTCTAAGGAACAGACATTAGGTGAGGCATGAAAGCCACAAGAAGGAAACCAACTACATTATTTATTGTTAAAAACCATTCCAAATATTTGATATATACAGAAACAGCACACTAAGTTTATAAAAATAGTATATATTGATTGATTTGAGAATATATATAAATATATGTATATGCATTTCACACAACAAACCAGATCTTATCATTCCGAAGCATCCTGTATACATGATCGACATGAATCTTGAGATTTTGAGAAACTTTGTGTAAATATTGAGAACTAATGATTTAAAAAGCTCATTTAGAGAATGGCTGTGGTATATGAAGAGACTAAAGTGTATCTTGAGGTCATGGAAAAGGGTGTTGAGAAGTCCGCAAACCTCTTCCAAACCAGAATTAGATGTACCCCCTCAATTTCGCTGCAGCATGAAAAGTCTGGCAGTATAATAACAAATCAAAATACACATCTGATTTTCATTCTTTATTTACGGGGGGGTGGGAGGTAAATCTAAATAGGTATGCCAACATAATTTTAGTTTGTTATAGGAAATATTTAAACCAGTGGCGGCAGAGAATTTTAAAAGGGAGGGGGCGGGGGCCGCACACACATACATTCACACACAACCATGCATTCACACACACACACTCACACCACTCAAAAACAAATACACATACATTCATACATAAATACACACATGAACCAAACATAAAAAATATACACTTACCTTTACTGTAGAGAGGGAAGCCTTTGAGGTCCTAGGAGGGTTGGGTCTGCTGCCTTCCCTCACTGGCTGACCTAAGGTCAGCCAACGAGGGAAGACAGCAGTCCCTCACTAGTCACAGAGTGGGATTGGGGGGATCCCACCCCACTCTATGATGAGGTGTCACTGATTGACAGTCGGCCCAGTCAATTCAGGGCTTAAAACGGAAGCTACCAGGTCAGAGTCAATCAGTGACACTCTCCCTCATCACAAGGATGCGAGCCTTTAGGCACTTTTGCCAGGCTGAGGAGGTAACATCCACAGGGCTGTGAAATTCTCAGCCTGGCAAAGTTCAGCTCAGGCAGCCAGAAGAATGCTTATTTAGCACAAGTCTAGCTCCTAGCTGCCTGACCTGTACAGGCAGTGTGTCTGTCAGACTGGCCTTTGTTCAGCCTGAGAGACACTCTTCTTGGCAGAAAAAGGTGGCAGGGAGGGAGGAGGTCCCTCAGTCCATATAGACGACTGCTACTGAATTACACCACCCAAACTCAAAACTGCAAAGCAATTTATTTTTCAGCTGTGACTGTCGACCATTAAGATACCAGTACAACACAAATATATCCTCTAGATTTGGACTACTCATGAAGAAGACCTTCCATGATTCCAGAAAACAAATGGCAAATTTTCCCCATCCACCAATGTTGAATGTCTACTCTCCAGAAAGAGGTAATTCCCTCACAACCAGAAACAAAAGACAATTGGATAAGGAATAACCCAAGCCAAAACACTGAGCCACCTATCTCAAAGGAGACACTTTTCATTTGAAACTTACCACAAATTCATCTTCGTTATACAGAATGACCAGACATGTACTAATAGAGAAGAGAATGATTAATATAAAAAAGGCTCTATTATCTCACTTCATCAATGTACAGTGCAATTACAGAATTTGGGACAACCAAATCTACAGAAAAACTTGTTCCTCACACCAAACATTTGGAATGCAAAGAAAAAAAAGCCCAGAATAGGGCCCCATCTTTTATAACTTAATACTCGTAGCAAGAAACCATGAGCACCCTAAATTGTATTTCTCCTAGAATGGGGGACATGACGGAGCTATCACTTTTGAGAATGTTTTTTCAATGTGTGTGTTACCCTCCATGTTGGTTGCCTCAATGCCTTGTCATTATGTGTCACGGTTGGCTAAATTGGTATTTTGCTCTGTTTATTTATGCGTAAAGCACTAAAAGTTGAGACAGCTGCCTTTTGTCAATGCTATCCAAGAGGAGAGTGGTAAGTTTATAACACTTTCATGGAGGGGAAAGAGGTGAAAGAGAATAGTTACTGATTAACATAACTATCTGTGATAGTTGTATGTCTGTATGGTAAGCCATGATAGCTAGCTGTAATCACAAACTCAAGTATACTGAACTACTTCCCAGTGTGTAAATATGTGAACTTAGTGGTTATCTCTGCATGACGGGCTAACTACAACTTTATTATTTTGTGTTGTTTCATTTATATAGCCCTCCAGCCTGTGCAATGCTAATATTGTGACAATTCAGCATTGAATCATCAGGCCTGTATGTCTTCAATGATCGAGCATGCCTGCATTTAAGGTAGCTACATTACTAAAAACTCCTCTGCTCCCGCCCAGGGAAGAAAAGGTGTATCCAGTTCCTAGACCTTGCATTCCTACTTGTTGAAAAGAATAAGCCACGCCGTAGAGGGCAGTAAAAAGCAGATGGCGATGGTAATAAGAGATGCAGGGCTCGAGGTGGAAAGCATGGGATTCTCTTCAGCTTGAATTTGTGAAAGTAGGAGTGGACAACACAACATAATCACATTGAGGTTGGAGGAGACACCTGGAAAGTGGTAAATGTCCTTGACTAGAGCCCTCCAGAAACAGTGGTGTAACAAAACTTGCTGGATCCCCTGCAAAGTACCTGGACGGGTTGCTCTCCCTGGACCCAGGCAAGTCTAGCTCCTAGCTGCCTGACCTGTACAGGCAGTGTGTCTGTCAGACTGGCCTTTGTTCAGCCCGAGAGACACTCTCCTTGGCAGAAAAAGGTTGTGGGGAGGGAGGAGGTTCCTCAGTCCATATAGACGACTGCTACTGAATTACACCAGAGTACCTGGAGGGGCTGCTCCCCCTGTACCCAGGCAGGGGCCTGCCAACCATGCACAGTTTACTGTACTGAGGGGGACCCCTGGAGCTCAGGGGCTCCCGTCACACCACAGGAGCTGCCGGGACCTTTGTTTTGGCACTGTCTGGAAGCATATCTAGAGCTTGAGCCTGGATCATCTCTTGTGCAGATGTCACACACAAAAAACCTCTGAAACTGAATTGACAATAAATCAGGATGACAAGACCTGAGATTGCTTTGGTTGTTATTTCATTATAGCTAAGACTCAGGTTGGGTAGCCCAATCTGGTATGCCAAATGACACAATATAGACATAGGGCGGCAGTTTACTACTGATTTTGTTTAGTTTTTGACCTTGAAAATGTTACTCAATATAAGGAGGTCTGGGCACTATGAAAGAAGACAGCAGTAACTAAAGAATGTTGGGTGGCAGGTGGATGTATGATGGAAAAACCAACTATCAGGATCATGATTGTATATTTAGTTTTCTCAAAATTTAATAAAAACCATTTGAAAAAAAGAAAAACACAGAACTGTTAAATTCCATTCTTCACTGTGACAAATGCCTTCCTTCTTACTCAAACACTGAATTTCCTTCAGGGCATATATTGTGTGGTGAAAATAAAATGTGATTGGAGAGACCTAGTTTCAAACTGCATTTGAAAGTTTGTTTAGTAGTACTACAAAAGTAATACAACTATACTAAAAAATGATATTCACAAACCTCTTTGCAGAGGTCTATGCCTTCCCCGCCCCAATCTTTTATGTGCTGAGATCTATGCCCTGACTGTGGAGATCTTCACACACGTAGGTATGCCTTTTAGTAGTAAATGTAGAAGGGACGCATGAAAGTTTCACAAAAAATGGAAATACTAATGACTGAAACGAATGGGTTTTAGGAGGAGTAAGGACGAAATTAGAGGGTTAAGAAGTGAGTTGAGGACATCCCCCCAAAAAAATGAGTAGCCACATTCCTATTCATAAATTGCACATCTACAGTTACTACAGCAATAAAAACAAAAAGCTGTCCTAAATGTACTTCAGCACAGAGCTGGAGTAAGTCCGGTACCACACATGCCCAACCACGGCCCATAGGAAATAATGTTAAAATAACTTCAGTAATTCCTATTTTTTAGGTCTATGAAATTTTAATGTTGAAAAAAATAAATATTGTAAATGCATTAGTTCATTTAAAATTTATTTATTGACATTTTATGGATTCAAAATTAAAAGTAGCTAATTAAAAAAATCAATTTTACACAACATTTACTAACTTTTTTGGTTTGAATCTTGCTTTCATTTTGTTTTTTTCTTTCTGATAATAACTAACAACATTTACAATGCCTTGCAACATACAAAGATGACATGACATGCAATATTTTCACAGCAATTGCTTCTGACAGTTCTATCTATCAGATACGTACATCAAGATCACACAATCGGTTCACAATAGCATATAACGTAAAACACAGCACTCATATCCATAGCTATAATCTATGCCATAACAAAATAGCTAAGCAAAGATTAAGGGTGAGTATCTGTGAAGAAAAGAATATGGTATACAAAAAATTCAACTTTAACTTATGTGGCCCCATACCCGCTATCCCTCAATCCAGTTACATGTGATAGTGGATGATGGCAGGTTAATTAAGGGAATCAGTGAGTCATTCAAGGGGTCATTTTAAGGGGAGGGTGGCCTCTAATTACCCAGATGCGTCTAGAGAGAGAAGGCCTTTCTCACGCTTCCACCCCCATCATGTTGGGTTCAAGTGAGCAATTCGGAAGGTCATGGGTAGGTTCCAACGCAGATTTGAAATCAATCAGTATAATGTCCCATTTGGTGGCAATGGGATATTCTGCATGCCCTTGGAGACTTCTTTGTTTAGTGCTCCACTTTCTGCTTGTTCCCATATAGTAGTGAATTGTACCCAGGCTGCAACTGTTGGGGACACTGGTGATTTCCATTTCCAGGTAACTAGGCGCTTGGCCAGTAAAAGCTCCAGGTCTATGAAGCAGGAAGTAGCCCTGTGCTTTTTGTCCCTATGCTGTAATGCCAGGAGGCATATCTCCCATTTGTGCATCAATGGAGGCCCGTACAAATAGATAAGCATGTAGTAACCCTGTGCGAGTACTGGTGTAGTCACAGACAGGCCCACGGCACGTAGGAAATCTGCATCGAACAGGCTGCAATGGGGGCAAGCAGCATCCACCTGATGAAAGTAGCGATTAATCTTGTAAGGAGTAAATTAGGCTCCGTGGAGATTCTAAAATTGGATGAATCAGAAATTAGCCTTCCATGGGACATAGACGGGGTCTACTGCATGGCGGAAAATTTCTTGTCAGTGCAGGGACGATTCATTTTTGGCCCGCAGCAGTGATGCAGGGGCATGAGTTGTGGCAGCGCATATTTGTGTAGTGAGTCTGCGAGCCAGCGTATTAAGTGTCCACCCACAGGTAATTATTGTACCAGCAGGTATGTTGGTAGTTGCTGTGAAGAATCATCCCAGCTACTCCCTAGTGCACAGAGTAACATATTATAGAGAAGAAAGTAGCCAGAGAGCAGCCCCTCATTCTCCATCAAGGTACATGTCCCTAGGGTGCGGAGGCCCACCTTGCACAAGGAGTCTGACTCCATAGCTGAGTTAACTCAAGCTCCCCTAGATGTGCCTAATAAGGCCATCACTGGGGTGTATGGTGTGATCAACCTTGTGCTGAAGAGGCTTCGGCAGAAGCAGCGATGAGCAACACACATGAGAGTGGGTGTAGTCATCACTAATTTAGAGCAAGGATGGAACAGGTGAAGGGTAGAAGGCAAGGGCCGAGCCGTGGCAGTGTCAGTGTCAGCTTTCTTGTGGCCCACCATCCATTTGGAGTTGGGACACCAGACAGTACTAGGCCGCTCCTCTCTGTAGATAGATAAAGTTTCAAAAGCACCACTCTTCATCGGGAGTTATGCCAGATGAAGGTCCTCATCAATGATTCAAGGGCTCATAAGAAAAGCCTTGGATTGTAAAGGGGAATGTTAGCAAAGTAATATAAGAGGTATGGTAGCATGGGCATTTTGAGAAGAACCACACGGCCAGTCACCGATAGCAATAACTTTTTCCAGAAAATTACCTGCACTCAGTGATGTCACGGAGTGGGAGAGGCTGCCATCAAACAGATCTGTAGCAGAGTAATGCATATGGTGCATGGTGTAAATATCAGAACATATTTTGGTGCCCTGCTATCCTGACTTCACGGAGGTTGAAGGCAAGATCCTGTGTTGTGGGCATGAAAGGAAAAGACAGCTTTGGTTTAGTTCACTGAAGGCCTAAGAGGTTGGGAAATGCGTTAAGCATTAAGGAAATAGTTGTAGGGATTGTACTTATGTCTCTGACGTACAGGAGGAGATCATCATCGTATAGTGAAATAAAGTGGGGCCCATCCCCTAAAGGTATGCCCCAAACCTCCCCCTATTGGTGCAGGGCAAGTGGTTCTGTTGCCAGGGAAAAGAGCAAAGGGGAGAGAGTGCAGCTCTGTCGGGTGCCTCTATTTATTTGATGCACAGGAAGTAGTCATCCCTGTTTGGGCTGGGGCAGTTCCATTGCTGAGGACTCCATCCAGACCCAGGGGACTTTGGGATGCTCAAAGAAATGCTTTTTCCGATTTGCAACCACAGAAGGCATGCAGGGAATAAAAGAGAATCTCAGGTCGATTGCTCAGAGTTTTCATTTGATGGCCAAGAAGGAATTCCTCTGGCGCTGGACCGCTAGTATGTAGTCAGAAAAGAACAAAATGTGTGCATTGTCACAATCATATCATTCAACTTGCGGGTTTCACAGAGGATAGAATTGTGATTGCAACAATTTAGTAAATGAAAGACCAGCAGCCTAGGGTTCTCACCAGGAAGGGGCCTCGGTGCTGGAACCCGGTGGGCTCATTCAATTGAGAAGAATTGTGACAATGTGGATTGTGGAAAGATGTTGTGCATCCACTGTTCACCAGGAGCGACTGTGCTTTATCCCTCTACACCTTCTAAGAGGCCCACCTCATGGATATTATTCCTCCTGGAGAGGCCCCCCACATTCTCTGTTCAGTCCTCAAAGGCACGGATATGGTGTGTGAGGGTGCATATGGGCTTATCCATCTCCTGAGCTAGCAGCTGGAGTGAAGCAAAAGTTTGTTCTGGAGTGCGGACTTTGTCGGCCAGCTTTCAATGGTCCACATGCAACAGGGAGAGATTTGCTGCTTATGTCAATCTTATTCTTGAGAGAAGCCGACAATGCTCTATAGTGGCTAGGACAGTGTCAAGTTTATCATCAAGAAATTACCAATGCCCAGACTGATGTGAGGAGCCTGTGTCACTCCAGATGTCAGGGCTGGTGATGGTAGGAGGCTTGGGTTGTCAGTCCAGAGGGTCTGCTTGCTGGCGCTGTGGAAGTAGGTGCCACATCACAAGCAGCCTGGTATTGGCGGGATTAGGTCTGTTCTCTTCCCACTACTGCAATGTCTGAAGGGCTGCTGGACCTGCAGGAGTGAGGGCACCAAATGAAGGACCATCAGAGCAATAAGAGGTGAAGCAGGGCTGCTAGGATGTTCTTGGTGGTGGGATCTGCACCAACCACGATACCAGGTCAGCCTGCATACGGTGTACCCACTCCAACTTCAAGTCTCTAGTTCTCTACATGAGCCATGGGCACTCTGTGGACTGGGTCCAGTGTGGCCATGTGTGAAGATTGTACAGGGGCTGTTGAGTGCAGATGTTTCCCCACCACCTACGTAACTGGGCACGAGTCATTGGGTTCCACCACTCAGTCTAGTGCGGTCCGCATCGTCATCAACCTACCCCACCCTCCATTGTCAGGTGACCCACATCTGCAGGTGTACATGGCCAGGAGGAGGATGGGAGGTGAGGGTGGGGCCCACAGGTTCTAGGCCCATGCACTGAAGGTTGTAGAGGGCAGTTCAAGGTATCTCTTGGCTTTGGGCATCTCCTACACCCATCCCACAGCACCCAGTTTTCAGGTCATGGCATCAGCAGGTATGAAGGGGCAAGCCAGCAAGAATTGCGCAGCTGTTGTCTGAGGGACATACCCTCATGCGAGCAGCGGTGACTTGATCAGCTTGATGAAAGGTGGGGTGAGGCCCCATTTAAGCCTTAGAGAAGCACTGAGATCACCAGTGCTGACGAGGTCGCCTCGGTACAGGCCTTTAGTTCTCCAGCAGTGGGCATCCAACAGGTTGGTGTTCCCAGGCAGGGTCATAAGTGTGGCAGGCTGAGTCAGTGCACACATATGAGGCCCAGTAATTGAATTAAGAGCCCACACCAATCCACAATGTAATTAAAGACCTTGAGGGGCCATTTGTTCCCCTGTAAAGTTGCATCAATGTGTGCAGGCAGCAGCAGAAGGGCCAGGTGGTGTTGGTGGCACTTTGCTGTTGATGATGCAGGGGCATAGCAGGGAAGGGATGGCACAGGTGGCCCCAATGTGGCAGGAGACCTGAGTGCTGCCATAAGCCTCACCTGCGTTTGTGTCATGTCTTCCATCTATGCCCTACCATTGGGAGAGCAGTGTTAGTGGAGGGGAATGGCCATTTTGAGGGGCCAGCAACCAAGGTGTAGAAGAGTGTTTTGTGCAGGTCAGGGTGCTGGAGACCAGTTGCAGTCACTCTCCAACCCTCAGGGGTCAGTCTGGGCACAGCTAGGGAGTCTCTAAGTCCGGGGTAGTTGAAGCATGGCTTGCCTATGACAATGGCGATGCCCAGAAAAACCACTGGGTCCACCTTGCAATGACTAGGCAAGGTAGCGAGTGCAATCATGTAAAGGAAAAACACCAGTGGCAGGCAATTTTGCAGGATAATTTAGTGGATAATTGGATTTTTGCAGCAGAGCTCCGTTAGTGAGTGTAGGACATTTTGGCTGCGCAAGCCACACCTCTAACAATTAGTAACTTTTAACACATAATAGATGAAATAGTTTTACTGTATGTAGGTTTTAAAAAAAAAAATTAAACTCTAAAATATAGATTTTAATTGGTACTTTTCATTTTATTAAAATGTAATTTAAAATGTAGTTAAAAGGGGGGAGGCTGCTTGTGCAAGAAGGTGGCTGTGTCTTAGTATGGTTCCACAAGCCAGCACAATCCAGTATTATTCTCCCTCTTCCAGCGGTGGCCGGGGCCCGACAGGGGATTGCAGTGACTAAGTGGACTGCCTGGGCAGAGAGCTGAGCCAGAGTCTATGACTGGGCAGTCCACTGCGTCGGAGACACCCACGGACCATGGCCGGAGTGAGGTGGTCGGAGTCGCAATCTGCCTTGTGTTGGCCCATTCCTGCATACTCTGATCCTTGGGTGAGCCTCAGGGCCTAGAGTGAGGCCTGTGGGGCCCAATGAACAGCGGTGACATTGGCACTGGGGGTGACAGCTCCCCTGCCTTCTGAGCCAAGATGAGTGAATGCCCTTTCCCTCTGCTTGGTACTGCTGATGGATTGGTGCACCGCTGAGGTGTGGGGGTGCTTGCTTGGTGAGGCCCCTTTTATTGCGGCCGGTACACCCCCCACCTGGGTCCATAGGACTAGATCTCTAAAGCGCACAAGGACACACAAGCTCCCCTGTTTGGAGCCAGATGGCTTGTTTTTTCTGGCCTGGTTTTCTGAACGCCCCTCCCAGTGAAGGTGGTGGCACGTTGCTATACCACAGGTGACACGATGAGGATGCCAACCAGGAGGGTTGTCTGGAGGGGCTCTGAGATGAGTGAGAGCAGATGGAGGAGTCAGGGTATCCAGGACAGTGGGTAGAGAGCCCTGGTGATAAGCAGGAGTGCAAGATGGAGAGGGGTTTGGAGAAGGTGCCCCTTCGGGACTGTGGCAGAGAAACCACATGCTCTAGAGGTTCTGGGATCCTCAACTGAGACCCGTTATTGGACAGCTCATGCCACCCCGAGAGAGAATGGCGGGGCAGATGGGTCATTGATGTGCCCTGGTTGACACTCCATGATATTGTGCTGTCATCACCACAGACAAGATACCCCATACCAATAAACAGGTCATGCTTGACAAGTTCACCTACCCAAGCAGACCAGGGTTGCCTCAGGGCCAAGGGGCAGGAGGTAGGAATGCCTTCAGGGTTGGGAAGCAAACAATGTAGAGCTATATTGGAGGCAAAAGGAGATGCAGTTTATGGCAGCGTAATCCTCCTGTGCCAGGACCTCCGCACAGCGGTTGATTCACAAAGGCTGAAACTCACACCACTGGAACAGAGAACTCAGTGTGTGCCCTGAACAAACAGTAGTGAAACTTATATCAGCGGCTGGAGAACTGGCAGCCAGGGTGGAGTTTGTGGAAGAATGGGCATGGAGGAACAACCTATGTTTTGTGGGGTTCCCGAACAGATATGAGGCCTCCTCCACCGAAATCATTCCTTGACCGGTGCCTCAAATCATTTATGCTGCAGACTGCTTTGTCCCCAGTATTCTCCATTGAAACTGTGTACAGGGCCTTGATGCCCAAGCCACCTACTGGTGCCCAATCCCTCCTGATCATCACTTGCATCTTTAATTAATTGGGCAGGGATGCTATCCTTACCAATTCTCAGACACAGGGACCTAGACCTTATGAATTTCATCCTATAGTGATCTTTCCAGACTAGACAAAAATGGTTCAGCAACAGAGGAAAACTTTCCTTGCAGACAAGTAATAGCTGCAGGAACACAACATTAATATATGATACATCCCCCTGCATCCGGCCAAGCTAAAAGTGATTTACCTGTCCCAGTTGCCTTTTCTCGATACACAGGATGATGTCATCCCATGGATGAGCGAATGGGTACACATCCAACCCCACACTCCACCAGGAACGAATGGAGCAGGAGCAACAGCAGGGCAGTCACCGAGGTGGTAGAGATCGATCTTGAACGAACTAGAGATCTCTCCAGCAGCAGCCCAGCAGACCAAATACCCTGATCAAAAAGAAGGCTGCCACAGTGGACCGAAGAGCAACCAGCCCCTCAACTGCCGATCAGCCACTGACCGACTGAGGGCCAAGGCACTCCTGGCTTAATAGCCCTTGGACCATGCTCCCACATGGGGGGCTCAGCGGTTGGGGTCGAAGCTTTGGCTACAGTAATTTTACGCCAGTTACTCATCACTGTCCTTCATCTGGAAGGGGGGGGGGGTCATTGGACTGTTGGAGGGATGATATTAGTACTTACATACAGTGGGCTTGAGGCAGAACACCCTCATGTGCCCACAGAACAACTGAGGTCACATGGAATGATTTGCTTTTTGCTTAAAGGCAGCCATTGCTAGAGGAAAAAGTTATGATTGGAGCATGCTCCTTGTGTGTGCTGGGCTCTGGCCTACTCCGCAATAGATATTTCATGTTATAGAAGTATGGGGAGGGAGCTGCGTCTGTGTTTGTTCATTGTTGCAATTGGTACTGGACAACAGCCTATCACATCACAGACCCTCACCCCTAGATATGGCACTACCACGTACAATGAGTGTCCATGCTCCTTGGGGAATCTCAGATCAATTCCACATCATCTCCTGGAATGTCAATGACATGTTTGATAAAAATTAAACAAGGGTGGTACTTAAGAGATAAGAGAATGCGGGATGAGATTGTTGTGACCATGGGTGACACTATACAGGGGTCACAGGTCTCCTCTAAGGTGAAACCCTAACACTTATCACTATTTACACCCCTCCCCCATCTAGGTCAACTTTTCTGTAAGCTGTCACAACATTTGTTGGGAAGATGCCATAGGGGCAATTGGTCGTGGGAAGCAACTGTAACAGCATGATGGAAATATCAGAAGATAGATGGTTGGAAAGATGTTGGAGCTGGGATAAGGGCTCCTTTTGGCCCCACACTGGATGTATGGAGGCTCCACCAACCAGGGGAGGAAGGCTATAACTTATTCTCATTCAAATCACTCCTTTTCACAATTATACTACTTCCTCGAGCTGAAGGCACAGACCCACAAACATATATATTTGCCATGTGTCTGTAGGACCATGCACCTATCAACCTTCATACGAGAATGTGACACTGCCGCCCCCTGATGTGACCGCACATGGATATATGGCCCCTGCAGGACATACACTATATGGAACAAATAGGTCCGGCAATTTAGGAGCAGTCTGTTTCTCTACTGGAAGCTCACATTATGGCCCTTGACATGTAGAATCAGCGGGATTTTGACCTATTGGCCGATCGGGAATAGACACTTGCCCAACAGCTCCTCCGTCAGGTCCAGACAAACAAGGCAAGGGGCTTATGGCTCACCTCCCAGAACTGTAATTTATCAGTGGGCGGGACAAATCCAGCTTATTCATTACTTCATAGACTGTGTTCTAATATTCAACATCACACACCAATCTCCCATCTCACAGATTGAACTGCTGGGAAAATTACAGATCCCTGGTTGATGGCTCAACAATTTGGATCATATTGTCAGATGCCATATGCCCGGGAGGGTACTATATCAACAGAGTTTATAGAGAAGTTTGTCCTTGACCTCCCCTCCACTCCTAGTCTCTCAGAGAATGAACAGGCCTCTTTGCAGGGAGACCTCACAGTAGAAAAGTTGTTGCAAGCCCTTGTTCAACTCCAAGTGGGAAAGACCCCCGGCCCAAACATTTTTCCAGTTACATTTTTCAAAAAGTACTTGTACATGTTGAAGAACCCCTTGGCTGAGACCCTGTGGGAGGCCATGGCAGTTGGCCACCTACTGCCACCCCTTTGTAGGGTTGAGATTGTGTTTACCCCTAAACCCAGACAGGCCTCAGGCGTTGCTTATCATATCACCCCATACCTCTGCTGAGTTTAGAGGTGAAAATAATAACAAAGGCACTGGTCAATAGGCTCCTGGGCATGGTCCCCATGCTGGTTCACCCAGATCAAGTGGGATTCATGACCCAGAGAGCCACCAGACACAGCATGAAATGACTCCACAATGCTTCAGGGTAGACCTTGGGTCAGCCAGCAGTGATTCTTGCTGATGTGGAAAAGGCCTTCGACTCACTGAACTGGGTATGTTTGCTCTGTTACAAAGTTTGAATTTTGGGACTAACTATTTGCTACATCTGGTTATTATACCCTGGTCTCACCCTGATGCTGAGGGTGGGGGATTAACTGCTCAGATCCCTTCCCGATACAACAGGGTATGACGAAGGGAACCCAATATCCGCACTCCTATTCGCCATCTCAGTTGAGCCCCTGGCAGCAAGACTCCAAATGGATGCCCAGATGTAGAGGTTTTTGTGGAGGGAGTGTTGGATAGTGTGGAGCTGTGTGCAGTAGCCATCCTGATTTTCCTGACCAACCCCAAGGTCATGGTCTACAAATCCTTAAGAATTCTGGTGAAACCTCAGGCCTACACATTAATGTTACAAGGTCCTCCATGTTCCAGCTAATTCATACCCCAAGACTGTTGATGAGTGGTAGATCTTCAAGAGATTCAGCTACCTAGGGGTGTACATCGCATTAGACATAAAAACAGCCTGGGAGCGTAACATTCAACCACTCATTCAATGGCTCGCCTCAGACATCAAAACTTTGTCTCCACTGCCCAGGTCACTGCTAGGTAAATCAGCTGTTTTTAAAATGGTATCTCTGCCAATAATTATATATCTGGTACACAATTATTACTACGAGTTTCCCCCACTCCTTTTTCCAGAAACTGAACTCCATGTGGTGCACCTTTCTGTGGAATTAGGGGTTCCTAGTATTGCTCTAGCTAAAAGTTCTCAATTAACATAGCTTGGGGGAATAGAGACGGCCAATGTTAAAGCATACTACAGACCATCAAATGTATTTATGGTCAATGAATGGTGGCAAGATACCCAAGGGGAACTAGCATTAGCATTGGATAAATACATCCTGTGAGGCATCTAGTTTCATTTCCTTCTATTTGGAGGGGGAGAGGGATCTGACACTCCAGCTGTGACCACAGCAGTACTAAAGTTATGAAGTGCACCCTGAAGCAGATGTGGTGGGAGGACAGAGTTACGCAACACAGACTCTATGAGGAGGACACGCTGCAATGGGTGGTGGTGCTGGACGGGTTCCCACAATGGGATCCTATTGGGATCACTACCCTCGGGGACGTGATGGAAGGGGCTAACCTTAAAATCATTCCAAACCCTACAGGCTGAATATGCCCTACACCGAACACTATTTTATTGATATCAACCACACAGGCATGCTTTATCTCTCTATATTGCGGAGTTGAAGGATCTCCCCAAATGTAATCCATTGGAGGCTAAATTGCTTATTGGACACTTAGGGTGGGGACCATAAACAGGTGACAGTTTACTGCTCATTGCTTCTTAAGCAGCCCAACCCTTTCAGCACTCTCTGCAAAACATGGGAGACTGACGTAGGGGAACTTACAGAGGAAAAGTGGAGCAAGGCAAGGGGTCCCCTGACGCTCAGTAATACCGGCCAGATTCAGTTTAACACAATTAGAAAGGCCCAGTAGATACTGCAGTGGAGACTTTTTTTTAAAATAAATTTTACAAATCTGTAAGAACAGTTTTACTTGCAACATGGGTGGCAAGTTACAAATTTACAGATTCCAGAAGTAGTCTTCAAAAGGTTTTGTGAATTTCTACTTATATGAATGTGAAGGGCCTTCAGAATACATAAGTTTATATCAGGGGACAATTATGCATGCCGAAAGCACTTGTATATGAATGTAACTGCACTTATGTTTCTTTTGTCTCTCCAAAAGGAAAATATTTCTCACTACGGAAGAAGACACACTCGTTTTGGGGATGTCCCCTGGTCATTCATGCACAGAAAGGGGATTTCATTCTGTTCTGAGCATGAGTAAATCCTCTGTTTCTATGGTGGAAATGGGGTGCAAACAAGTTTGTGGTTACTCACAAACTCATGTGTTTTTGAGTGTTGTGCAGACTTTCCATGGTATTCTCTCTGTGGAACACCCACTCTACCTTGTTGGGAGGTTTATCCGCGCATAATATGTCATCATTTCACTATAGCTTTATAACAGAGTTAATTGATTCAACTTGTATTAATTGTTTTTACTCGTAAATCAAGCAATCTTTACCTTGAAGGAACTTACACTCTGGTTGGTCGAACAATATCAAAGTGTCCCTTATTGCAGGAACATTTTGAAGCACATTTGCAAATGCAACAACGCTTCTGTTAATACCACCGCATGAGTGAAAGCAGTGGTGATATGAACTCCATGCATTCTTATTGAATTAATATGCCTATATTGTCTACCATCCATTCTTATATGGAGTTTGGTAGGAAAGCAAACCAGGTAAGACTAATAGTTGACCTAATGGACTGAAAAGTGCCAGGGAGATCTATGATTAACTCTAGAGCTATTCACTTAAGCATCCTTATTGGAGCATGATACTTTCTCGGAGATTTTGTTTGGAGAATCGAGACACGGGTTAACAAATTGAGTTTGGTAGTCAAGAAGGTGTAGGAAATAGCAGTGGAACTTGCTAGGGGAGGTCTTCATAGGTAAGAAAGGCATTGCCACGACGACTGACTAGTATTAAAGTGACAAGTACTTCTACTAAAGTGTGCAACAGCTAACAGTGTAAAAATGATCTACTGTATTGCAAATCCAGTGTGCACAAAATACTTTAATATTAGCCATTTACTTATGGCTTTCAGTCAGAGCGTGAAAAAAGGCGACAAGTACAAAAGAGCAAGAAGTGACCTAAATAATTACTCTAAATGACTGAACAAATTAAAATTATCACTTATTATTTTAATTATTGTAAGCGGAGTCGCCACAGTGCCAACATCTCTGTTGGCTACACATCAAGCAGGAAGACGGAGTCTGAAATCTTGAACAGATATAAGAAAGGAGTACATAGACACTCCGATTTGATACCATGGTGCTGCCTCGGGATGACCTGCCTGCTGCTGTCTGTCAAGGCAAGTGTCTTTCGTGAGCCACTCAAGAGCTCAAGGTTGTTTCTCTCTTGAATGACAGCTGCAGTTGGAAGTCAGTGGCACGCCTTCATTTCCTCCTCAACAATAACTTTATCCATGCTTATGTGTTGCTCGGGGCGGATGTGGCCGGAGAAATTATGACGATTCTTACACTCTGGCCAATACTGCGCCTTTGTGTCAATGGCTGTATATTTTTGAAACGGCTGTGTGTTGTATAGCCTACAAATATTCTAATACTGAAATAGGGCGAATTTGTTTATTTTAATACGGGCATGATAACATAATGCAAAACGCTGTGTGATGGTTTTATTATTCGACACAAGACAGTGTTCACGGTGGTAAACAGAACTGGGAAGTGGGTCCAGTAGTAGAGTTGTGGGAATTTTATAGTGCTCTGTGTGCAACCTTAGAGCTCCACGATCAAATCAACGTAAATCTAACTTAGATGTCCGTGCTTAACATGTGAATAATATACATATGTATGAGATTATAACCGTTTTTCAAAAGAGTGCTAGCACATATGGTAATATCTGTCGTAAATGACTTAAAAGGAGCTATAGTTGCTGCAGTGCACATGTGAAATGGTAGCCGTTGTTCACTCTAGCTTCTGTCTAGGCCTTAAATCGGTGTTAAATGAGAACCATAATTCTGTAATGCATGCTATAGATGCCAACAATCTATAGAATAATATAAAATGCACACCGTGTATAGAAAATTCAACAACTTCATGATTTAATGTTCAAGTTCACAGCTGAGCAGTGACCCACCAGGCACATCGGTTAACGGTTATTTAGGGTTAAAGTAAACACGCACTATGGCCTGCTACGCACAACATAGCTAAAAGCAAGAGCAATGTCACAAGAGGCACGCTAGGTCAGTCCTGGTTTTACAGTCAACAACACTTTGCATGACGGGGCTCGTAAGTCCGTACTTAAAAGAGAAAGCGCCAAAAAATGCTGCTAGCAGTGTGAAATGTTTTTTATACAAACAAACAAAAATCACAGGGCTGGGTGAAGGAGACGCGCCTATCATACGGCCCGGTGACAGCTATTGTCTGACAGGGCATTAATTATTTTTTCACAGAAATTTAGACGGTTAAAGCGTCTGCGCATGCTGTTTCAAAGCGCTTACAACTCCACTGCATTTTTCTGCAAATGGGGTACAATGCATAGGGCATCTCCTATGTGCCCGCCCACAACTGCGCTCCTCAAAGTGGAACGCACAGCATCACACAACTAGTTAACAGCTGAGCGCATAACACAGCGCCTCGACACATCTACAGCGCATGCGTTTATGTACCAATGGGGACCCCTCAAGGGACCGAAGTCATAACAGCAATCCACTTTAAACGGTCTAGGTGTTGTGTTCTTTGTTTTTTTTTTTATCCCTGGGTGGGGAAGGACGTGTTTATGTTTAATTCTTAGATGTGCAATTAATTCAATGTCTTGTACCGTATGGAATTCCGAGATCAAATCAGAGTTGTCGTCCCGCATAGAGAAAGTTGCCAACCTTTATTATGTTGCTGTTACTGCGTTTCCATTTTATTAACACGCCATAGCAAGGGGCGAGCCTATCCCACGACAACATATGCCCAGAAAGATGCATGTGTCCTTCCCTCTTCCCGCCCGTTCATCTGGTAGAGCTATGCACGTGTATGCGGGTAGTTAACAGGACACAGGTACCATAATGCACTGCTGCAGGATGTAACCTGCCATCGCCGCTGAATAATTCGGCACGTTCACAGGCTCACCTGCGTACCATTTAAGACATGTTAGGCTGCTCTCGAGTTTTCACCCATTACCACACGTCATTTATAACAGCATCACTGCAAACATGCTTGTGTACGAGACTTACCTGCTCCCCTGGCTCCACAGACTTCACCAGCTGCTTATCCTTGTACAGCGACCACAGGCCGATGTTTGGCAAGAAAACCAAAGCCACCATGAACAAAAATGTCATCTGCAGGAATCGCTTTTGCTTCTTCTTCATGGCGGAGGAGGACTGTATTCTCAAAATCCCACTTATCTACGAAGGCTCACTCCCAGGACAGTACGCCGATTCCTCTGACCGGCGAGAAACTTTCCGTGCAGCTCAGTTCAGGGAGCAGCTTCTCCCAAGAAAGAGCGCCGAAGTCAAGTCCTTTTCTTCACAGGGCGGGCCACTCAGAGATCACAGCAGCTGGTATACGTATGACCCCCTAGTAATGGAAGCACAAGAGATATTCGTGAGGTGGGACGAACTTAGCAGGAGCGGGCGAGAATTCAACGAACAGCGCTCAACTAAACGATGGTGTGTTGCTTTAAATCTGAACGCGCAGGCACTGTGCAGGTGTGAGAAGCGCGTTCCAGGCCTTGCACCCTCGGGCACTACACACAAACTTCTTCCCCCAGTGAAAAGCGCACCTGACGGCCCAGCGCGGTCTTGTAAAAACTCCCCAACTTTAGGGAGGCAAACCCACGCCCCTCGGTGTTAATAAGGACGACCTCACTTGAAGTCTCATAACAGGCAATTACCATTAAAATATTACACGTTTATTTGCCAGGCTCGGCATTTATTGGGGTCGTTAAAGACCACGGGGTCTTGAGAAACGCAGACACAGCGTGACCATTTAGCACTTCTATAAATGAGCTAGAGTAGTGAGCGGATCTCGCATAGCAAGTTGTTTGAACTCGAGACAGCGTGCACTAGAAGTGCCACCACATAGCCTGTATTGGTGATTCAACCAATATTCAAGCATTACTATATCAGTTAAAATTCATATTTTCTCTGACCGCTTATATTGTTTTCGAATCAAGTACATGTTTACAGACATTTCTAGTCTGCGTGCTCACCAAAGTGCCATTTATGTGGTCCTCCCCCCCCAATATTTGTATGAAACCATTTCATTGTAAGGGTGACGCGGGTTTCAAAATGCGAGACTATCAATATGCCATGCTCCACGCTTCTTTCTCAGGGTGGAGTGTGCACCCGCGCATTCCGCTGACTTCATTACTACACACAGCATTGCTTTATGACATGCCCCAGAAATCATGAACCTCATAAGCAGACTTACCCCAGTCAGCGGAGTAAAGCACCTCCCGATCATAAATATCCTCCAAGAGACGTATGTCTTCACTGCCCCAGCCTGCTCGGGTCTCCACGCGTCTCCTGCAACTAATCAGACGCGCGAATCATCATGTCCTCAGAACCCGTCACCAAACCCCACAGATGTGCCGCGAGAGGAGCAGAGAAGCGCTGGAGCAGCTCCAAATGCCCACAGCAGCAGCGCCAAAGCAGACCCGGGAGAGGCGCAGGCAGCATCCCTCTGCCTGCCGCCGCTGCCTTACAGTCGAGAAGATGTTAGGAGGTGTAAACACGTGGATGAGAAATCTGAACCAGGGGGAGGGGGAGCGCTCATCCCTCCCAGGTCTGAGATCCTCAACAAACAAACCCGGTGTCAGGGGAGGAGGCTGCAGCGGCGGGGAGGGGGGAGCAGCGAGGCTCCAGACACAGGCAGTTACTGTCACCGGCGCACTCTGCCTCCGGGCTCCGAGGACAGCAGCTCGCCGGGAAAGCTCTGCCAACTATCGGAGGAGGGAGCGCGGCAACTGATGTTCCTGTCCTCTTCGTCTGGCCTCGACATGGTCAGGGGAGACTGTGATTTAAGCCCCTTTCGAGCTCCAGGTGGTACCCTCTGCCAGGAGGCGCGGATGCACCAAGATTCGTCTGGTTCTGTCGGTCAGTATATGCGCCACTCCTGGTATGTGACGGTTCTGAGTCACACAGGTCGCCGAGTGGATCGCCAGGTTACGAGCTGTTTGCAGTCAAGGAGGATGACACAAACATTCAGACAGAAGCAGACGTAAGCCCGAGGAAAAGCCTGAAGTGAGTATGATACGACTGTGCGTGAAACTATAAGCCATTGCGTGCAGACATCTCCAGGCGTTGGCTCAGGTTCTCTGATGCTGGTGCATGTTGTGTGGTCCGCCTCTTTGATCAGTCATCTCCCTGGTGCCGCTCAGACACCTGTGCATGTGGTTTACTCCAAAATGTATGCGAGCAGCATCTTGCAAGGTACAGGCTCTTCCCCCTGGAGCGTGTGTGTAGGCGACATATACTACTAGCTTTCTTCAGTCTCCGTGTATTAAGTCGGGCACTAGTGCTCGTGTGTGCCTCAAAGACTTTATGCAGCTGCCTCCTCAGATTTCAGCTTTTGCTGCAGGCATCTCTGGGGAGCCACATCGATGTATAGGTTCAAAGACGAGAGCACCTCCGCTATGGTATGTAGGCTGCCCGCACTTCCTCTGGTGCTTCTGTGTAGTCAAGCTACCTCAAGCCTTTTCAGCAGTTAGCCACAGTGTGCAGATCCAGCCATTGTCGCATGTGTGCTTCCCAAAGGTCTCATTTGGAAACCATCTCCAAGCAACTGGCACATCTTCAGGTGTTTGTGTGTGTGTAGCCAAGTTATGCATTCGAGTTTAACCCTAGTCCCAGTTGAGCAGAAGTGGCCCATGCGAGCCGGCTTCTAGGCCCAGGATCATCCTCCTTAAGCGTCTCTAGGCTTTTTATGTATTCATCCCCAAAGTGCAGACTAGTCTGCTGTGCACCAGTATGATCTGATCCGAAATGTATCTGGATACATTTCATTCCAAGATGTAGGCTCAAGTGCATTTTGGTTGCCTCTATTAATGCAACAATTAATTTTTAGGCATCTCATTGGAGCAGCCTGATTCACATCTGAACTTGTGTGAGTAGATCCCACAATGTCTGTGTCAGAAGTAACAAAAAGATGGTGCCCCACCTTCTAGGTATGATTATACTCCTCAACCATCTCTTGGCAACGACCTGAGAGGTGCTAATTCCACATCAGGTGCACATGTTTCTATACATAGTGATGTCCAAGAGTGTAGATGTAGGCCTTGTGAAATGTGTGTATGACCCCCCACTAGTCACTATTTGAACTCGCTTCCAGGGCAGAGGATCAGAATATGGTAAACTGGAGTGAGCACCTAATCCCCACAAGCCAGTATATGCAGCCATGACCAGGGTATAGCCACATGGAATTTTGCATATGTGAACTAATTCTCAGAAAGCATCTGTTAGCAATTGCTTCATATTGAAGGCTTAGGGTCTGGTGCACAAAACTTTTCATGTCGCTACTTTCACGGTACAGAGTCTGCTTCTGGTGCATGCTACCAGACTCAACAAGCCTTGGTCGAGTGGTACATCCATGGAACAGTAGGAAGTCATCTCCTGTGTTTGACCTGTTTGCATAAGGTTCTGGGCTAATGCATCGCCATAGTTCAGACCCTATCTCTACCTGTGTGTGTGTGTTTGTCTGTGACCAGAGTCCCACAAGCTTCAGCATGAAGCCAGCAAGGGGGTATTGGGTCAGCCTCTGCTGCACACGTGTGATCAGACTACAAACAGCCTCTTTTTGCAGCTACTTCCAGGTCAGGAGTATAGATTCTGTGAAAGGGTTGTTGTCACCGTGTGACAACTACATCCACGAAGTTGGCTCGCCCCTTTTGAATAAATAAAATAGCCATAAGGAAGCCTCAATGGACACCTACCAGCAGATTTCAGAATTATTTTCTAGAGTACTGGTGTTATCAGTTGACCCCACAAGATTGTGGTGTAAATAATCCTTTCAGGGTACAGGCTCACTGTGTGTGTCTGTAGGTGGGAGAGGCAATGAAAGCATTAGAGAGACCACATTCTACACGTTTCATTATATAGGTAAAATTGGAAAATCTTTGCATCTGGCGAATGACTGTCAACAGAATGGCACAATCCTTTGAATCTAGTCAATACTCTGGTACCTGCTGACTACTTGATTCAAATTATTGCTTCACATAAAAACGCACATAAACATCCTTTTCATTCAAACTGAACTTCTTATGCATGTGCTTGATAAAGCCCTATGTACGTTTCCCGTGAGCTTTCTCCAATTTGTGTACTCAACCAATGATGGCAACGTGTCGCAAGGACAGGAGTCCACCCATATCCTGAAAACAAGCTCAGCCCATGGGCACATATGGGACCTCACAAGCCTTTGTCCGCTACCACTTTCAGGACATCAGTTATGGCAGTGGGTAACATGATTAACACAAGACTTATGCATAACTATCTACAGTAGTATATGCGTAGCCTATCATTGCATACACATATATGGGGCAACCTCAAATGGAATGGACATTTTTGAGCTCAAGAAGCCTTTGTTTAATACATCTCCAGGCATGCTCAGTCATTCACATGTGTGACACCTAACAAGATGTGAAACAACAGCCAGTTAATTGCTTAGCCTTTTACCACAGACATTACCAAGGGCCTGATTTAGAACTCGGTGGACGGGTTACTCCGTCACAGTGGTGACGGATACCCCATCCTCTGAAATCTAAATCCCATTATATTTTGTGGGATTTAGATTTCATCTGATGGGATATCCGTCACCGTTGTGACAGAGTAACCTGTGTGCCGTATTGTAAAGCAGGCCCTAAATATTCCAAAATCTTGAATGTGAATCCACATCCAACGTTACCTTCTGTTGCAAGAGTGTGAACGGACACACCTAGAAAACCTTTTAACTCCAGAGGTAGCAACACCCTCCTGTGGACATGTGTAATCTCACTATCTGCAGCCCACTCGTATGATATCACAATGTGCAGCCTACTTAATTGTGCATTCTTGTGCTCTAGTCCTGTTTCTGTGTCCTTTACAAATCCGCACATTTATAATATATAAAGGAGTAGGCTCATGTCCTGATGTATGCTTCGAACCAGATGACAAAATATTTTAGATACATTTATTATCTCAGGGGTTCATGAACTGCCCCTCAAATTCAAATAAATTTTTATTGTAGTTTTAATTTTATGTAAGACTTTATGCAATTAAAAATAATTCACTATTCTTTTTTTAATAGAGCAAACTTGTCCAGAGGGAATTGGAGACCTTTCCATGAGAACCAGATTATGTTGAACAAGCTCAGGTTTTTTTCAGGTGTGGGGAGATTAAATGATTTTCCTAGATTCATACAATGTTGGGACTCAAAGCATGTTCCCCTAATCCAAAGTGGGCAGATCTGACCATTAGGCCACATCTTTGTATGTTTCTCCATTATGCAGATGTAGCATTTGGTGCATATACAAGTCTCTCTATGGAACCATCATCAGCTACTACCTCAGCCTTTGTTGCATGCTCTTGCACAGATCACCGAAAGCCTCTACGTGCAGCCACCTTAGGATAGGAAGCACATTCTGTTGTATACCTCACAAGTGTCTGTGTTCTGGCTCAAACTCTAGGACATGCACATGAGTAGCGTCTCATATGTCTAGAACCACCTCCAGAAAGCAGGCTTATCTTGTATGTCATCAGGCTACATAAAAAGTGACAACTGATGTGTATGTATGTTGTTTGTTTTTGAGACCCTGCTATCACAAGCCTCAGTGCCATTCCATTAGAGTGTATTATGAACACTCTTAGGTTTATTTGTAGGGTAGTATAAGCCTCTTTGGGTTTCCTTGTTTGGGATGCAGGCACGTTCATCTGTGCATGTTTTTAACCAAGATCATGTCTACAGTCACCTTTAGATTGTAGGCTTACACAAGTTTGCTCCCCTAGATCTTGAAAGATTAAGCATTGATATGAATGGAAAATGCCAAGATTCTCTTCTCAAAAGCCATCTCCTAGGTGCAGGCACTGCCTTCTATGAACATTTTTGACCCACACAAAGCTCTGTGTAAAATCACCCTGAAATACATGTGTAACCTTTTTTGAACAGATTTCAATAAAATCTCTTTGAATTCATAAGCAGAGTGAAGTCTTTTTGTTTGGGAGGAGGTGTTTGTGTGTGTGCATGTGAGACCTAAAATCTTTGTCACAAACCTGTATACAGAAAGTAGGATCAGCCATTAGCGAGATGGATTCTTCACCTGTCAAATAAATGGTGAGCATCCACCGTAAGTTGTGTGGAAGCTATATGGAGCATGTGTTTCATAAACTCTCCAGATGCTTATGTAGGATCGGTCTTTGGATCATGTTCATCCTAGCTAACCTATTGTGGCCCCTCTCCATACTGTAAGAACACACACTGCTGCATGGATGAGAATATTAAAGAACTAATCACTTCCACTCCTATGGTAGGGGTAAGTGTATTGCTGAATGAGAATAGCCCTCACCACCATGTGTTTGTGCAGCCACCAACAAGATATTGCTCTTTAATCTTTTACTTCAAAATCCAGGATAAATGTTCAGAATCTGTTGCATGTTTTTGGAAGACTCCCACAAGCCACTGTGTTCAGCCATCTATAGGCTTAAACTGAGCCTCTGATGAGTGTGTGTGAGCTCAAAGCGAATGACACAAGTATATTTGTTCACAGATCATTTCTCTGCATGCTTACTAATGTGCCATTTGTGTATCCCTACAAATTTCTTTATGAAGCCACATCATTGCAGGGTTCAGACAGAACTGATTAAACTCCAAATGCAACTGTGACATCCACCTGCAAGGTGTAGGATCAGCCTCAAATTTACCATAAAATCCTATTTGTGAAGTCCTCTCCATACTGTAAGCTTAATCTCTGTAATCGTGTATTTCTACCATATGTTTGGTGCAAACGCTTATAAGTATGCGTTCAGCTTCTGTTGCTTGCCTATGACAAGATCTTTATCATTCTATTCAGTTACAAGGTACATCCTCAGCAGACGGAGCATGTTTTGGAAAGGCCTCACCAAAACGTACAGGCACAGCAACCTCCAAAGTGCAAGGTTGAGCTCTGCTTCTTGCGTCCAGGCATTCAGGATTATCTGTGTCTCCAACTGCTAGTTTTAGGTTACCACTATTACGTGTGATGGAGCAAATATCCAGAAGTCTCTGGGGGCAAAAATGTTAAGCTTTCTGACTCCGGTTATAATACATGTGTTGTACCCACACATGCCAAAACATTTGGAGCCAGTTGATTGCTGCAAGAGTACAATTTAGTGCACATGTGGTACTGGGTTACTTCAGTAACTCTGGAATCCATCTTGAATATCCTGGGCAAGAGTTGTCCACAAAATGGAGGATGGAGAGGACCTGCCAGACAGGGATTTAAATTGGGGGTAGACCCTTAAATATTCCTGAAGGCCTCTGTATTGGACCTGTCTTATGTGAAAGAAAACAGCGTCTCTGAAATGTAAGACCAGTCTCTTCCGCATTTCTACTCCATTGTTCCCCAAAAGATTGCACAGGGAAGTTTTATGACATGGGAGGGAAGTCCATTTCCTTTTATAGCATTTGCCTACCACCACCCTACTTCTTGCAATATTGACAGAATCACGATCTATGATTCAGTAGCTAGATGTAAGGTGAAATCCACATCCTTGAGAACAGACAATTCACAACACGAGCAGCTTGAGGTAGTATGCATTTCAAGTCTACTAGCTTGGCATGAATCAGTGTTCCAGGATTTGTTACTGACCAGTGTTTTGGAGGGCCATAGCCCTCTGCGAGTGTGCGACTGGTGTCACACATTCACCTGTTTCTGACTGTGGAGACAATGCTAGACCTCTGACCCCACCTGGGACAGCAAATGAAACATGTAATAACTTTAATCCACCCTCTGCGTCCAAGGGGCAGGAGGGTTGGGATAAAACAAGAAAAAAGGTGGACAGGATCTACTCTGGTGCCTTGCAACACTGCACAGGGGGACCTGTACCCTCTGGACTATGGTGTGTGGATGCAGGTGGGGTGCACTAGAAACAATAAGCAGAGTAGTGTACTAACAGTCCTTAGTATATGTGGTTTAAACAAGTATTTACAACAGTAAGAATTGAAGACTTCATTCATAAATTAGGGTTGGAAGCAGATACAATTTAAAAAGAAAGGCAGGAGTTTTCTGGCACTCCATAGAATGTCCAATATGCAAAATTCAATACAAAAGTTTCAGAATAACAATAATGTGCTCAGAGTCTTTTTGAGTTCGGAATGAAAGGGTAGTGTTGAGAATACAAACACTCAGACCTTTAGATCAGAGTCAATAAAGTTTGGAGCCACCATGAGGTAAGGTGTTTTGAGCACTAGGATGTTCAAAACATAGGCACATATTAAGTCTTTATTGCAAGATTTGGTTGAATCTCCTCAAAAGAACTTTGTTATAGACAATGCTCAAAACTGAACTATGGATTAGTACACACTAGCCTGGGAAACAATACTTATCGTAGAAATAGGTTCTTCTACAGGAAACTGGCGGAATGCCAAAGATTGAGGAGCAAGAAGCTACAAGAGGAAGTTGAATCTTAGGTCAAGATGTGAAGACAGTGGAAACGTCAATGGAGTGAGGATCACAGAATCACAGGAAGGCTTTGAAGACTAGATCGCTGGAGGTTCCAGGCAACTCAGAAAGTGAATGTAGAGAAGATGCTTGTGCAGGACTGGAATGAGGCCAACCGCCAACCCTGGGTTTAGATGGGGTTTATATACCTGATGGGAAGACTCTCTCAGAAGGGCCTTGGTTCACATGGAAGAGCTGGAAAGTTGAAAGGAAACCTAGGAGAGAACATGTGTGATCCTAATGGATGTGAACTCTTGCAGGTGCAAATGATGTTTGGAATCAAATAACTGCCAGAACTAAGAGTCAAAAAGTCCCTCACCAGTTGATGCCAATTACCGAGGCAAGTGGAAAAATACACTTATTGGTTATATGCAACGTAAATGGAGCTAATAATTAGTAAACCTGTGACACTGCTGCAGGCCTGTTACCAGGAAAAGCAACATTACAAAAGGTTCACAGGGGTGAAGAGCTCAGGGAAGGAAACAAGGTTTGCAGGGGCCTATGAGGTGCCTCCGTGTAAAGGCGACAGGAGTCCTGTGTGCAAAACCCACAAAACAGAAGGCATGAGGGGTTTTTGACAAATTGTGTTTTTTGATAGGCTCAAGGTTGATCTCTGGGTGTGTTACTCCTTCAGGCTAGAAACATTGTGAATGAGTTCAGGTGGAGGAACTGCACAATCTGTTGGCCATGTTTTATCAATCCTCATGAGTGTTGCATCTCAAAGCAAATGATTACACTGCTGCTACAAACTTGTGTGAAGATTGAGCCATGATCTATAAATTCGCCCTCATTGTTCCTTTCCAGTGACTCTGGTATATGGCCACCAGGAAACATCAGAAGTTGCCACATAGACTCCTTTGAAATATACCCATAAGTGACCAGGCTTCTGAGCTATAGTAGGTGGTCTTCTGGTTTATGGTTGTGCATGGGTTTTGCAATGGGCCTGAATAATTCCTATCACAAACTTGTTCTAACATTTATTCTCAGCATCATCAGCAATGTTATGACTTCTGGTGTCAAACCTCAACTTGGTGGGCAAGGGTCATGATCTGTACAAAGGAATGCCAAAGAGAAAGGTCAGTGAAAGCGCTGCTGTTAGATTGTGCCAAGACATGTAAGGGCAACAGAATGAACATACAGAAAACTGTTAACAATCAGAAATCTGATACTCAAGAAGTAAAAGGGCACAAGAGTAGTCCAATCTTCCATTTACAAAGTTATAGTAGGATTCGGACTGCCACAGACAGCATTAGACTACAAATCCAAGTTTACACAGAGTAGCTCTGCATACAAGAAAAAAAAGTGGGTAGAAGTGGGTCTTTGTCACAGAGACAGGGACCCTAGTATTCCATTGGGATTCAAGCACAACCAGTGGCAACAGATATCTAAGTACACTCAACGAATTGTGTAGATCTCTAAATCTGTGATAGTTAATGTGTTTGTGTTGTATTATTAGAAAAACAAACAACTTATATTTTAAGGCAAAACACTTATTGCAAACCAATGTAGTGCATGCTATTAGCCCTGAATTGAGTTCTACATTGCCTACCCCACACCACCTTCAGAGAATGCTTTGATTGCATTGCTTCACTATACTGAGAATCCATTGCTTGGGGTTTGCACTTAATATTCAGTATTGGGTCCAACAGTAGGCCAGATCTTAGGGCATTAGTAGAAATTGGCACCTTCAGTGTCCAATAGCCCCTGTGAGCCCCTCCTCTACTCAACCACTTCCCATACGTTTTAAAAAGTGAGCCCAGTTACAGATCCCATTTGGCTTTGGCATATCTTTAATGGTGGATATGTAAACATGCCGAAGAGTTATAGAAAAGAGAATATTGAGCCACCAAACAGACCCTCTAGTCTCATATTGCACGGAGATACAAGGGGACACCCAAGGAGTTTCACCAGCACCCAGGGTGATCACAGTGTAGAGAAAACAGAGTAGAGAAAACCGTGGTTCTTCTGAATGCTAAAAATGATTACTTTTAGATACAATCAATGATAGGAAGGCAATCAATGCAATCACGCCTTTAAAGCAGGTGCGTACGGACAATCACTCAGCATTGACGCTCATTTCCTGGTAAGAAAAACAGCAAAAATAATGTAATATATGCATTAATAAAAAAATATAGCGTCAAGTGAATAAGTGGGGAACACTGGCATGGTGACCAAATAGATTTGGTTACATAATATGCTTCCAAATTTAAGTGTGGTAAATACAAAAGAAGAAGCCTCAACATCAAACATTATGTGGTTCACATCAATATTTCTTCTTCAGCGACTTAATTTTGATATCTGAAAATGTCAGGTAAAACATAACATTTTAAAATCAAAATAACTTTCCTTCATCAGTTATGATATACTGAGCTTACTAAAATTTGGACCCACCATGCTCTACTTGCGATCTCACAGATTTCATGACACATGCTCAGTGACATCATTGATGACAAAACTGGGCATGGTTGGGGCACAAGATGGAGCTAACTCAGTAAATCATAGCAGGCAACTTTAATTGTTTTTGGAGTTTTAAATGTTATGTTTTAACTGGTACCTTAGCGCACAAGTTATAGTTACTTGAGAGAACTCCAACTATAACAGGAGAATTTGTATGGTTTTGTATGTTTAAAATGTGAGCCTAACTATAACATCCCCGCAACCTAGGGTTTTTTTAAGTGAATTTCTATGTTTTTTTTGTTTTTTTTAAATTCTATTTCCTAACTATAACATCCCTGTAACCTTTGCTTTTTCCAGTGAATTTCAATTTTTTTCTTTTAACGTAAAGTAATTTTCATTACTATACCTTGATCCAACCACCCTCAGGCCACACAGCCAACCCCTATAAGCACCCAACCCCAGGATACGCAAGGCCTTCGGCCATGTGCATTGAGGGCTGGCTGCAGGGCCTGGCCTGCAGCCAGGCCCTGCAGCTAACTCCTATAACCACTCAACCTCATGCTGCCCATGGCCTTTGGCCATGCACAGCAATAATTGTCAGCAGGTCTGCATGCCCCATCTCCTGACTGATTTTTGGCCTGGGGGGCAACATCGCCCTGGGCATGGCCTAATTATTAACTTTTTTTGGTGGGAGGGGGGGCTACGTAACCCCGCTCCCCAGGGCCGATCTCTGCCCCAGGGACCTGTCCCTTGGGGCCTGGCCTACTTGTTAATTTATTTTGAGGAGGGGGGCCATGTGACCCCCCTCCGTGCAGCCCCTGTCCCCAGGACCGATCTCACAATGCTCTGCTAAAACAGATTTTAATGTACTTTGTTGAACAGGCCTAACTAAGTCCATGTATTTGGCCTACACTATATTGTGGTCAGCCTGAACCAATGATTTTGTCCCGGTCTGGCATGACAGAATAACCACTGTTGGTGCTTTGTGCTTCTAGGCACTATTTTCACTGACATTTTTAAAATTGCACATCTCTGGTTCTACTGATTTGGTTTTTGTCATTTTGGTCTCAAATAAAGTGTTTTAAATTTTAGGTTTCTAACGTGGCATGGGATTTTTCTTCTGTTTTGTTTTCACTTTTTTTCTGTTTGAAGTGCTGAATAAATACCTTGCCAATTGCTTTCAAGTTAAGCTTGACTGCTTTTGAGCCAAGCTAGCAGAGGGTTAAGCATAGGTTAATTTGGGGTTTGCTTGTGACTTCATCCTGACATAAATTGTGTCTGCTGCTTGAGCAGGGTTACACCCTCTCAACCAGTAACCCTATATTACCTAGTGGTGGTCGCCAATAGGTAGTTATGGTTAGGTCTGCTTTTCCATTGACAGAGCATTTTTTTGGTTTGCTAATAACTTTGGCTCATTTCATGAATCTTCACAAAATGTCCAAAAAAAAATCATCCACCTCTGCTCCTTCCTGGAACGTTTCAGGGTGAGCTGTCAAGCGAGGGCAGAGAAAAAAGAGATTTTAGCAAAAACTATTGAATGAAATTACACTAGATTCAGCAGGGAGGTAGATTGTAGTCCTCAGATTGGGCTTTCTGTGATTTTGTGTAAATCCATTCAATAGTTTCTAAATAATTAAGGATGAAAAATAATTGTATATTTTGGCAGTTGGGCTTGCAAGAGTTCTGCAAGCCTTCCACAAGAGCCCGAAATCAAAAATGGATCTCTGTCATTGATTGAGAGACCCATTTTTCATGTGAGTCTTCATACTCACGCAGGAGCGACAGGTTCTCACTGGAGTAAGAAGCTCTCATGAGTACTGCAAGAGCGAGTGCTGATTGACTTGCTGTTGGAATGTTAGATGTGAAATGGCGGCCATTACTGTTTACTGGGAAGAATTGGAGGTGTTGTGGAAATGAAGTTAAAAAAGCTATATAAGGGGATTGTAGAAGGGCATGCTGTCCCCCTAGATTTAGAGAGGCGGTATCTAAGGGATAACTACAGTGAAGACTTTCTATGTATGTTGCTTTTAACAAATTTTTGCAATTTCACAGGACTCTTTTGGGATCGTGAATAGTAAAAAGAAGTATGTGAAATACATATTGTGGTCCTTGTTACTGAGAGAAAATGTGTAAGAGAGAAATACTGTGATGACAAGAAGGTTAATTCTTATTTTTGTTTTTAACATGATGATCTCGTGAGACTCTCTTAGGACCATGAAAAGTTGGAAGGAGCAGGTGATCATTAAATACATTCTGGTATGCTCACTTCTTACTGGAGAAAGGAGTCTTACTGGAGATGATGTTTATCAGAGTCTACTATTGACTCCTATTGGCTTGGGAGGAGTTGTGAGTAGAGTTAAGCCTGTTTCCATACCCTACTATGCATATCCATCATCAAAGACAATAGTCTCAGTTGAGAGGCCAGTCTGTCCACACTCACTGCTACACACACCCTTCATCTGAGAGTTGTCAAAGGAAAGGCTGGTCCCTCACCATTCTGCACACAGAGGTCTCAGCAGAGAGGCCAGCTTCTCTCTAGACAACTTACCACGCAGACCTGTCAGAGAGAGAGGTAAGGAGAGGCCAATCCCTCCACACCTACTACTATGCACACCTGTCATCTAAGAGAGAGATCTGACAGCAGAGACTAGTTCCTCCATACTCACTACTACCCATGTCTGCCATCTGAGAGAGAGGCATGAAAGGAGAGGCCAGTCCCTCCACACACCCTACTATGCACAACTATCATCTGAAAGACAGGTCTGACAGGAGAGCCAGTCCATTCGCACACTCTACTATGCACACCCATCATCTCAGAGAGCATTCTGAGAGGAAAGGGCAGTTCTTTCCCGCTCACTACTACACACACATCTATCATCTGAGAGAAATGTCTTAGCAGATAGTCCAGTATCTGTTCCCACAGCCTACTATGCACACCCATCATATGAGATATCGGGCTAGCAGGAGAGGCCTGTCTATGTATAAAACATAATAAGCAGAGGCATCACCTCCGAGAGAGGTCTGAGTGGAAAGGGCAGTCATTTTCCTCTCACTACTATGCACAACCATTTATCTGAGAGAGAGGTCTTAGTGGAGAGGCCAGTCCTTATTCACACACCCATAATCTGAGAGAGAGGTATGGCAGGAGAGGCCAGTCTATGTTTTCACCCAAATACACACACCTATCATATCAGAGAGAGGTCTGAGAGGAAAGGGCAGTCCCTCTCCACTTAATACCAGTCACACCTGTCATCTCATAGAGTGGTCTAAAGGGCAGTCCCTCTCTACTCACTGCTATGTACACCCATCATCTGAGAGAGAGGTCTTAGTGGAGAGGCCAGTCTCTCTCCATACACCCTACTAGGCACACCCATCATCTGAGAGAGAGGTCTGACAGGAGAGACTGGTATGTATGTATATATATATATATGTATATATATATATATATATAGCCTAATGCACACGTCGTGTCAGAGAAAGATTTGAGAGGACAGGGCAGCCCCATTAACTCACGTCTACACACACACCCATCATCTCAGGAATGGTCTGAGAGGAAAGGAAGGGCCTCTATACTCATTACTACACACACCTGTCATCTGAGAGTGTAATCTGACAGGAGAGACTAAGACTAGTCCCTCCACACTCACTACTAGGCATGCGTGTCATCTGGGAGAGAGGTGTGAAAGGAGAGGCCAGTCCCTCCACACACCTGACATCTGAGACGGAGTTCTCAGTGGAAAGACCTGTCTCTCTCCACACACCCTACATGTGCACCTGTCAGCTGAGAGACTGGTATGACAGGGCTAGCCCATGTACACACTCTAATGTGTACTTGGGCTCTCAGAGAGGTCTGAAAGGAAAGGCCAGTTCCTCTCCACTCACTATTATGTAAACCAGTCATCTCAGAGAGAGATCTGAGAAGAAAAGGCAGCCCCTCCCCACTCACTACTATGCACATGTATAATCTGAGAGAGATTTCTCAGCAGGGAGGCCAGTATCTGTTCCCACCGTCTACTATGCACACCAGTCATCTGAAATAATATTCTGGCAGGAGAGGCCTATCTATGTATGCACCCTACTACGCACCTGAGAGAGAGGTCTTAGTGGGGATGCCAGTCTTGCTATACACACCCATCATCTGAGAGAGAGGTGTGAAAGTAGAGGCCAGTCTATGTATACACCCAAATACACACAACCATAATATCAGAAAAAGGTTTGAGAGGAATGGGCAGTCCCTCTCCACTCACTACTATGCACAATCGTCATCTCAGAGAGAGGTCAAAACTCTAGAAATTTCACTGAAAAAATTAAAGGTTAAAGTTGCTTTATAGCTATGTATAAGAAAAATACCAGTATTCTTTAAAAAAAAAAACTTAGAAATTCACTAAAGAAAACAAAGGTTAAAACAATGTTACAGTTTGGTGAATTTCTCACTGACAATGCTAATATATTGATTAAAAAAACGCAGAAATACAGCAGTTATATTTAGAAGCACTAACTATAATGTGTGACCACACCATGCACTGCTTATGATCTCACATGACATCACTCATTAAATGTTCTATTACATAATTTATTACATCACTGATGACTTCTCAAATTACATAATTGATTAAATCACTAATGACATCACTGATGGCATCATCCAATGAGTGTGCTAGTTTGTTTTATGGTTTACATAGGGATGGGTGGCTGTTACATGATTTTTTAATTAATTTTGGACAGCTTGGATTCAGCTAAAGCGTGTAAATGTTTGTGAAATGCATGTGCTTCTAATGCACCATAGCTGTGTAGTAGTATTGAACATGTGATGTCATGTGTGAGGTCATAAGCAGTGCATGGCGGGGTGCAAGTTACTATTACAAGTTACTCATACAAAACCTTAGAAATTCACCAGTTATAGTTATAGTTATTTCAAGTAACTATAACTCATGCTCTAAGGTAACTTTAACTCGTGCCCCACATTTAATTTGTTATTAGCCTCAGGTAGGTGGCGGTTCCTGGCGCTGCAGGGGGGCCGGGTGGCCCCCTGCTTTTAGTTAGCCCCGGGGAGGTGGTGGTTTCTTGGGCTCTGGTGGGGCTGCGCATCCCTCCCGCATTTAATTTCTTTAACGCCCTGGGAAGGTGGAAGTCCTTGTGGCTGAGGGGAGGGCAGCCCCTCTGCATTGTATTTGTTATTAGCCCTTGAGAGGTGGCAGTTCCTGGGGCTGTGGGGGGGGAGGGGGGAGGCTGGGTGCCCCCCCACATTCTATTTGTTATTAGCCCTGGGGAGATGGCGGTCCCAGGGCTGCAGGAGGGGAAGGGTGCCCCTGCATTTTAGGTGTTATTAGCCCCAGGGCCCCCGCACTGTATTTGTTATTTGCTCTGGGGAGGTGCTTGTCCCTGGGGCTGCGGTGGTCTGGGCAACCTGCTACATTCATTAAAAATAAGCCCCAGCGAGGTGGCTGTCCCTGGGGCATCAAACTGCCCCAGGAGGAGGGACTCCGTGCACCTCACTTTTATTTCATAATGACCCTGGGCCCTGTCCTACCCAGGGGCTTCTTACAAACAAGCGTAGGAGCCCGCACTTGTCTTTTAAAAAAAATGTTGCCCCAAATTCTCTGATCCACTGAACATTTGCAGCACACAATTGTTTTTAAATGCTTTTTTGCCCAGAACCAGAGCTAAGGGGTCAGGGTGTCCCTTTTCCTTTTTTTTAATCATTATTTTGGGGGACTTGGCAGAAGCCAACAAATGCTTTTCCAATTTAAACATGGTCCTAACTGTAAGTACTTACTGGTGACAGCCAGTAGGTAATATATATAAATAATATCATAATCTTTATTGTGAGATTTATAAAATCCATTACAATACACAATAAAATACTAAAAAGAAAAGTAAAGAGAGAAAAGAAAGAGACTTGTTTACACAAAACAGACATTGTTCCAAGGTTGTAGCAGTAGCATAGTCAGTCCTAAGAGAAATAGTATGAGTAGAGTACTGGATGGGTAAAGAATACCTGGGGTGGTGCCCAATCACATGGCAGTCAATAACTGTACGTTAAGAGCATCCTATTTAAACTTCATCCAGATATAAAACAGATTAAGCCTGAGTCTGTTAATGAATTAATAAAGTGCAGAAATGTAAGTGCAAAAAATGTTATATAAGACTAGGGGCCTCAAATCCAAGGAACTTGCACGGCCGTTGCGTATTTTTTTGTGAGGCAGCACAAGAAGAACTCCATATCTACAAAGTGATGCTAGAGGCCTCCTAATGTCACTCCCCCTGCGTAATTGTTCATCAGCGTCAGATCTGGCTGCGTCAGATACTGACAATGATTTGCAAGGTAAATGTTCCCCCTTTAAAAATGACTCAGGACTGACGTAGCTGTATCTACAAGCTTTTTGAAAAATTATGCACCCTTTAGAAAAGTGGCGCAAAGAATGCAAAGTGTCAAAAAGTGATTGCCTGGTCAGACCAGGAGTTAAAATGACACATTGCCACAGGTACAAGAGGAAGACAGTTCCAAATCACTCTGGCAAGTGCTAGGGCAACATTGATCTACTCCTACATCAGCTTGGAGCACCAAGAAGAGCACCACAAGCACCACCATCACCACCACATGCACCACTGAGGCAGAGCAGGAGAAGGGAGCAAATATATAAGCGGCACATCTCACTTATCGGCCTTAGGGAGGAAGAGGAAATCACATATTACAGTCTGCAGAGGGAGTCCATCGTCCAGTTGCTCCAGCTGATTGCACCCAGATTTTAGTTGACAGGGTCACCAATGTTCCACCACAAACCAAGCTCCTGGCCGTGCTACATATGCTGGCTTTGGGCTCCTTCCAAACCACTGCAGTATGAGTGGCAATAGTTTCACAGCCATACTTCTCAGCATTCAGACCTGGATACCATCATCTGGTTCATACCCTGCCACACCAACTTTCCTAACACCCAGCATTTGCAGCAGGAAATGTACCAAGGTTTCTAATCCATCGCTGGCTTTCTGCATGTGTTAAGTGCCATGGACTGCACACATGTTCAACTTGTACCTTTTGCTGCTACTGCCCATATATATATATATCCCAACAGGAAACATACCCAATCCATCAATGTACAGGTCATCGTTGACCATCATGTGTTGATCCTAAATGTGGTGGCCAAATACCTTGGCAGTGTACATGATGTCTTCATATTCCGGCAGTCCATCATCTATCAACGCTTCCGGGATGGACAGTATGGAAATAGCCTACTCTAAGGTAAGCAAACAGCAACTACCCAACAGACACAATAACAAATAGATACAGGGGACACAATATACAGATCACTGTCTGCTTGCACAGATAGGAACTACAAGATGAGGGCTGTTCCATATACATACATCATGGTTCAGTTGATATATTCAATACAATTCACCCAGACAGATATGTGAAGACATCTCAAGCCAGTTTTGCACAAGTTGCATGATGTAAAGGCACACATCCATGCAATGCAGGCAGGAAATCTGCCCAACATCTCTGTTTGCAAGAGAAGTGTACCATGTACAGCGGGGGTGTTCACATGCAACACACATGGGCCATCAAATGTGTCATGGCTCACACAACAGGGACTAGGTGTAAGCTGACAAACTGCGGCCCATGGGCAGGTGACATGTATAACGCTAAGCAAAAGAACTCACATCTCACATTTGTAATGCCTAATGCTATACACACATACATCACTCACCATGCCTTTGAGGCAGCAGCATTGGATGGAACGTGCACCACACATACAAATATCATCCTGAAAGTAGAGAAGAACCCATACAACCCCAGATGCAAGTGTGAATGTGTGCTGACTAGGCAACCTGTGTGCAAGTCTAGTCTGAAGCAACTAGAAAGAACAGGAGGTCTCAAGTATAGTGTACCAGTTATCCTTCTTAGAGACATTGTACACCGCAGGATGTTGAGTAGCTGGACTGCAGAGGACAACTCGCAAATCTACAGGATACATGTGCTGTGTGCACAAATCGGACACAATGCTTTCACACATCTACACAATGTTCCACCACTGTGACATGCAACCATGGATAGTAAGATGGAATTTGTGACATGCCACTCATTTGGAATGTGTGACTGCATACTGTGTGAGTGGCATCATGTTAACTGCCCTGGACAATATTGTACACTCAAGTGCCTGTGCTAATATAATGCAGGCCAACACCAACATCTGGGGATGATCATGGTCACATGCATTTGTCTGTGTCAGCCATGTTTGGTATGTTAACACCCACCTAGGCAAGACCTACAAAAAAGATTCACATCCTCATTCTGTCTCTCCACAAAAATCAGCTGTAGAAACATGAAAGTCATGATGTTGAATTGCATGATGTATCTGCTAACGCACTGCATTTGACATCACATACAGTGAGTCAGCAGGCCCCTGTAAACGGCACTACACTGGCATTATAGACACATCATGTGGTCATAAATGGGAGAAGGGCATGACAAAAACATGCCCTTAGGTTATAAATACATTAACCCAAATGAATGACACTGTTTTTGTGTTATATATTTAGTCTGACCAAGGATAGGGCATCCAGCAGGGGGTGATGACACCATTTGGCAACCCCCAGACTGAGCCGGAAATGGCCCATAACCATGCCTACATCCACACATGGAACATAGTTGAGAAGACCTTCCACCTGCTCAAGGCCCAGTTTTGCTGCCTGGACGCTTCTGGGCATAGAATGTTATATTCCCCACCTGCAAAATCATTTTGCCATGTGCAATACTGCACAATGTATGCGTGCAGAAAATTGTCCCTGGCGGTAAAGAACTATAGGACCCAAAGGAAGAGGAGGAGGATAAGCCATCACATGATGATGAAATACAGAACGCTGCTGCAGATGCACGTGCCCACATTGTCCAGAATGTTTTTTCATAAACACATCACTGAATGTATAAGAATGTCAAACATGTAAATAACAACTCAATGGCCAAAATATTTATCTCACTGGTGACATCTGACCACAGCCACATCATTTGCCCTCACATGTATGACTAATAGTAAGGGTATCACAGAAGACATGACAACTGTATGTGTAACACAGTGTTGGGAAAATCAGTGATCATCTACATGTATACCAAACAATGTCATAGCATGTCTAATACTGTTGGCAATGTGTATGAGTCAGCCAGGACACAGAGGGGGTAATTCTGACCCTGGCGGTCATGGACCGCCAGGGCCAACGACCGCGGGAGCACCGCCAACAGGCTGGCGGTGCTTCCGTGGCATTCTGACTGCGGCGGTACAGCCGCGGTCAGAAACGGGAAACCGGCGGTGTCCCGCCGGTTTCCCGCTGCCCTGGGGAATCCTCCACGGCGGCACTGCTAGCAGCGCCGCCATGGGGATGCCGACCCCCTTACCGCCATCCTGTTCCTGGCGGTGTTTGCCGCCAGGAACCGGATGGCGGTAACGGGTGTCGTGGGGCCCCTGGGGGCCCCTACAGTGCCCATGCCAATGGCATGGGCACTGCAGGGGCCCCCTAACAGGGCCCCACTATGATTTACAGTGTCTGCCAAGCAGACACTGAAAAACGCGACGGGTGCAACTGCACCCGTCGCACCCCTTCCACTCCGCCGGCTCCATTCGGAGCCGGCATCCTCATGGAAGGGGGTTTCCCGCTGGGCTGGCGGGCGGCCTTCTGGCGGTCGCCCGCCAGCCCAGCAGGAAACTCAGAATAACCGCGATGGTCTTTTGACCGCGCAGCGGTATTCTGACGGCGGTACTTTGGCGGGCGGCCTCCGCCACCCGCCAAAGTCAGAATGAGGGCCAGAATCATTTGCATATGGATGTGGGGTCATTAGCTGGCATAACCATTCAGCCAATCCACCCCTTATCATTGTTCATTTGACAAAGGATTAAGGGCCTTATTACAACCTTGATGGAGGTGTTTCCTCCACCACAAATGTGGCAGATATCAAATCCACGGTATTATGATCTCCAGTGAATATAATGGGATCATAATACGACGGACAGGATATCCACCACATTTGTGATGGAGTAAACCTCTCCGTCAAGCCGTAATAAGGCCCATAGTCTGCAGCTGGGGGGGGGAGGGGGGAAGGAGGTGGGGGTGCGTGTGTGTACACACACACACACACACACACACACACACACACACACACATGTATATATATATATATATATTCTGCTGTCATTTTTGAAGTCAGACCTGCCTTGCAGACTGTCCTCCAAAATACAAATGTATGCCAAAATCACTTTTGAAGGAAATATATATCAAAGGGTCAATCCACATCAACCCTACATACAATTCACTCCCAAGGTCTCCCCAAGGTGCTCCAGGGATGACGTGGCATGTAACTGTAAACAAAGACATTTTCAAAGATATGTGATGCCTTGGTGAAGAGAACACTGCACATCAAAGTTTATTCACAATTTAGAAACCTGGGGCCAGATGTAGCAAAGGGTTTTACCCATTCTGTGTCTATGGGAAAATTAGTTGGTACATATGGCCCTTAGCTCCATAGGCCAACATGGAAAAAAATCTGACTTAAGCCCAATTATTGCTAGAAAGGAGATAGATATGTCATGACAGGATTCAAAAGTTGTGTAATGAGAAATACAAAAACCTGCAAATGTTGACATCAACAGGAAGAAGTAATACGACTACCTATCCTGGAAGCCAAATACAAGCTGCTTGTGGGCTCACCTAGGATGGCAAGTCATACAAATATGACTCTAGGAACCAAAGGCTGATGATACTGGTGTCACCTCTCCCATGGACCATCTGATGCACAAGCCTCTAAGCAATATCCATGAGGCCAGGAAAGTCCTTCTGTGTTGCACATCTTGGACTCTTACCTATGGAGGAATAGACTGCAGCCCAAGAAGCTCACACGTGTCACTCATTGTCATGGGTGTGTTGGAGGGACATTGTTGGTGCAAAGGTGCTGGGCAGCATACATGGATTACATGGATTACATGGATGAACAACATTAAAATGTGGACGTCAACATTTGGCTGTAGAAGAGGCTCATATATACACACAATCAGCTATCATTTGGCATCACAGTTCATTCTACATCTCCATGCATGTGTATCATCCATGGACCAGTCCAGCATGGTCAATGTGAGGTACAGGATTCCAGACACATTAAAGCAGATGGTATAAGGACACATCAATTGTACACCCTTGTTTATGCTCTACTAGGGAGGCCTGACAAGTGTGGGACTGAGTCTGGTCCATGAGTCCCATTACCTGTCACAATGTCAAAATACATGGGGATTGTATGTGTACACACACTGCGATGCACGAGCAACACCATCTTGATGCAGAGTGTTGTAAAGTTTGGATGTCCGTTGCCTTGCTGTCCTCAGTATGTTTGAGGTCATTCAAAGGCATGCATGGTGTGGTAATATTCCACCCTCAGCAAGAGTCAAAATCATGTGCACCACAAATCAGGAGAAATGGACTAGTCAGGGCCTCATCACATGCTAGCCCATTTGTAAATGATACCTTAAGTGCAACAGTACATCACAAAGTTCTGCGTGGTATTAGTAGTGCAGGTGCACAATGGCCCTTTGCACACACTTAGTCGTCCCCAGTGTCCTGGCAAATGCCTGAAGGCCCACACATGTATGTACAGACACTCATAACATAGCTGCAATTTATGGACACTGATATTGGCTGTGGCAGCAACAGAGGGTGAACCCTTTTGTGCATGGCACCGTGGGACCATGCTATAGTGATCATCACCTGATTTGGACTGTACACTGAGTGTAAGATGTGAGACCAAATGCCAAGACAATCTCCAAAGGTGAACTGGCAGTGTGTTCCCTGATGGGAGGCCCTTTCAAGGGGAGAAACATGATCAAATTGCACCATTCATATATTCCTAACACATGTGTGTCCAGCCTATCCCAACACTTGCCTGCACAGTAGACTGTAAGTTTCTCATGTTGCATGACAACCTGCTGCCTGCACCTTGGGACACAGCACAGATTGGCACATGCCTGCACTGTTATAGATGTGGGTGTGCTAACCGCATTCCAGGGCAAGCCCACAGCATCCCTGGGTGTAATCTAAGCAATGGAATCAGGTGCCAATAAATAGTTGGCGCATGGGGCAACCGTTCTAAGGTATGCTGTTGACCAAACATAGGAATTGTGCTGTATGCGTGGTCTGATCCTAGTAATGCATGTACTTTCACCTATGTACACTCACAAATCAAACATTGGACACATACAAATAAAAGAAGGTGGTGAAAACATAGCTATTCACATGCAAAACAGAAATACATATGACACCTTACATACATCAGAACAAGTAATCTACATATTTCAGTCATTGTGTCAAAAAAATCGATGCATTGGCCCAATGCGTCTGTTTGCGGCTATCGCCTCAGCCAAAAACGGACCCTTCCTATTTGATGCATGAAAATTTCATCATGGTGCTTTGTCAGTCTTCCTAAAAAGTCCTTGAGTTGCCGCTATGAGTCAAAAAAAGATGCTTTGGCTGAAAACATGCTGCATCCGCCCAGGAAGTGATGCAATGGATCATCCATGCTGCAAACCAGGAACTGTGAAGTTACTTTCCCTTTCTCTTCCACTTACAATCTTTGTGTCTGTGCTTGAGATAGGCAGTGTTATGTTTTTGGCTGAGAGAGGAGTGCTTGTGTGAGTCTATTGTGCTAATTGCTGTCCTTGTTGTGACCCTTCCATCTAAATTCTCCTTTGTATTTGTATTTAGTGTTGTATCTTACTGTGTATTGTTGGGTGTTTGTCCTTGGGGTAGATTAGTTATTAAGTGCAGTTCGGGGTTGTTGGGGGTAGTTTGGTGTATTTTCTTTGGGACAATTGTGTGTCAGGGGTGGGACATGTCAGGGAAGGGAAGGGCCTGGAACATGACTGCCCAGGAGTTTGAAGGATTCATATGACTGGTGACCCACTGCCTTCCAAACATGGTGGCCAAGGGAGGGCATGCCACCCAAGGATACAACACAGAGGCATGCAAGGTACGGTGGGGGAAGGTCCACTTCCACATGCTGCTAATCTTTGAGGTGGACCAGATGCCCCACCAGCTCAAACATCGATGGGCTGACATCATTAGCAGGGAACGTGACCTATTAGACTACCTTGGGATCTTGGTCAGTAGAACTGTTAGTGAGTACACATTCCTTGTGAATGATTCTTTGGATTGTACTGACATTTAGATATGTGCTGATCATAGAGCTTCCATTACTACATCATGATTCAGGGCAGGGCTGCAATTCATGTTGCTTTGCCATTCTGCATACATTACAAGTGCTTCACTGTGCCGTAACTATGACATATGGCACATCCCTGCCCTTGTCCCCTGTGCTGGTACAGAATTTGCCAACAAACACAAATGCAGGCACTCTTGTGCTATGGTGCAAAGGTACATGGATGACAGGGACAAGTGTTCCAGTGCAGAAAGGGATACCTTCCAGCCCATACACAATCTTCAAAGACGTTTACTGTTGTCCATGTGGGCTGTAGAAAGTAGCACCCACATAGGAAGGTGAAAAAGGCTGACAATTCATGTATTTCCTTACCATTGTGCCACTGTGACTCTACCACTGAGGTCTGAATATGATGCATTTCCAGCATTGTGAACATGGCCTGGCACACTGTGCCACAGAAACTTCACAGAAATGTTTGTCCTGCGGTGCAGGGTGACACTTGGGCTTGTAAATGAGGGCCATAGTGTCAGTGGTTCACATATGTCAGGGCACAAATGCCATCATACCCCAAAAATGGATAAAGCGTGACACAAAGCTATCCAATAAAGGGCTGTCATATATCCACACTGAGCAGTGTCCCTATGATACCTGTTGGCCACTTTCTCTGTTAGGTCCACAGTGCACATGTCAACCTGAGGAAGTGTGCACGTTTACAATACATGGACTGCTGCCAGGGCATATGTCAACATGTGCCGCCCTGGGGGATGGGTTTTAGCAGGAGGTATCCTATATGGAGACACTTCAAATGCTCATGTCTCATGTAGATGAGTCGTGATGTATGTGACTCTGTACATGGTTGTGGCATGCGGACTGCCATACATCTGTATATGTCACACACATGTCTAACTGATTTTAGAATGTTGAGGTTTGGGGATGGCCAAGACATGTATGTTCAGTGTCCATGACTATGCAGCAGTGACATCTACCAATGTCTGTGACATGAGGAGACAAGGATGTCTAACTCATGTCGTTTGTAGCATGGTCATGTACATCTGATTAAAAGTGTAAGGCAGAAGGTATTGCTGGTCGGGGCTGAATGTGTTCTCTGAGTCATGTAGGTGTGGAGTGCCATCACACTTGCTAGCCTTGCTAATTCTTTGAGTATTGAGTCATTTGCAAGATTCAACAATGTACCTAAGACACTATGGCCCTCATTACAACCCTGGCAGTCGGTTTTAAAGGGGCGGTAATACCACCAACAGGCCGGCAGTAAAAAAAATGGGATCACAACCACGGCGGAAACCGCCAACACATACAGCCACTTTAACACTCCGACCGCCACGTCAGTAGCAACAAACACTGCAGCGGTAACCGCCACCAGACAGGCAGAAGTCAATGTACTGCCCACCACATCACAACCCGCCCATCTGCTAGCTTTTCCGGGGCAGTACCAATACCATCAACAGCACGGCGGAAACAGTACCCAGAAAGGGAACCACTCACCTTTCGACACTCAACGAAGAACCAGGAGGCCATGGAGCCCGAGCTTCAGGTCTTCCCCATACTGGTCTACCTCCTCATCTACCAGGAGTAGGAACGGCGGCGGCGACGACCAAAGTGAGTACCACACCTAGTAAACAGGGGAGGAGGGAGGAAAAAGAGAGTGACACACTCATGCAACACGCAACATCCCCACCCCCACCCCCACCCTCACCCCCATCACCATACACACAAACGCATGCAACAACATTACATTTACACCCTATAACCCCCTGGAAGAACGCAAGGACAAAAGCAATAGAGTCAAATCAGTGATATATTGGAAATATTCAGATACACGTAATAAATCTAAAAACAGTATTTACGAAAAATATACAATATGTACATAAGGCGGAACATTGTCCACTCATAATATGCCTGGGCCACTGGGCCAAAACTCCTACGCAAAGCCAACACTTGACTCCTGCCTCATTACGGAGAGAACACTGCAGGGGCATCAGGTTGAAAACATACAGGCACCTCAGGGGGACAGGGAAGGTGGGGGCACTTCAGCCGGAAGATGGAATAAAGCCACTGCTCCTGGAGGGTGCTCCATGCCCACAGCGATGTCCTGGGGAGTGCAAAGCCACAGTCTCTCTAGTGGGTGGTTTGCCCACTGCTTGGTCCTGGGGAGTGCGAAGCCACAGTCTCTCAAGTGGGTGGTTTGCCCACTAGTTCTGGAGGGGGCTTTGTGCCCAGTGTGTTTCATCCTGCCAAGGAGTGGGTGAATGGATGCCTTTCTCCACTGGTTCTGGATGGGGCTTTGTGCCCAGTGATGCAACACTTAGGCGTGGCTGTTCACAGTACCTCACCTGGGTGTCTGAGGCACGAGATTTGCAGGGAACAGGTTGCATGATAGTTCATGGAGGCAGGGCTAGACTCCATCCGGTGGCGGCTACGGCTGCAAACTGGTGGTAGTGCTGGTGCTGGTGGGGGTGCTGCCAGTGGTGGAGGGAGGCTCCAGCCCTTCTCCTGCAGACTCGGATGGCTGCCCACTGGGGCTGCTGCTGCTGGTAGTAGTACTACTGTCAGAGGTGCAGGTGGTGATGCAGGTGGTGGTGCTTGAGGCGGTGCTAGCGGCAGTGCAGGTGGCGGTGCAGGTGGCGGTGCTGGCCGTGGTGCAGGTGCTGGTGCTTCTAGTGGTCGAGGGAGGCTCCAGCCCTTCTCCTGCAGACTCGGACGGCTGCCCACTGGGGCTACTGCTGCTGGTAGTAGTACTACTGTCAGAGGTGCAGGTGGCGATGCAGGTGGTGGTGCTTGAGGCGGTGCTAGCGGCAGTGCAGGTGGCGGTGCTGGCCGTGGTGCAGGTGCTGGTGCTTCTAGTGGTGGAGGGAGGCTCCAGCCCTTCTCCTGCAGACTCGGACGGCTGCCCACTGGGGCTGCTGCTGCTGCTGACAGTAGTGGTGTTTGCGGCGGTGCTAACGGCAGGGCTGCTGGCGATGCTGGCCGCGGTGCAGGTGGCGGTGCTGGAGGTTGTGCTGGTAGCCACCAGGCCTTCACCTGCAGCCTCGGACGGCTGAAGTGCCTTGCCTGGTGTTTCATGCCCCTTCCTCACCTTGGCAGATGGTGGTGTGACCTTGGGTCTGGCAGCTGGAGTCTTTGAGGTGGCCTTGCTGGGTGGTTGTGGCTCCTTCCCCTTGCTGGATGCTGTCCCCCTCTTTACCTTGCCAGGTGGTGGAATGGCTTTGGCCTTGGCAGGTGTTGGTGGCACACTGGCTGGGCTGATAGGTGCCCCCATTGAGCCTCCGATAGCTGCAGGAACCACAGCGGACGTCGACTTGGTGGCTGAGGTGCTGGGCTGGGTTCTGGCCACCCTGGCCCGAGGGGAAGAACGGGGGGGGAGGGGTAGGGAAGAGGTCAATGTGTGCCAGAAAAAGCTTCTTACGTACACTGGGGTGGGAAGAGGGAGAGGGTTTGGGAGTGGAGGAAGAGGGACTGGTTGTAGGAGGTGTCTGTTTGCTGAGTTTGGGTGCAGGTGCATGGGCTGGATGCTGTTGGGAGGTGGATGGCTGTTGGGTGGGTGGGTGCTTGCATTTGTGTACTTTGGAGGAGGGGTCGCAGACAGACTGGGAGAGGACACAGGGGACATGTGCATGGATGTGGGGGTGGTGACTGCCAGTGAGGGGTGTGTTGTGATGGGCGTGCTGGTGTTGGAGGTAGTGGATGAGGATGTAGTGCATGTAGGTGTGAGTGGAGACACTACTGGGAGGGACGTGGATGACGAGGAGGAGGGGTCATAGTGGAGGTAGTGGATGTTGGTATGTGTGCATGGGGATGGTGCTTGTGTGAGTGCCTGTGAGATGAAGTGTGGTGCCTGTGTTTGCCTGAGACACTTTTGTGTGTTGATTTGGGTGAATGCTGGTCTGAAGGTGTGCTTGGGATAGGCTGGGGTTGAGGGGATTGGGACTGGGTAGAGGAAGTTGGAGGGGGAGGCTGGATACAGGGACAATGGCTGCAATCCGTGCTGAGGCCAGAGCCTGAAATGCTCTCTGTTGGGCCGCCATGCCAGAGTGAATGCCCTCCATGTATGCATTTGTTTGTTGCAAATGCCTCTCAACACCCTGGATGGCATTCAGAATGGTTGACTGCCCAACAGTGAGGGATCTCAGGAGGTCAATAGCCTCCTCACTGAGGGCAGCAGGGCTGACAGGGACAGGGCCTGAGGTGCCTGGGGTGAAGGAGATACCCACCCTCCTGGGTGAGCGGGCACGGGAAACACATTGAGGGGCTGCTGGGAGGGCGGTGCTGGTAGGGGGTGGGGGCTGTACCTGTTGTTGGGGTTGGCACAGAGGTGTCTGCCACTGCCAGGGAGCTTCCATCGGAGGAGGAGTTGCTGTCTGTGGTGTCCCCTCCTGTCCCCGTCGTGGTGTTCCCCTCGCCCTCCGCCCCACTGGTGCCCTCACCATCGGTGGTTTCGGCCTCCTGGCTCATGTGGGATGCAGCTCCCTCCATCGCCGGTGCCTCTGCTCCTCCGCCAGATGATGCTAATGCACACAAGGACAGGATGACAAAACAGAAAGGGGGGAGAGACAGAGGATACACTTGGTCAGTGCCAGCAACACCGCTACCGTTGGCATACACAACACACAGGGAGCAGCCCTATGCACTAGGTCATGCACTACCAGTTACTCAGATAGTCACCAGCCCATGGGGTACAATGCCTAACGCCATTAGCTGCACACCTGAAACCCACAGGACCCTGCCCAGTAGTAGATGCCCAATTACACTATTAGGGTTGGAGTGCTTCAGAGCCTGCCCAACAAGGGACCTACCCTGCCATGTATGCCCTGGCCTAGTGGCATCGACAGCCCACATCCCCCACCCAGGTAAACCTTAAGGCGCGCAAAGTCATAATTCTGAATCTGTACTCACCCCCTTGTGGTTGCTGTGATGCCTTCAAGCGCCCATCCAACTCCAGATAGGCCACCGCCAGAATGCGAAACATCAGGGGGTCAGGGTACAACGGGCACCCCTTCCTCGTTGGGAGGCCAGCCCCAGCTGGGCCTCCGCCGTCTTCCTTGCCCAGCGGCGCAGGTCCTCCCACCGTTTGCGGCAGTGGGTGCTCCGCCTGTCAAAGACCCCCAGCGTCCGCACCTCCTTGGCGATGCCACGCCATATACCCTTTTTCTGATGGGCGCTGACCTGCATGGAAAAGATAGCAGAAAAGGGAATCAGTTAACCGTCCAGACCGTCACACTCATGGCCCACCAGATCCCTCCCATCCCCTGACGCACATACATTGACCACCATCCATGCAGGCCAGGACGCCTCAGCCCCCCCTACATGTGGCTTACACACACAGCAATCCATACATTCCTGGCCCACGCATCATGCTCACAGTGTACTCACCTGTTTGTCTGGAGGACCGTAGAGTAATGTGTACTGGGGTAGGACCCCATCCACCAGTTTCTCCAACTCCTCCGCAGTGAAGGCAGGGGCCCTTTGCCCAGACACATGAGCCATTGTCACTTCCAGACACAGGTCACAGCAGCACTTGCAGTGTATGTCCTCTCCTGTTGAAGGTCATGTAGCAAGTGAGTGAATAGGTAGAAAATGGGGGTCACGTCCGCGACGGTGCGTACCGTCACCACCGGCGTACATCGCTCCTGGAACCCATAGGGCCCAATGATAACCAATGCGAAGTTGTGCAGCGGTCATCGTCCGCCTACCGTAATGGCGCACAACGGCAGCGGAATTACCTCATTTCCACTTGTCCCTCCTCACAGGTCAGGCAGCCGCTATTTCAGGGGGGCACAGGCCATGGCACCTAACTGCGTCACAGCAGACATTGGCACAGCAACTGACTCTCGGATTCACATACCGGTTCTGCAAAGGAAAAGATGCATCATTACTTCAGTTGATGTGTGAATATGATCCTCTGCTCACCGTTTTCCTCCATAGGCTTTAACCACTGAGGATGAATATGAGATGGTGACATCCTCTGGTGTACAGACCCCTGGGGAACCTTACGACAATGGAGGACAGACATATTATACTGACATACAGACTTGATCGGGCCACAATCCAAGAACTGTGTGCCCAATTGGAGCCAGACCTGATTTCAGCTATCCGCCAGCCCACAGGTATCCCCCCTCTAGTGCAGGTCCTGTCAGTGCTCCATTTACTGGCAAGTGGTTCCTTCCAAACAACAGTGGCCATGGCATCAGGGATGTCTTAGCCAATGTTCTCTAACATGTTGACCAGACTGTTGTCTGCCCTGCTGAAACACATGCGCAGCTACATCGTATTCCCCCAGGTGGAGGATTTGGCCACTTTTATGCCCTGGGACATATCCCCAACATCATTGGTGCCATTGATGGTACACATGTGGCATTTGTTTCCCCCCCGGAGAAATGAACAAGTGTTCAGGAATAGAAAAAGCTATCACTCTCTGAATGTGCAAATGGTGTGTTTGGCGGACCAGTACATCTCCCATGTGAATGCCAAGTATCCTGGTTCTGTGCATGATGCCTTTATCTTGAGGAATAGCAGCATCCCATATGTGATGGGCCAACTCCAGAGGCACCGGGTGTGGCTAATAGGTGAGCCCAAGGTCCCCACCCTATATAAGTTTGTGTCTGGGTATGGGGTTGTCCCTAAGGGTTAGTGTGTGTCTAACAGGTATCCCTCAATATGTACAGGTGACTGTGGTTACCCCAACCTCTCATGGCTACTGACCCAAGTGAGGAATGCCAAGACAAGGGCAGAGGAACGTTACAATGAGGCACATGGGGGAACAAGTAGTTCTACTCACCCAAGAAGGTGTGCCAGATCATCGTTGCATGTTGCATGTTCCACAACCTGGCCTTGAGACGCCAGGTCCCTTTTCTGCAGGAGGATGAGCCTGGAGATGGTCTTGTCGCAGCAGTGGAGCCTGTGGACAGTGAGGAAGAGGAGGCAGAGGAAGAAGATGTGGACAACAGAAGTAATATAAAACAGCAGTACTTCCAGTGAGACACAGGTAAGATACTGTATCTTCTGTTTACATTTCATTTTTCTGTTGGACATTGTACATGGCAGCCTGATTTCCCTATGTCTATAGCCACTTACTCTACCCTTTGGCATCTCTATTTTCAGATATCTGTGCCCCACTCTGTCTCCTGGTATGTTTACTGCTGCCCACTAAAGGTCATACCAATGTATATATTACAGTGCATATGAATTGCAATGTTTTCAGACTGTTGTACTAATACATATTTAAATCATTTGACAGACTCAAGATTTGTATTTAAGTGCTCATACGTAGAGGGGGTGTGCAATGGGATGGGGTGATGGTGGAGGAATGTCCAGTTAGAGTCCAGTCTTTTTGTATCACAGGTGCATTGTCCAATGATGCATAGGAAGGGGAGTAATGGCAGTTCAAGGTGGACAGTGTGACAGAGTGGGACAGAAGGGTGACAATCAGGAGAGTCCTATTTTCTGGCAGGGGTCTTGGCAATGTTCTCTGGCTTCTGCCTGGATCGCATGGACCATTGCAGGTTGGTTCTCCTTCTACAGGGGGTGGGGTGCTGGTGGCCTGTTGGTCCTGCGGCGGGGCCTCCTGTCCACTAGCGCCGGCGGAGGTGGAGGGCTATTCTTCGGTGTGGCTAGTGTCAGGGGCCCGTTGTTGTGCCACTGCCTCCCTCATGGTCTTGCCCATGTCAGTCAGCACCCCTGCAATGGTGACCAGGATGGTGTAGATGTTTTTAGGTCCTCCCTGATCCCCAGGTACTGTCCCTCCTGCAGCCGCTGGGTCTCCTGCAACTTGTACAGTATCCAGCCCATGGTCTCATGGGATTGGTGGTATGCTCCCAGGATGTTGGTGAGTGCCTCCTGGAGAGTCGGTTCCCTGGGCCTGTCCTTCCCCTGTCACACAGCAGTCCTCCCAGTTTCCCTGTTGTCCTGTGCCTCTGTCCCCTGAACTGTGTGCCCACTGCCACTGATCCCAGGTCCCTGATCATCCTGTGTTTGTGGGGTTGCCTGGGGTCCGTGTAGTGGTGGACACAGTGCCAATTGACGTGTCCTGGGGACAGTGGCATGGGCCCCGTGGGTGGGTGCTGTGCTGGTGTTTCCTGATGGGGAGGGTCTGTGGTGGGTTGGACCTGTGCCTGGGTACCCGATTGTCCAGAGGTCCCTGATGGGCCAGGTTTGTCATCATGATCCAGGCCTGCAGAGCTGCTGTCATCACTCTGGGCCTCCTCTGGAGAGGGGACTGGATGTTGCTGGCAACTCCTCTCCGGGGACGTTGAGTAGGGGTCTTGTGGGGATGAAAATGCAGTGTTATTATATCTGCGTGTGCCATCTTGTGCATGGGTGTGTTTCCGTGTGTGGTTGGGATTGTCCTGTCAGCTTTGCCTTGTGTGCGTGCTGATTTGCGGGCTAGGTGATTCTCTCTAATGGGCATGCTGTGGTGATGGGTGTCCATGCAGGTCTGTGATGGGGGTTCATGGATTGGTGTTACATGCAGGGCTTGGTATTGGGATGGGTGGGTTGTGATAGTGGGGTATATGTGAGGTGGTGCAGTGATGGGGTGAGGGTAGGGGTAGGAGTTTGTGATGGAATGCAGGTAGGGTGGGGGATATAGTAGTAAAGATTTGACTTACCAGAGTCCAGTCCTCTTGTTACCCCTGTGAGGCCCTCAGGATGCATGATCGCCAAGACTTGCTCCTCCCATGTTGTTAGTTGTGGGGGAGGAGGTGGGAGTCCACTGCCAGTCTTCTGTACGGCTACCTAGTGTCTTGCAACCACGGAACGCACCTTCCCCCGTAGGGTGTTCCACCTCTTCCTGATGTCATCCCTTGTTCTTGGGTACTGTCCCACAGCATTGACACTGTCCACGATTCTCCGCCATAGCTCCATCTTCCTAGCAATGGACGTCTGCTGCACCTGTGATCTGAATAGCTGTGGTTCTACCCGGATGATTTCCCCCACCATGACCCTTAGCTCCTCTTCTGAAAACCTAGGGTGTCTTTGGGGTGCCATGGATGTGGTGTGAGTGATATGTGTGAGGATGTGATGTGTGGGGTGATGTTTTGTGGTATGTGCTGTGAGGTGTGTGGATGGTGTATGGGTGATGGTGTTCTGTGGCTCAGATTGAGTGCTCCTGGCTTGTGTCTCTCTGCGTTGGCAATCTTTTTTTTTCATAGAAAGGGTTGTGGGTAATGTGGGTGTGAGTTTTATATTGGATTGTGTGTGTGTCAGGTGTGTGTAGTTTGAATTGCCCAATGCGGTGTAGTTTTGTTGGTGTGGGTATTTTGAGTGCGGCGGTGTGTATCGCCAATGGTTTACTGCAATTGAAAGACCGCTGTGGTGATTTGTGGGTCCTGATACTGTGGGTGTATTCCTGTTGGCGTAACGGTGTGGGTTTTGGGGCTGCCAATTTATCACTGACCTTTGGGCTGGCGGACTTGTGTGGGTTTCTGTATAGTGGCAGATTTCTACGTGTGGGTCATAATACCCGTAGCAGAATACCGCCACGGTCATGGTATGTTGGCGGGCGTCAGGACGGCGGTAAGCGGCATTTACCATCAGGGTTGTAATGAGGGCCTATGTATGTTTCATCATATACTTGTACAGGTCAGCCTGGCCTACCCCTGTATGTCATTCAGATATGTCAAATGGACTATTTGAGGTGTTACAGCCAGAAGTGTTCTATGGCCATTTGCAAGTCACGTGTAATGTGCAATATGTGACCACTCTGTTCATCTTTCAATAATCACAGTGCTGTGTCTCATGTTATGTCTTGCAAGTGGACCCGAGCCTTATATCACTGGAGAAATAGAAAGCTTCAGAGACCCCGATGCTACCAGTGAGTGTCATTCTGTATGTCTAATGGGTAGTGCAAGGATTGGATGTTGTATGCTGTGTGCAATGGCATGTACAGAGTGCATGTATACCAAGTTTAAGTCTGTATGCTATCCATGTATATGGACAGTAAGATATAGTTTGTATCCAGGATGTGCATTTGCGTCAAGTAATTTCAAGGAGGTTGTGGTTGCTGTCATTGAGGGCCTGATGTGTGCTGGTATGACCAAAGAGCAACATCCACAGTGCCAGGATCTGTGAGCACATGTGGCTGCTCATTGATAGGTGAACATAGCAGGGGACTACATATTTGACAAAAATATTTTCATATGCACAGATAGGCTGTTGTTACTCACAGTGCTAACTATGTCTGATGTGTATATGTAGCCCACACAGGGTTAATGAGTCCAAACACAGTAATGACAGTAGGGACATGTGCCAGGATTACAGGTCCTACACATCTATGCTGGGTGTCAATATGTGGTTCACAGAACATGTTCCTGCTGTGTGTGAACAGGGAGATCACAGCACTTCATGTTCTTCCAGGACTGGGAACCTTGTGACTAAGGCCCTAAGTGTAGCAGGGCAGAGGTCAGCATACCACACTTGGAACTGTAGTTGATTTGACCAATCATGTGGTGTGATGGCCCATACTCTATGTTTGATGGATTAACATTGCTATCCCCTGTCATATTCCCCAATCTGGAAATGTGTGTTGGACCAAAGGAATATGTGTACAGCATTGTTATACAACATGCTAATACCCAATCCATCTTCTGATAGTGCTGGCCCTGATAGTCTCTAGATGTACTACAAACAGGTTCATTCAATGGACAGCATTAGCCTTTGCTATCCCACAATCTCTGTGCAGATCAGAAGTAGGGCTATGAATGAACACATCCATCAAATGGCTGTGCTGAGTACTGGTGTGCAGAATGGTGACATGAATATGGGGCACATATGCACTGGCAATGGGCTCCATGGAGGGACACATCCAGTTACTCAGGGAGTATGCAACAAGTTGTGGCACAGCCCACCATGTACTAACAGAATTTGATATAGGAGTTGTCTCATGCATGTCTGTGTGATGTGAGTGAGCTATCCACCCTCCATTCTCACATATGATACCTGGTACATATAGATTCTATGTGGCATTGTTTCCACAAATGTGTCCTTGACATTTCAGACACATAGCCCCTCATTATGACTTTGGCTGTCTTTTCTTAAGACCACCAAAGCCACGGGCGCCAGAAGACCACCAGTACTGGTGATCTTCCGCCAGCCATATAATGGGTATTGCTGGATTTCTGCCACACTGTGGGTCAAAATCCAGCAGTATCCATGTTGGCAGTCGAAGGCACCTGGGCGGTGCTACCACCATTAATATGGCCTGGCTGTGTCCTGCTGTGTCCTGCTGGCAGTAACAGTGCCCCTTCCCATTCCCTGCTGGACGACCTCCTCACTGGACAAGTTAAGTTGGGCGTCCGATAGGGGATTGGGGGGTGCTGTGTGTGAGTATGTGGTGTCTGCGTGTGTGCATGTGTGAATGTGTCAGTGAGTGTTGTGGTATATGCTTGGTTGTATGCATGTGAATGAATGCGTGTATCAATGTTGCAGTGAGTGCAGGTCTGCATTTCAGCGTGTATGCCTGTGATTATGTTTTTGTGGATGCGTGCCTGAATGCATGTCAGTATGTGTGAGTGAATGCATGTATGGATGAGTGTGAGTGTGTGGGTGAGTGAATGCGTGTATGGATGAGTGTGAGTGGTTTTGTGCCTGAAAGTGGAGGTGAATAGGTGTATGCGTGGTGTGTATGTGTGCATGTATACAGGGAGGGAGGCGCTATCTGTGTAGGGGGCACTATGTGTGTAGGGGTGGTGGCGCTATATGTGTAGGAGGGTTGGGGGCTATGTGTGTAGGGAGGTGAGGGGTGCAATGTGTGTAGGGAGATGGGGCGCTATGTGTGTAGGGGGTCAGCTGCTTGCTGGGGGGTGGGGGAGCCTTCTACCGGTTTCGGGGAAGGAGTTCCCTGTCACTGGTAGCCCTACCGCATGGTTTTCATGGCGGTGCTTCTGCCACAGAAACCATGGCGTGATGCCGGCTCATAATGCCGTCGGCGGTCTGCTGTGGACTGCCGGGTCGGAGATTTACATCTCCGGCCCGGCTGTTCATATCACCATGGCGGTATGAGTGGAGAAGTGTCGGGTTGGCAGCGGCCAACCCACCACACTCATAATGTGGCGGTTTACACCACCAGCCTGTTGGTGGTGATACCGTCACATTTACCCTGGCGGCCAAAAGACTACTAGGTGTCAGGGAGACCGGATCCTCGGGGTTTGCGCCTGTTCCCAATATGTCCACCTCTTGGCAGCTCCAAACTCTTCTAGCTATCATAGCACAGGGTTAAAGAATGGTCAAGTGGGGGATGGGGTTTTAGGTTGGGAACAGCGGGGAAGGAGCCCTGTGGGAGCAAAAGTTAAGAACACAATAGCAAGATTATTCACATTGACTTTCATAGACTTTGTTCCAAATATTTATATACTGATAATATGAATTATCAAGAGCTTTTCTATAACATGACCTTATGAGCTCTGGGTACCTGGAGGAAAATAAAGAAGGATTATGCAAACTTTTATATGAGCGTTTTTTTTAGAATAACATCTTATGCTCTGAATATTGAATAACACTCTGTTGGATCTAGGTTTCAAGAATACTATGAACATTGAATAACACTCTGTTGGATCTAGTTTTCAGGAATACTATGAACATTGAATAACACTCTGTTGAATCTGGGTTTCAATAATAATCTGAACATTGACTAAGACTCTGTTTAATCTAGGTTTCAAGAATACTCTGAACGTGGAATGACACTCTGTTTGATCTGAGTTTTAAGAATACTCTGAACATTGAATATCACTCTTTTTGGTTTTTGGGTTTCAAGAGTCAATTGTCTAGAACCTTTTGCACACCTTATTGCCAGATTGTGCAGCAAGACAAAAAAAGCCTGACATGATCACGCACTCTGCTGATCAGTACTGCAAGGGTTAAATGCCATGAAATGATTGCACACTCTGTTGATCTGTACTGCAAGAGTTAAATGCCATGAAATGATCACGCACTCTGCCGATCTGTACTGCAAGAGTTAAATGCCAAGAATGAATCATGTACACTGTTGCTGAGTCATACATCAAGATTTAAATGTCATGAAATGATCGCACACTCTGCAGATCTGTACTGCAAGAGTTAAATGCCAAGAATGAATTGCGCACACTGTTGCAGATTCGTACAGCAAGATTCAAATGTCATTAAATGATCGCGCACTCTGCCGATCTGTACTGCAAGGGTTAAATGCCATGAAATGATTGCGCACTTTGCCGATCTGTACTGCAAGAGTTAAATGCCAAGAGTGAGTCGCGCACACTGTTTCCGATTCGTACATCAAGATTTAAATGCCATGAAAATAATCGCACACATGATTAACCAAAAGGCCCAAAACTCAAATATTTCTGAAAACAGAGTCGGGGGCCTAACCCGACCTCCGCCTTACCACCCTGCTTGAGGATCACCAAGATAATGAGGACAGGGCCTGGAAAAGCCTAGGTAGGCCTCAGGAACAGGAGCTCAGGAAAATGCTGCTGCTCTGCACCGGGACCTCTGAATAGTGAGCACGTGGAGCTGGGCTGGGTCCCTCAAATAGACCCAGACCCTGCCCACGTGCCACACCCAGCCAGACTCCAGGAAAGGATTCTAGAAGGGCTCAGAATAGGGACCACACCCTAACCACTCCCTGTAATACTGCAGCAAAGCCTTGAAAATAAACAATACATTGCAAACAGCATTAAGGACGCTTCAAGATAAATGTCTGCAATGCAAAAGGTTAACATACGGCATCAACACACAATGCATGAATTATTACATTGCATAAGGATTGGCTTTTTGCATGACGTCGCCCGTAGAGCGCGCACTGTGCTGATGTTGACACTAGGGTCTTAATAAGGGCCATAATGTTGTGAAACAACAACTATAACTTGCAGTTCCTGCTCAACTGACTTTGGCTAATGTCAATGAATTCAAGGGCACTGGAGGATGCAGAATGGACACTGATGATCAATACAGCATGATGGGAGTGCTATATTATGGTCACAATACTGAATTGTTCATATGCATACTCAATCCTGACATGGTGAAGCCTAGATTACCCAAGATGGGGCATTGCTATTATGCAACATTATCTTAGCCTTGGTTCCTTGACCATAATAAATACTGAATGATGGATATTGTGCAGATGTACGTTCACTTTGATAATCAAGATGTATATGGGATTTGTGAAGTGCAACACGTGATGTCTAAAGATAGTATTTCCATGGCATTGTTGAAGTTCATTTGCCAAATAGAGCTTTGAAAGCCACGTTTTTATTTCATGATTACAGAAGGAATATGATCCCAGCCCAGAAGAAGAAGCATGAAGTGAGGGCAGAAAAATATTGCCACATACAACATGTGTGAAGGCCTTTAAGAGGATGGCAAAGACATTTGAAAAGGTGAGCAACAAGGTCCTTCAGTGCCTTTCCCCAAGGGGGTCCCATGTTGGCAAGAGAAACCAAAAGCAAGGCTTGGGCCACAGACATGGGAAGATCTGCAGGGGCAGGTCCATCAACCTCCACCACCAATCACACTGCATATCTATGTCCACTGGCACACCACAGATACTGCCTACTGACTTGGACCATGACATGTGAGGAAATTGGCTGACCTCAAATAACGTGTCTCCAAGTTGAAATATGAAATAAACATGATGCTTATCCTGCTTCGGGAAATAAAGAAAGCGGCCATGAAACCATGAGGAGCAGGATGAGCCAAATGGACCCTTCCCCTTGTAGATAGTTGTTTTTGTTGTTGGGGTTTTTTGATAGTTCAGTTTAGATATGTTAGTGTAGTGTAGATTGTAGTATATTGTAGTTTTCATTAGGGGTGGGTACATTTGTAGGGCTTTATTTTTATTAGGCATTTTAGTGGGTGGGGAGTTGATGTATAAGGTATGTGTTTATGGAACAAACATTACAAAAATACAACAATTTAGAAAAATAAAAAAAGATATCTTTGTTTAGGCCTAGATGTTTAGTTAGTTCATGGATAGCTGTATTTACTGCTGTGCTTGTCTGCAGATGGATTTTAAGGGGATGGGGCTTGATGTTTATCATGTGGCATTACGTGTATAGGCTGAGTTAGGTTAAATCAAGATAGTTGTAGGTATCCATTTATATAAGGTAGTGTAGGTTAAGATAGTTAGGTTTGGTAGTTTACGTTGTTTTAGCCACATTTTTATGGTTTTATTAAATATTGTTGTTTCCTGCAATAGAGTCTCCAATATGACTGAGGCCCTCATTACGACCCTGGCGGTGAGTGATAAAGTGGTGGTAATACCGCCAACAGGCTGGAGGTAAGTACCACCAAATTATGACCATCGCGGTGATAACTCCCATAGACAGCCAATGTACCACACCAACCCCCATGGCAGAAACAACAGCCACCACAGCGGTAGCCGCCAAAAGCCAGGTGGAAGACAAAGTACCGCCCACCATATTTTGACCCTGCAAATAGCCACCTTTTCCAGGGTGGTACCAACGCCAACAAAAGCCCGGCGGAAACACCACAGAAGTGAAAGGACTCACCACTGGAGACACAGGGAAGAACCACGCCGCCATGGAACCCGAACTACATGTTTTCCCGATTATCTTCTATGTTATGCTCCACCTGGAACACCAACACCCATGAAGATGACGACGGTGAGTACAGCCGCCTAGCACACAAGGAAGGATGGGAGGAAAACGAGAGTGACACACAAATGCACCACACACACCCGACACACACACCATACACACAACCAGGTGCACAAGAAAAACAATTTGTCCCCAAAAAATGGCAGAATAATGCAAGGACAACAGGAATTGACTAAAGCGATTGTAATCAGATCAACATCAAAATTAATAATTTGCTTTGTAAATGAAATAGATATGTACACAAAGGGACACTGCCCAATCCAAAGTTCAAAGAGCCCACCTGTCCACAGGGCACAGTCTAAGCCCACCTCGAATCCTGACCACAGCCAGATAGTACACTGCAGGGGCTTCAGTTTGCAAATAGACAGACACCTCCGGGTGGGGGGGCACCTCAGCCGGATGTGGGAATAAGCCCACTGGTTCTGGATAGGACTCCATGCCCATTGCTTTGTCCTGGGCAGTGCACGGCCACACTCTCTCGAGTGGGTGTCTTTCCCACTGGTTCTGGAGGAGACAACATGCCCATTGCTTTGTCCTGGGGAGTGCAAGGCCATAGTCTCTCGATTGGGTGACTTTCCCACTGGTTCTGGATGGGGCAACATTCCCATTGCTTTGTCCTGGGGAGTGCTAGGCCACAGTCTCTCGAGTGGGTGTCTTTCCCACTAGTTCTGGAGGGGGCAACATGCCCATTGCTTTGTCCTTGGGAGTGCAAGGCCATAGTCTCTTGAGTGGATGGTGTCTTTCCCACTAGTTGTGGAGGGGGCAACATGCCCATTGCTTTGTCTAGGGGAGTGCAAGGCCACAGTCTCTCAAGTGGGTGTCATTCCCACTGGTTCTGGAGGGGGCAGACTGCACAGTAGCCCCTGGAGGGTGGACTACATGGCGTCCGCCGGAGGCGATGGCTGTATTGTGGGGGTGGTTGAAGGAGGCTCCTGGGTAGCCCTTACACTCACTGATGGCTGCATGGTGGTGGTGGTTGGAGGAGGCTCCTGGGCAGCCCCTGCACTCACTGATGGCTGCACATTCACAGCTGGTGGTGGTGGTGGTGTTAGCTGACAGCTTCCGCTGGCGTATAGTGTCTCATCTCCTCCTGTTCATGGGTCTGTGTCTTATCCAGGTGAATGGTTGACACCTGTTCGGTATAAGTCAATAAGGACGTTCAATGAAGGACCACACGCCAATTATGAATACAATTTAGCTTTATTAGAATTTCAGGTAAATGTAGGCATTTAGCACATTAACAATAGTGGAATAAGAATAGAAATGAAAAGCATCTATTTATATATAAGTACACTACAAAGAGCATCTATGTATACATATGAGCAAAGAGTTCATTGACAGATATAAGCTTGGAATAACTGTATACCAAAATGTGTTACACTACGATATTCAGGAGGTAAAATATAAATGAGTTGAATACTTTAGATAAGCTTTGACTTACTGCACACCAAAATGCATGTTTCAATTACTACAGCAGGCTCACACTACGATGTTCAGAAAGCACAATATAAACGAGCTGAATTCTTCAGATTAGCTTTGCTTAACTGCATACCAAAATGTATGTTTCAATTACTGTAGCAGGCTCACACTACGCTGTTTAGAAAGCAAAATATAAACGAGCTGAATACTTCAGATTATAAACACAGTGTAAGCATAATAATCAATCACAATAATAGAGCAGAGAAACAAAGGCCTTTCATCCCTGTGTGGAACTTAACTTAGTCCACGAAATGCTGGGAAGCCCTCTACCGCCTGCTTGGACCTCTCTCCCCCTCAAGCATCACCGTCTCTAAACAGCAAAACAGGGAGGCAGTGCTGGGCCATGGCAGCTTTCACAACCCCATCTGCGAGCTTCAAATCCCTCACCCGCACTTCAGTGCTTAAATAACTCAAAGCTTGGATTCTATCTCTTTCTAGCATTTTCTAGCTATGTTATCAGCACTTGGCTGCTCTGCCCTTCCCCGGCCTTTGTTTTCATTCCATCTTCTCCCTGTACTCTCGTTTTCAAGGTTGAGACGGAGTCTTCTACACAAACAAGCTTGAAAATAATATCATGAACTTTTCCACGTTATTCAGTGATTTCAGCAGGCATCACGCTCCTCTACACTGCTCAAGCTAATTAACCCTTCGCGTCACAATGTCTTCCACACCTTTCCCTATACTGATCACTCCACCCCTTAGATGGGCGCGATGCATGCGTAACAGATATCATTTACTTTGACATTCTGCTAGCTAGGTTGCTACCAATACTTGTCAGCGTTATTCTAAGTGCCTGCATCTTAGTATAAAGCTGTTTTGTGCATACATATAGTCTACATAGTATAGTCATTAGCGTTTAGCATTAGCCTTTAATTTTCCATCCATCCTTGCGCCAAGTCGGGCCCAGCTTACTAGTCCTTGGTAAGTGGCCCAACTGTCAGTGTACATAAATGTTTTCTATCCGATGGGGGCTTGTTCGATCACTGCTGCTACCCCCTGCAGTTCTGAAAGCTGGCGTGATTCATTATCCCCTCCTCGTTGCAACATCGTTTCTGTAGCAGGCTGGAATGCGACTGTTTGCCATTGTCTTTTTCCTTGATAGTACAGGGCGGTACCATCTGTGAACCATGCATTTTGCTGTTCTTCTTCGGTGAGTCGTTCAAAAGGCGGGGCTGTCTTAAATGGTAAATCTGTTTCCACTAAGGCCCAATGTTGTGGCACCCTTTTTTTCCCTGCCTCTCCCGTAGGCTCCACATCACTACATCATCTGCATCACCCTGTATTATCATTTCCAGCTCAAACGGGTCTCCTTCTGTGATGGGACTGCTAGCGTATCCCATTATGATAATTTATTACACATCAGGACTCGTTTTAGGCCAATGAATCTTTTGACCCAGTTGAGAGACACCTTAGGACGAGATAGCTAATCAATATATCAATCAATACGTCAATAATGTCATCAATATTTATCACGACAATACACTTCACTTTAGTCAAAGTCATTAATCAATTCAAGATTCTACCATGAACTTTCAGCTATGAATAACCACACCGGTTTAGTAGAATTTTATACGTTTTATTCCATATTAATTACAATCTAAAAGCAGATGCGTTAATCTCAACACCAAGAAACATAATACCATAATCACGATATGGCAACTTTGGTAAGATTTCATTAAGGCAAGAATCACAAACATCAGAACATAACACGGCGTAAACATAGAACGATTTAGCAGAGTGTCAATAACGCGTCAGTTCAACAAACCATAGTCTCGGTCGTTTGTCTATTTGCGTCAGTTTAGTGAACACCTGTCCTAACCACTGATTAGCATTAGCATGTTGGGCTTCATGCAAAACAATTTAGAACAGTAATTTTGGAAGACATCTAACTAAGGTCTCTGTCAAAAGTAAGCAGTTGGTACCTAGGAAGGAAAAGCAAACAGACAAATCACAATTGCATTGTCATAATTACCCTCCAAAGTTTAGGTCAGCGCACAGGTTCAGTCTTCGTCTTCAGGACATCAGTCAATTCGCCATCAGTCAGAACTCAGCTCCGGGGAAAAAGGGCACCTCCCTCATCTGGAGGTAAAGTGTAAAATGAACAATTCTAAGGGCGAGGATGCTTTTAAGTAAACCAACAAGTCACCAAACAGAGTGACAGAGTTTCTGGATAAAATCAATAGAATTCCCTAACCCACCTCTCTTGACTCCCCCGTGACATGGGTTTTTATCCCTTTTTCGTTGTACATTCCCCCAAAATTTTATTGGACATTTGTTATACCCCACTATCTCTAACCTATCAGAAAACACATTAGGTCACCTAACTCTTCACCCCATATTATTTTACAAGTCTTTGATTGGTCTCCATAATTGACGTCTTCAGAGGTGGCATGTCCGGTATGATTTCATCTTTCTGTAATTCTTTGCACATCTTTTGGTCAGTAACTTCATTGTCTTCACCGGTTTGAATGACCTTGTACATTACATTAGTCTACACTGTTTCATTTTGTTTTTTAACATTTATTCTGCAAGCAAGGAAAAGCTATGGGAATGGATCTAACATGGTTAAATTTGTCTTCTAGTTTGGGGAAAAAAAACATACGGGGTCATGTCCTTCTGTGAGTCAGCACACTGCAAGATAGAAAAATACTTTTAATATGAGAGTCAAGCAGCTAAGCTTCGGCTCATTCTAACTTAAAGCCTATAAGGATTTCAGCACAGATTCAATAATGCAATCATTAGATTAAAATTATTTAAACACAATATAAACATTTTAGTCATCATTATTAGTCTACGTATACATTGGCAGCCACTCCCCGTGGTCACAATTCAGGTGCACGTTTTAAGCAAAATGATTATCATAGTTTCTATGCAGCATTATCACACATTAATTCATAAACATTTCATGTTAATATAGATTATATAAGCTACGCTCTCTCAGTCCCTCCTCTGATGACGTTCGTCATCACACAAACCTTTCCCTTAGACCTTTCACTTTAATTGTTCACTTTGTGCATAATGCGCATTTCAACATCTTGTCCCTTGTGTGAACTCTCCCAAATTTCATTAAACATTTTCTCCCTTTCATTTTCTTCATTCTTTTTATTCCTCTCTGTCCAATTTCTTTTAATTTTGTCATTAATTTTGCATGCTCCCCATAAACCTAATAGACAGGCCAGAACAATTAATAGACCCCCTATATTTTTGCAAGTATCCCATTCCAAATATTGCTAAACCAGCTCCTCACTCTGGCAATTCCTTCTCCTAATTTCTCCCACACTCCAGGTTCCTTCAAATCCTTCAAATCTGCACTATCTTTGGTTAGGTTAGTAAGCATAGCTCTAATCTTTTTACAATTGTCCAGTATATATGAGCAACAATGACGGTCGTTGAGCATCTTGCAGACTCCGCCGCTATTTTCTAAAAGAATGTCTAAAGCAAGCCGATTTTGAAGAGTCATAGCTCTTTCCGCAGCAAGTTCAGTATCCATCAGGAGTATAGCCCCTGTAAAATTTGTCAGCATGTTATCCACAATAGTAGACAACTTTTGAATCTTTATGGAGTTTAAGATAACCCCTACCGAAGGAATTATGGCTCCAAATGTGTCACCAACGACAGCAGCCGCTGTCTCTCGTTTTTGTCTAGCATGTTGTAATTCAGACGTTTTAGGTATTTGCTTTAAGTCATCAATCTGGTAAATCTTTGGGAAAACTATTCCCAAATAACATGTCCCATACCATCCCTTAGGGAGACGGTAATAAGCATTAAGTCCACAGATATAATAGATCCCAGGGACTTCTGGATCCTGTCCATTTAACATGAATGTCCATTTACTCTGAAACAAAAATACATGCCTGCATTCACTCGTTCCCACAAATAAAGTGTCATGTTCAGATTTCGGCCTATATATACAAAGCCTTCCTACATGTAATGCATCTATAGCTAGTTTGCCTTGCGTCTTTATTGCGGTGTAGGCATAATCATTTGCATATGTGCGTTTCTCTAGCCCCTTTTCTAATCTTTCTAATCTTTCTGATTGCGGTGTGCATAAGCTGTCCCAAATGTAAGTGTCGGTTCAAAGAAACCTCTAACTAATTTTATACTATGCTCCTTAGCTAACTTGTTCAGAAACTCAGTCACAGGTACAAAAGAAAACACTACATCCAAATTTGAATAAAAGTATTGTACATGCTCTTGATTATAGAATCTTGTTAGTAACAAACTACAACTTATCCCGTAGGTTAATGGAAGACTATGATAGGTGACCCCCTCTTGTACTGAAGAAGGAATCTTTGTGCACACATAACAGTTTTTCGCATCCATGGTTTCAACATACTCATTCAGCAAGTGATAGAAGACATTAGTGGAAAGTTCCCCCTTTGAGTTAGTTCCCTCATGCAAGTGTCTTGCATCCTGCTCAAACCTTTCCCACGGTGTTAGTGTTGTAGTCTCAGGTTTTGAAGCATTGTTAGTCGCTTTCTTATCCATCCACGGCATTCCGACAATCACTCCTACAATTATTATTGTACACACAATGCCTAATATAAGACTTAACCAACCACTCACCTTACCCCTTTTGTTACTACCTCTGTTATAAGCCATGTCTGTAAAGAATCAGATAGCAGAACAATAATAAACTTGAGGACGATATAAAAACTCTCTTTTTATTTTTTCTCTTGATGCAAAAGTCTCTTTCTCTCTGCGTATATTTACAGCGTTTCACTCACTCCAGGACCCTTTTGTCAAATCAGGTTAGCAGCTTGTCATAATCGGGTTTTCAAAGTCAATTCAGGTTATCAGTGTCACATCTGGTAATTTATAAGTCTCTTTCTCAGTTTTTTTCAACTTTCTATTTTCTTTTCCAAATTTCAGTTTTAACTGAGTCTCTTTCTTTTAATTGATTTTCAGGTACCGTAGTATTGGCCTGGTACTTCTCGATCAAAACAGAACGCTAAGAATTCTTGTTGCCATTCAGATGTTGTTGCATATGCCCACTCAGGACCTGCTTACCTTCTATTTGCAGTTCTATTTCTTTTCAACCTGCGTTCACTTTGTAATTCTCCTTCACTCAGATCTTCTGTTCTTGTGGTATCAGTTTCTTCTGTTATTGTTTCACCTGGTACGACCTTTTCTTTCACTGCCTGCTTCTCTGGCCAGTTATCTCCGTTATGCGTCTTTTTACTGCTTGTCCTTTCAGGACGCTGAACAGCACCCTCCTCTTGTGCTACGGTGTTTTCTCTTGATGGACCTGCAACTGGCTCAGGGGATGCCGGTATACTTTGATCTCTCTCTACTATTTCCCCTTCTTCTTCTTCTTCTTCTTCTGGATCTGTAACGGGTTCAAGCTCTAACCTGTATCCGTCTGCTTCTGGGAGAACCTCTCCTTGATTTAGTTCTCCTGTTGCCTCTACTGAGATAGGCACATTGTCACCTCTCTCGAACTCGTTTACTGTTTGAGGGACTAGGCTGTTATCAGTGGGCTCTCCTGCAGTCTCAGTTCCCTCTTGGCTATTTTCAGGCCCTGAGACTTCCCTCTCTGGAACTGTTGAGTCGGAAACTTCAAGTTCCTCATCAGTTGGACATGTTACCTTCTTTGTGTGACTGGCATTTATCCAGTTTGGAACGCCTGCACATTTCACAGCAGTGGTTGTTGTCAATATTACTTGATATGGCCCCTTCCAGCGCGGCTCCAAACACGACTTTCTCACATGCTTCTTGACAACCACCCAGTCACCGGCTTGCAGGGTGTGACCTGGATCACTGATCGGTGGCAATGTGTTAGCTTCCACCTGGTGAGAAAAAGAGCGAACCACATCAGCCAAACCTTTGCATTAGTCCAACACCATATCATACGTGATATTCACAAGAGCATTTGCAGGTACTGCGGGCAGCCTCATAGCTCTACCCATAAGGATCTCGTGGGGTGATAGTCCTGTCTTCTTATCAGGGGTGTTCCTCATCGACATCAGCACTAAGGGCAATGCATCTGGCCATTTCATATTGGTAGCTGCGCACATCTTCACCATTCTCGACTTCAAGGTACCATTCATTTGTTCTACTAGTCCTGATGCTTCAGGGCGGTAGCTACAATGCAGCTTCTGTTCAATGTCTAATGCGGCACACAAGAGCTTAATCACCTCATTGTCGAAGTGTCTGCCCCTATCTGATTCTATAGAGACCGGAAACCCGAACCTGGGTATTAGTTCCCTAAGCAGCAGCTTTGCAACTGTGAGACTGTTGTTTCTACGTGTGGGGTAAGCTTCAATCCAATGGCTGAAAACACACACAATCACCAACACGTACTTCAATCCTCCACAAACAGGCATTTCAATGAAATCCATTTGCATCTTGCTAAATGGACCGCCAGCTCTCCCTATGTGGCTCAGAGTTACCACAGTCCCTTTTCCGGCCTTCATCTGTTGACAGATGATGCACCTATGACAAGTAACCTCTGCGGTATGTCTAAATTTTGGGTTAAACCAATCAATCTTGAATGACCTGATCATTGCATCTCTCCCAAGATGTGCCTGTCCATGGTAAAACCTCGCAAATTGTGACAGAAGACTGTTTGGCAAAACCAGTTTCCCCTCCTCTGAGACCCATAAGTCATCAGCTCTTTGTACACATTGCATTCTCTGCTAGGAGCGTTTTTCCTCTTTGCTAGCCCTGTAGTGTTTTTAGCTCATCTAGTATATCAAATGCAAGGTTCAAACATGTGTCATTTTCGGTTCCCACTGATCCTTGAACGATATACAGTTCAATGCACAAAATCTTGCGACTTGATCTGCATAGCCATTTCCCATGGACACAAAGTCTTGTGACTTAACATGAGCATTGCATTTCACCACGGCAATTTCAAGAGGTAACTGAATCGCATGTGACAAATCCTTAATTTGTTCACCATTTTTCACAGGAGAACCAGAAGAGGTCATGAAACCTCTCTGTGACCACAATTGGCCAAAATCATGTACAATTCCAAATCCGTATCTGCTGTCAGTATAGATAGTGACTTTCAGATTTTCAGCTACGTGGCATGCCTCAGTAAGGGCAATTAATTCTGCCACTTGTGCGGAATACACTTTTTCGAACCAGGAAGCTTCAATGATACCAGCTATGGTACACACAGTGTAACCAGCTCTCAGCATTCCGACTGAGTCTCTCAAACAGGATCCATCAACAAACATAATGCAGTCATTTTCTTTTAACTGCGTATCTTGAATATCAGGCCGGGGCTTGGTACATAGTTCTGTTACCTCAAGACAGTCATGCTCCACGTCCTCTTCATTATTAATCTTGGTAGTCTTAAAAGGAAGTAGAGTTGCCAGGTTTAATACAGTACATCGCTTCAGTGAAATATTAGGTGACCCCAAAATAATTGCCTCATATCTGGTAAGTCGGGCATTTGTCATGTGCTGGGTTTTAGTTTGAGTCTGCAAAATTTCAACTGAATGTGGAACCATTACTGTTAAGGGATGTCCCATCACTATGCCTTCACACTGCGTGAGGCTTTGATCAACTGCTGCAACTGTGCACAAACAACCCGGTAAGGCTGCAGCAAAGGGGTCCAAGGTAGCTGAAAAATATGCTACAGGGCGATTTGCACCTCCATGGACCTGTGTGAAGACAAACAAAGAACAAGCATCACGTTCATGACAAAACAGTAGAAAAGGTTTTGTGTAATCAGTCATACCCAAAGCGGCGCCCTGCACATGCACTCTCTCAATTCCATGAACAACTCAAGCTCTTCTTTGGATAAGGCTATGGTATACGGCTCATCCTTAATCTCTTTACCTGTCAGCTTTATCAATGGTTTTGAGATAATTGAAAAGTTGGGTATCCACTAGCGACAGTAACCCACCATTCCCAAAAACATCCTGACATCTCTCTTTGTTGTCAGGGGGTTCATTGCAAAATAGCAGTTACCCTTTCCTTTGATATTCTCCTGGACCCTCTCTCAATCAAATGTCCTAAGTACTTCACCTCTTTCTGACAGTACTGCAGCTTCTTTGGGGACACTTTATGTCCATTCTTTCCCAAATGATTCAGTAAGGCAATTGTGTCATACCTACAGTCATCTTTTGTCCTGGACGCAATCAGCAAGTCGTCAATGTACTGTACTAGTGTCAAATTGAAAGGCAGTACTAAGGATTCTAAGTCCTTTTTCAATATCTGATTGAAGATGGACGGTGACTCAGAAAACCCTTGAGGAATTCTGCACCAACTGTACACCTTGTCCAGGAATTTTAAACTGAATAAAAATTTACTGTCCTCATGAAGAGGCACCGAAAAGAAAGCTTGTGACAAATCTATAACGGTGAACCATTCAGCATCGCACGGAACTTGAAACATGATCACTGATGGATTTGGCTCTATGGGGCAACATTTTACCACAATCTCGTTTATTTTTCTCAAGTCCTGTACAATTCGAACCTTCCCACAAGGCTTTTTCAGACCCATTATCGGTGAATTACATGGGCTGCTCAATACTTCTTTCAGGACTCCCTGTTTTACAAAGTCTGCAATTATTTGCGACACCTGAATAAGGACATCTTGTGCCATGTGGTACTGCAGCACCTGGGGAAACACTGCATTTGGCTTTACTTGTACTTTAACTGGTTCTACTCCTTTTATCAGTCCCACTTCCTTTGCTGTCAAATCCCACACTTTCTCTGTCACCGTTCCCTGTAACTCAGCTGGTAAGTCAGTCACTGTAAGCATCTGGAATAAGGTTTTCAAAGGGTAATCTTCATTTGCTGTTTCTGCTTCCGACTCTGAGAACTGACCATCATCCCCTTCATCAGCACTGTTTGTCTGCACCTCAATTCCATCATTGGAAGAAGTAATCAAGCATTTCGTCTTACACAGTAAGTCTCTTCCTAGTAGGGACACAGGACTCGAATCACAGACTACAGACTTATGTAGTCCCTGGAAGTTGCCAATCTCAACTTGCACTGGATCTGTAATTGGATTTGTCAAGTACTGGTTTCCAACCACTCTTATGGTACGCCCTGAAAGTGGTAATTTTGGAACCTCTGCACTCCTGACCATGGAGCGTGGAGCTCCAGTATCAACCAAGAAGGAAACCTTGTGACCCATTACCTTTCCCTCTACATAGGGTCCCCTCTGATCTACTTCTAGGGACACTGTAACCCTGCACTCTTCACTGTCTGAACTGTCATCCGACCATTCTTCATTCATTCCATCTTCACCACGCAATGGGAATTGCTGTACTGTATTATTTTGGCTCATCAATTGACCTGTGACCTGCTGAGGAAGCATCGCTTGTTGCTGTCCCATTGGAGCCAATGGTAATTGCATTTGCTGTCTAGGTACCATGGGAACCTGCTGTTGTTCTTGCTGCATTTGCGCAGGTTGAACATGCAGCATTTGCATTTGCTGCATGAGCTGTAACCCTTGCATCTGAACCATGTTATTTTGAAAGTTCGGATTTTGGTTTCTCAATTTTGGACCTCTCATATTTTGCAATGTACCGACATTAGCGCTTTGTTGAACGACACCATCCTGCACCACATTTGGGCATTCCCGCTTCCAATGCCCCACGCCCCGCACGCGTGACATGGTGACATCTTTTTCATCCCTTGCACATCATTTTGAACTACAACAGTATTCAAGTCTGGACCGCGATTCACAAAACCTCGACCTCGGCCTCTCGGTTGCGCCTGAATCACACCATTCCCTTGCGGTTGCTGCTGTGTCATCTGCTGAATTCCATTTCCCTGCATTCCTGCCTGCGCAGCCCTTATCTGCATCACCATCACTTTCTCTTTTAGTTTTCTCTGCTTCAGCTCGATCTCATCACTACAGTATTTAGCATACTGCAACACCTCATCAATCGGCTTCGCTTGCCAACAAATCAAATGATTCTTAATCATCTGGCTAACCTCTGGTCTCAGCCCTTCAACAAATCTGAACACGAGATGGTTCATGTCTTTCGGCTCAATGGTCTCAGTATCACTGTAATGTTTGAATGCCTTCAACAACCTCTCATAATAAGCATGTATTGATTCCTTAACCTCCTGTGAGGTCCAGTCGATTTTCTGCCAATCAGTCACTTTTGGCGACACTTTCTGCTTCAAAAACTCAATTACTTTGTGATAGTACTTCATCACCTCCTCAGAGGGTGCTCCGGTCACCTTATCCCTTGCCGGCTCCTGCGTCAGCCAGTCTACCCCTCTCTTGCACTCAAGCCATAAGTCGGGCGGAAAAATGATCTCAAACAAGGTATTCATGTCTTCCCAGAGACACTTCGCAAGCTTCACAAACCTATCTGTTTGTTGGTACCACTCGATCGGTTTCTCCCTCAACCTGGGATAATCATTTGTGAAAGATAAGATGTCTCCTCTGGACCACGGTACATGAATTAGAACCCCACCAGCTGTTTCTCTCATTGGTGGCATCTTTACTGATTCCATATCTGGTGAAGTTTTTGCTTTACTCGATCCCGGACTGTCACCTTTCTCCTTATCTCTTTTCGTTGCCCATCTGCCTTCCCGCTTTTCTAACGCTCCCCAGATTTGCGCACTTTGCAGTATTTCCTTTAAATGCGCTTTCATTCTGGCAGACCTCATATGCTCGAAGTCTTTTAAATCAAAGTCTAACCTGTAACTTCTTTTCAAATGTTTAGTATTCTCAATATCAATATTGTATTTGTCTGCCAGGTTCGCTAATTTCTGATGTACCTTGCCTACTTCTTTAGTAATCTTAGGACACAGATATCTCAATTCTGCTTCTGTGTATGACTCTAATCTGTTTATCCCCATTGTTCCTTCCACTAGTTCAGCAGCTTCCACAGCCAGTCTCACAAAGTTCAGGTCCTCATCTCTCCCTAACCTTTGCGGTTCCACTGCAGTTACTGTAGTCTTCTGAGAAGCATAGGTCTTCTCTAACCACTCATTTAACTGTTGTACCGTAAAACCTTGCAATGAAATGTTCCCTGCATGCATCATTGGCGACTGTGAAGCATTCGTACTTATTGTTTGTGGGGCTAACACTCCTAGCCCTGCCTGTCTCATTGCCTCCAATGGTGTTTCAACTGGGCTAAGGTCTAACAAAGACCTTGGTTTTTCAACTGCTTGCTCTCCTGGGGCCATTAACTGGGGAGTTCCTATGGACCCTCCTCTTATTGCATCGTGGGTCATTACTCCCTGATCACATACACCAGGCTTACCTTGTGCATACAATGGCACCGGTGGACCAACAGTAATCGGCAATGATATTGCAGCTGGTGTCTCACCTGGTCCCAAACCTCGTGGAGCAGCGACTTCAAAGGTCTGATCCAGTGAAGCCGGGGCAGGTAATAATGGAGGTCCTGCTGCTGGGTTCTATCCCGGTATCAGTTGTGGCTGTGGCTGAGGCAGCAATTGCGGAGTTGACTCACTCTGTACTAACCTCGATTTTGTATATATCGGGTCTGGTGGCACTATCAGATTTGTAGTAGTCTCTAGTACTGGGACGTCTGGATAGATTCTCTGTATCTGCAGTGGAGGTTGCAACTGTATCTGCATGTCTGGAGCAGTGGGTGCACTGACACCACTTTGTGTCAAAGCCGTATCACTAGTGTGTACTGTATCAGTAACTCCCTTCTCCTGCGTCTGGTTCACAGGATCTGCACTAGTGCTCGGGACATTGTCGCTTAACGCATAAGGTGGCGGGCGATCATGTAATAGCTGATTTAAAAATTCTTTGTTATCTGAATCATCTTCTTCTTCCCAAGATCTCTTAGTTTCTTTAGGCCTAATTGAGTCTTTATCTGTTTTACATGTGGCTTTCTTCCCCTGTGCCTCATCTCCCTGTGTTATTGCTGGGAACAATTTTAATCCATCAACTATTCCCCGTCTCCACATTTTGCTCTCATTATCCCACCCAACTTCCGCTAAAGTCTTTTCTGCCCTTTTCAGTCTTCTTTGGAACTTTTCTTGTCTCTGTTTAAGAGCCATTAAATCCCAAATTGCTAAAGCCTCATACTGGGCTGGCCTCGGAGGTGGCTTCTGTACACTTAACATCCACCTTAAATTCTCTAGAACTCTCGTATTGAACGTCCCGTGTTCTGGGAACGCCAAACATCCCTCTTTTTCTTTCAATTTGCTCCACTGTTTCATCCACAAACAAGGCGCAACACCTTTTTCCTCCATGACTATATAAGCTGGAGTTCCCTCAGGTGGTGTAGGCTCCCCTTCACTCACCATAATGTAAGTGTCTCCTTTCAGAGCACTCTTAAAAGCTTTGACAAAATTCATCTTTACGTCTTTCTTTTGTTTGTATTTAATCAAAAAGTGACCTTAGTTCCAAGGACACTCTTCACCCACCTTTCTCAACCTATTGCCTCTCACGGACGGCAGCCAATCCGTGCGCGAACCCTCTTGACAACTGACCTATCTCAGCGCGGCACTACTGACGTCACACTTACCCACTACAGCTGACAAAGTCTTGCGGCTTGTCCGCCCCTCACTAGATTCACACCAAACTAATGCAAAAATTACTGCGAGCACCTTAACATTAACAACACAAATTTGCCGGTTTACTACAGGAAGGGTAACACAATCGCTTCAGAACTTTACAGAGATTTCACTTGAAGCCTCGGCCTCTACTTTCTCCTTCTCAGTTCCCGCAAGCAGAATTCGACCTGCAAATCCTACTCTCGACTGGTCAATGGTTCGTTCTAGTGCACTTTAGAACTTGCCAAATCTCCATCGAAGGTTTCACACATACAATTTGACTCAAACTCGACTTGTCAACCACGCCCGATTGACCTAATTAAACCGCACAAATTACAACATAAACCTCAAGTGTCTCCTACACTTGTCAATATACTCTGGAGTCTTAGACCACGACGGGTCCATACATGAACAACCAACCACGTGGATAATTTTGAGCACAAAGCGCCACACTCATATGAAGTACGCCGACTTCCCTACTCTCATACTGCGGAGTACGCCCACTCCTACTAAAACAACATTTACCTGGCCTAGATACACACAAACTTCATAAATCACCTGCAAAATGCATAAGCTGAGCAAGCGCAAATCCTACACCACACATGCTATGACGCTGAGAACATTCCCAACTCACTTAGGCAGGCTCCGAGATCCCAGGAAAGTCATGGTGAATTTAGAAACACATCATACCTCCAATTTGCACTATTTCAGAAAAACAGTCTAAATAATAATTCTCCGTCCTAGGGCCCCAAAGGGCCAAACCGTCGCTCTTCTACCAGAACTGCTAACGCGTCCCTTTATGATAATTTATTACACCTTAGGACTCATTTTAGGCCAATGAATCTTTTGACCCAGTTGAGAGACACCTCAGGACGAGATTGCTAATCAATATATCAATCAATACGTCAATAATGTCATCAATATTTATCACGACAATACACTTCACTTTAGTCAGTCATTAATCAATTCAAGATTCTACCATGAACTTGCAGCCATGAATAACCACACCAGTTTAGTAGAATTTTATACGTTTCATTCCCTATTAATTACAATCTAAAAGCAGATGTGTTAATCTCAACACCAAGAAACATAATAGCATAGTCACGATATGGCAACTTTGGTAAGATTTCATTAAGGCGAGAATCACAAACATCAGAACATAACACAGCGTAAACATAGAACAATTTAGCAGAGTGTCAATAACGCGTCAGTTCAACAAAGCATAGTATTGGTCGTTTGTCTATTTGCGTCAGTTTAGTGAACACCTGTCATAATCCACTGATTAGCATTAGCATGTTGGGCTTCATGCAAAACAATTTAGAACACTAATTTTGGAAAACATCTAACTAAGGTCTCTGTCAAAAGTAAGCAGTTGGTACCTAGAAAGGAAAAGCAAACAGACAAATCACAATTGCATTGTCATAATTACCCTCCAAAGTTTAGGTCAGCGCACAGGTTCAGTCTTCGGCAATTCGCCATCAGTCAGAACTCAGCTCCGAGGAAAAAGGGCACTTCCCTCATAAGGAGGTAAAGTGTAAAATGGACAATTCTAAGGGTGAGGATGGTTTTAAGTAAACCAACAAGTCACCAAACAGAGTGACAGAGTTTCTGGATAAAATCAATAGCATTCCCTAACCCACCTCTCTTGACTCCCTGTGACATGGGTTTTTATCCCTTTTTCGTTGTACATTCCCCCAAAATTTTATTGGACATTTGTTATACCCCACTATCTTTAACCTATCAGAAAACACATTAGGTCACCTAACTCTTCACCCCATATTATTTTACAAGTCTTTGATTGGTCTCCATAATTGACGTCTTCAGAGGTGGCACGTCCGGTATGATTTCATCTTTCTGTAATTCTTTGCACATCTTTTGGTCAGTAACTTCATTGTCTTCACCAGTTTGAATGACCTTGTACATTACATTAGTCTACACTGTTTCATTTTGTTTTTTAACATTTATTCTGCAAGCAAGGAAAAGCTATGGGAACGGATCTAACATGGTTACATTCGTCTTCTAGTTTGGGGAAAAAAACATACGGGGTCATGTCCTTCTGTGAGTCAGCACACTGCAAGATAGAAAAATACATTTAATATGAGAGTCAAGCAGCTAAGCTTCGGCTCATGCTAACTTAAAGCCTATAAGGATTTCAGCACAGATTCAATAACGCAATCATTAGTATAAAATTATTTAAACACAATATAAACATTTTAGTCATCATTATTAGTCTACGTATACATTGGCGGCCCCTCCCCGTGGTCACAATTCAGGTGCACGTTTTAAGCAAAATTATTATTAGAGTTTCTATGCAGCATTATCACACATTAATTCATAAACATTTCATGTTAATATAGATTATATAAGCTACGCTCTCTCAGTACCTAAAGTAAAAGGATTCTGTAATGCATTTTTTGCTCCAGTGTCCCACGATCTCACCAACCATTTAAACAAAGGCTCTGCAGGCATCTGCCTAAACATACGAGTTATCTCCAACAACTCACTCTGTGTATAATCTCTGACCAAATGTGGATTCCGTATTTGCCCATCATTCACTCCCTTTTCACCTTCAATTTCACTTTCAACTCCACCTAGTTCTGTTACACGTACTTCCACCTCGTCCTCCCAATTCCAGTCATCATTGTCTGAGACTGTTCCATCCCAAGTATATGGATCCCAATTTTCTTTGTGTACCAATGCCCTCCCTTGCACAGTTGAGGGTAATTTAGGCTTTTGCCTACTCTTCTGTTTGCGTACCAGTGCCCTCACTTGCACATTTGAGGGCATTTTAGGCTTCTGTCTACTCTTCTGTTTGTGTACCAGTGCCCTCACTTGCACAGTTGAGGGCATTTTAGGCTTGTACCTACTCTTCTGTTTTGCTACTCGTACTGCTAATGCGGTGCACCTTGCCTCCATTTGATCACCCGAGTCACTGCACTTTCTATGGTCTCTTTCATAAGTAACTGCCTTTCGTGCAAGGCTGCAACCTCATCCCGCAGTTTTCTTATCTCTGCATCTTGTGTTAATGTTTTTCTTTATACCGTACGGAGCCCAGACAGAAAAAGCCATCCCACTTGCCTTGCTGCTTTCAGCTCCAGCTTCGCCCCTCTTAGCTTCACACTCTCAACCGCATCTTCCATTAAGAGAGGAGTCACTTTCTCATCTAATGCCTCCCATAACACCGGCGCTGCCCACCGGTTCAGGAGTCCTGCCACACCAGAGAACGTGTCAGTTGCTAACCACCCGGGAATGGATCTGGCTTCTGCCCCATGCTGCCTTCGGCTCTCTGCCTCACTTTTCTTACATCCCCAAAGAGGCATTATTGACTTATACCCCACTTCTGGTACCATAATGTCTTATCCAGGTGACTGGTTGACACCTGTTCGGTATAAGTCAATAAGGACGCTCAATGAAGGACCACACGCCAATTATGAATACAATTTAGCTTTACTAGAATTTCAGGTAAATGTAGGCATTTAGCACATTAACAATAGTGGAATAAGAATAACAATGAAAAGCATCTATTTATATATAAGTACACTACAAAGAACATCTATGTACTGTATACATATGAGCAAAGAGTTCATTGACAGATATAAGCTTGGAATAACTGTACTGTATACCAAAATGTGTTACACTACGATATTCAGGAAGTAAAATATAACCAAGTTGAATACTTCAGATAAGCTTTGATTTACTGCACACCAAAATGCATGTTTCAATTACTGCAGCAGGCTCACACTCCGATGTTCAAAAAGCAAAATATAAAAGCTGAATTCTTCAGATTAGCTTTGCTTAACTGCATACCAAAATGTATGGTTCAATTACTGTAGCAGGCTCACATTACGATGTTTAGAAAGCAAAATATAAAGGAGCTGAATACTTCAGATTATAAACACAGTGCAAGCATAATAATCAATCATAATAATAGAGCAGAGAAACAAAAGCCTTTCATCCCTGTGTGGAACTTAACTTAGTCCACGAAATGATGGGAAGCCCTCTACCGCCTGCTTGGACCTCTCTCCCCCTCAAGCATCACGGTCTCTGTACAGGAAAACAGGGAGGCAGCGCTGGGCCATGGCAGCTTTCACAACCCCATCTGCGAGCTTCAAATCCCTCACCCGCACTTCAGTGCTTAAATAACTCGAAGCTTGGATTCTATCTCTTTCTGGCATTTTCTAGCTATGTTATCAGCACTTGGCTGCTTTGCCCTTCCCCGGCCTTTGTTTTCATTCCATCTTCTCCCTGTACTCTCGTTCTCAAGGTTGAAATGGAGTCTTCTACACAAACAAGCTTGAAAATAATATCATGAACTTTTCCACGTTGTTCGTTGATTTCAGCGGGCATCACGCTCATCTACACTGCTCAAGATAATTAACCCTTCGCGTCACAATGTCTTCCGCACCTTTCCCTATACTGATCAGTCGGGGATCCCTTACCCTTCCTGGTAGGGGTGGATGGGCTCTTCCCCTCTCTGCCTGGTGGTGCAGGCTCCTTCCCTTTCCTCACAGCTTGTTCTGCCTCCGTCCCCTTCGTCAAACTGGTGCAGGCTTCCTCCCCTTCTTCACAACTGGTGTAGGCTCCTTCCCCTTTCTCACAGCTGGTGTAGGCTCCTTCCCCTTCCTCACAGCTGGTGCAGGACTCTTCCCTTTCATCCTTGGTGGTGCTGGCTCCTTCCCCTTCAGTGCGGTAGGTCTAGTATCCTTACCACCACAAGTAGGTGGTGCTACCGCTGTCCCTGTGGACTTTTTGGCTGAGGTGCTAGGCTGTGTTCTTGGTACCCTGCCCATATGTGCAGGACGGGTGGAGGGGCAGGGAAGAGGTCAATTTGGGAAAGGAAAAGCTTTTTAGGGACGTTGGGGCCGGAGGAGGGAGGAGTAATGGGAGTGGAGGATGAGGGAGTGGTCGTTGGAGGTGTATGTCTGCTGGATTTGGGTACAGGTGCATTGGCTGTATTCTGATGTAAGGTGGATGGCTGTTGGGTGTCTGAATGCTTGCGTTTGTGTCCTGTAGGTGGGGGGACAGACACAGTAGGAGAGGACACAGGGGATGCATGCATGGATATTGTGGAGGTGTCTGCCAGTGAGGTGTGTGTTCTGCTTGGTATGGTGATGCTGATAGTGGATGTAGATGTAGTGCATGCAGGTGTGAGTGTGGATGTAACTGGGAGGGAGGTGGAGGAGGAGGAGGGGGAGACGGTGGAGGCTGTGGATGTTGTTGTGTCTGCAACGGTGTGTTGTTTGTGTGAGTGCCTGTGGGATGAGGTGTGGAGCTTGTGTTTGCCTGTGCTACTCTTGTGTGTTGCCTTGTGTGCATGCTCATCTGTTTGTGTGCTTGGGATGGGTTGGGGTTGAGGAGAATGGGACTGGGAAGTGGTAGTTGGAGTGGGGATGGTAGAAACAGGGACAATGGCTGCCATCAGAGAGGAGGCCAGAGCCTGAATCCATCTCTGTTGGGCTGCCAAAGCACAGTGAATGCCTTCCAGGAATGCATTGCATTTCTGTGTCTGGGATGCCAGACCCTGGATGGCATTCACAATGGTTGACTGCCCTTCAGAGATGGATCTCAGGAGGTCAATAGTCTCCCCACTCAGGGCAGCAGGGCTCACTGGGGCAGGGCCCGAGGTGTCTGGGGTGAAGAAGATGCCCACCCTCCTTTGTGAGCGGGCACAGGCATCTCACTGAGGGGCTACTGGGAGGGCGGTGCTGGTGCAGAGGTGGTGGCTGTACCTGCAGCTGGGGTGGTCACAGAGGTGTCCACCACCACCAGGAAGCTCCCATTGGAGGAGGTATCAGAGTCTGTGTTGTCCCCTCCAGCATCTGCTGTGGTGCTCCCCTCGCCCTCCATCCCATTACCTCAGCGTCGGTGGACTCTGCCTCCAGGGTCCTTTGGATGCAGCTCCCTCTGTGACAGTGCCTCCGCTCCTCCACCAGATGATGCTAATGCACACAAGGACAGGATGACAAAACAAGAATGGGGGGGAGAGAGACAAAGGATACACTGGGTCAATGACTGCACCAACACCACCATTGGCATACACAGCACCCTTACACACAGGGAACAGGCCTACGCAGTATGCATTGCACTACCAGTAAAATAGCTAGTCACCCAGTCATGAGGTGGAGCACACACCGCCAACTGCAGCACACGTGGGACCCACACAGCACTGCCTAGTGAATACTAACAAGCTAGGTTACCAGTATTTGCCATGCAACCATTACCCTTCAGAGGACCTACGCTACTTTGTCTGGCCTGGCCTTAGGGGCACCCACTAACACACAACCACCACCCGGATACCACCTCACCAGCCATAAGTTGTAATGATACCCACTGTACTCACCCCCTTGTGGCTACTGTGATTCCCTCACGCATCCATCCAGCTCAGGGTATGCCACCGCCAGTATGCGGGCCATCAGGGGGGTCAGGGTCTGAAGGGCATCCCTTCCTCATTGGGAGGCCATCCCCAGCTGGGCCTCTGCGGTCACCGTGCCCAGCATCTCAGGTCCTCCCACCGTTTCCGACAGTGGATGCTCCTCCTGCCATTGTCCACACGTCCTTGGCGGTGGCACGCCTTAATCCCTTCTTTTGATGGGCGCTGATCTGCAGAGGTAATACATACAGGAGAACTCCATTAAGCAAACAATCCAGCCTGTCACACACATGGCCCACCATACCGATCCCGTCACCATTGCAACACACATAGGTCAGGTCACAACAGCTACACTGCCAACAGACAATCTCCCAACCCCCACCCACCCTTACATGATGCCTTCACACACATCTTCATGTATTCATGCCACATGCATCGTGCCCACAGTGTACTCACCTGTTGGTCTGGAGGCCCATACAGCAGTCCGTACTGGAATAGGACCCCATCCATCAGTTGCTGCAACTCCTCCGAAGTAAAGACTGGGGCCCTTTTCCCAGTCACACGGGCCATGGTAGATTCCAGACACATTTCACAGCAGCACATGCAGTGTAGGTCTTCTCCTGTTGAAGGTCAGGAAACAAGTGATGATTGAGATAGAAAATGGCTGTAACGTCCGCGGCGGTGTATACCGTTACCGCCGGCGTAGTTCCCCATTGGCCACTGTACCCCATAGGGCCCAATATTATCCAATGAGGAATTGCACAGCGGTTCACGACCGCTTACTGCCACGGCACACAACGTCAGTGGAATTACCTCACTTCCACCTGTCCCTCCACACAGGACAGGCGGTCGCCATTTCAGGGGAGGGAAACAGGCCTATCGATAATTACTGCATCACAGGATAAATAGGCACATACTTTTAAATTCCACTGTCCCAAAACATGATTGCACGACGTGGACTGCTGTTGTGGTATAGTTGTTCAAATTGTGACAGCCTACTCACTCTTGTGTCCCTTGGATACCTACCGCTGCAAATGAATAGGAGATGGAGACATACCCCCGTGTACAGGCTCCTGGTGGACTTAGCTACACTGGAGGACACATTATACTCACCTATAGACTGGACAGGGCCACAATCACAAAGCTGTGTGCCCAGTTGGAGCCTGACCTGATCTCAGCTATCCGTCATCCCACTGGGATCCCCCTCTTGTGCAGGTTCTATCAGTGCTCCATTTCCTGGCAACTGGTTCTTTCCAAGTGACTGTGGGCTTGGCAGCAGGAATGTCACAGCCAATGTTCTCAATCATGGTGGCAAGAGTCTTGTCCGCCCTGGTAAAACAAATGTGGAGCTACATTGCTTCCCCCCAGGTGGAAGATTTGGCCACTGTGAAGGCCGGATTTTATGCAATGGGACATATCCCCAATATTATTGGGTCAATTGACGGTACACATATTGCGTTTGTCTCCCCCCGGCAAAATGAACAGGTGTACAGGAATCGTAAGAGTTTCCACTCCATGAATGTGCAGATGGTGTGCCTAGCGGACCAGTACATTTCCCACGTCAATGCTAAATATCCAGGGTCGATGCATGATGCCTTTGTCCTGAGGAACAGCAGCATCCTAAATGTGATGGCCCAACTATAGAGGCACAGGGTGTGGCTTATAAGTGAGCCTTGGTCCCCACACAGTATATGTTGGTGTATGCCTATGCTGTTAGCCAAATAGGATAGTGTGTTGCTAATTGTTGTCCTTCGATACTTGTAGGTGACTCTGGCTAACCAAACCTATTGTGTCTGCTTACCCCTATGAGGAATGCCAGGACAAGGGCTGAAGAATTTATAATGAGGCACATGAGCGAACCAGAAGGATAATTGAGGGAACCTTCGTCCTCCTGAAGGCCAGGTTCATGTGCCTCCATCTGACAGGTGGATCCATGTGCTACTCACCCAAGAATGCCTGCCAGGCAGTAGTGGCATGCTGCATGTTGCACAACCTGGCTCTCAGATGCCATGTACTTTTTCTGCAGGAGGAGGAGGTTCGAGATGCCCCTGTGGCAGCAGTGGACCCTGAGGACAGTGATGATGAGGAGGCAAAGGATGAGGATGTGAACAACAGAACATTAGTGATCCGACAGTACTTCCAATGACACACAGGTGAGACAGTGCAATTTCACATTTCTACGACTATTGTATTCTGTGTGGCATTGGCATGCTGGCATTACCCACTTGTTTCCTCTGCTCACTGTCACCTATGGATTATCATTTTACAGATGTTGGTGATATGACAACAATGTTGTGATGTGATCACAGAAGCCAGCAACAGTTCATTCATTCTATGCTCTCACTATGAACAGTTAATTTGTAATGGATGTAACTGTTTCAATCAATACAAATATGCAATACATGAAATACTAGTAGTCGAATTTTGTCCAAGAGTGTTTATTGCAGTGCTAATAAGTTGAGGGGAAAGCGCAATGTAATGGAGTGATGATGGAGGAAAGTCCAGGGCATTGTTCCAGTCTGTTTGTAGCACAGGTGCAGTGTCCAAGGAGACATAGGAAGGGGAGCAATGGCAGTTCAAGGTGGACAAGGTGACTGAGTGAGACACAAGTGGGACAATCAGGAGAGTCTTATTTCCTGGCGGTGGTCTTGGCAAGTGTCTCTCGCTTCTCTCTGGTTTGCAGGGAATGTTTGCGGGTGGTTCACCTTCTGCAGGGGGAGGGAGGCTGGTGGCCTGTGGGTCCTGTGGCATGGCCTCCTGGCCACTAGTGGCAATGGAAGTGGAGGGCTGCTCAGTTGACTGGCTAGTGGTAGGGGCCCGCTGGTGTGCTGTTGCCTTCCTCATGATGTTGGCCACTTCTGCAAGGACTCCAGCTATGGAGATCAGGGTGGAGTTAATGGCCTGCAAGTCCTCCCTGATCCCCTGATACTGTCCCTCCTGCAGCTGCCTGTTTTCCTGCACATTGTCAAGGATCTGGCCAATCGTGTCCTGGGAATGTTGGTAGGCTCCCAGGATCTTGGAGAGTGCCTCCTGGAGAGTCGGTTCCCTGCTCCTGTCCTCCCCCTGGCGCACAGCAGTTCTCCCAGTGTCCCTGTTGGCCTGTGCCTCTGTCCCCTGAATGGTGTGCCCACTGCCACTGACCCCTGGTCCCTGATTGCCTAGTGGGTGAGGTGTGGGCTGGGGTCCCTGTACAGATGGGCACACTGGTGCTTGATGTGTCCTGGGGACAGAGGTGTGGGTACGCTGGGTGGGTGCTGTGGTCTTGGTTCCTGATGGGGGAGGCTCTGTGGTGGTCTGTGAGTGGGCTTGGGTGACTGACTGTCCAGTGGTCCCTGATGGGCCAGGTAGGTCCTCCAGATCCTGATGTCCAGTGTTACCGTCATCACTGGGGGCCTCTTCTGTTGGGGATCTAGATAGGGGTGGCACCTACTCTCGACTGACATTGGCTGGGGTACCTGTGGGGATGTAAATGATGTATTATGCTTCAAGTTTATGACATTTGTACTTCCCTAGCTTCCCCTCTATGGTTGGTGTTACCCTGCCAGCTTTTTCTTGTGTATGGTGATGTATTGTTAGTTTCCCTATGCTGTGCATGCTTTGGTGATGGGTGTCCATGCAGGACTGGGAGGGGTGTCCATGCATTGGTATTGCATGCAGGGCTTGGCATTGTGGTTAGTCATATGTGTAGGTGCAGTGTGTGGGATGGTGTGGAGTGATGGTAGTGAGGGTGGGGGGTGTGATGGCATGCAGGTATGGGGTGATGATTAGTAAATGTTCTGCAGCCTGAACTGCAGTTCTGATGAAGGGTGATACCCTGAAACCAGTCCCAGGATGCTTGTTTCCGGTCCAGGGAGGACCTGGCCTGGCAGTTCGGGCTGGACTGTTCCTATGAGGAACAGTGTCAAGACTGATTTGCATATGGCTGGGTCCAAACTGGGGTGGCATGGTGAGCAGAAGAATGATGGATTAAACCCAGATCTGTGACTGGGGGTGAGTGTTTGCATTGTTCAGCACTCCGTCCATCATCGTTTTGTGTTGCTAAAGTTGCCCTAAATGGGAAGGGTATGCCCAGACGTGGGTCCCGTGCTCATTGTGCCACTGGATTCAAGCTAGCCTGGGATGTGGGTGGGTGTGCAGATGGTGTATGTTGGATGTTGGGCAGAACATCTGGAGACCCCCCAATGCTATCTAGCCTTCCTGTGACCAGAGATGGTATCTATATGGCACCCAGGATTTGTTGGAGGGTATCTGGATATATGATTTGCAGCTGGTCATCCACATGATCGGGAAAGTCCAGGACAGTCAGCTGGCCAGGAGGTATGTGTTCATCCTCTGAGATGAAATGGAGATATGTTAATGTTGACCTCTGCTAGATGCTGACATGAGTAATCAGGTTAACAATCAAGGGTTTACAGAGGATCACTTTCAGTGCCTCATTTACGAGGCCATTGCAATACACTGCACAACTGGAGTGTCATAGTTTTTGATGCTCTGGTTGCACAGTGTGTAGGCCCCATATTTACAGGGCCACACCAAGCCACCTTGTGTAGCTTCTCATGGCCCTGTAAATAGGCACACCTCTCACGCATTACACTGCATAAATGGTGAGTTACATGTGTGTTGCTGTGGGTGTTCCCATACAACACCCATGGAATCCAAAGAAATCTGACGCCTTCCCAGATTTAGATGTCTGGAAATGCATCAGATTACTTCACCATCTCAGGGGTGGCATTAAAGTGGAACAACAGAGAGAAATTACATTTTTCTCCCTATTTGTTTCCTCTTTCACTGTGTGCTGCATTCTGAAGAACACATAGAAAGTGGAAGACTGCATTTATGATTATGTTCAGGAAAGTGTTCCTTCCTGCACATGAATAATCATCCCTGCTTCACTGCACTGCGTCATTTCCTCGTACATGAGGCACAATGTGGGGTAAACATGGACTGATGCTGCACTTTACACTAAGAAGGTAGTGAGGTGAGGGTTCAGGCCTAGCCTGTGCAAAGCGTGGTAGGGTAGTGCACATTGCATCTCTTTACTGTTTAGTCATAAGTGTGCCAGCATACTACCCTTTGGCCTGCAGACTGTGTGTTTTAGTGCTAGGACATAGCTGCCCCCACCTTATGATATTGCCTAGTTATCACATTGCCCCTGCTGCAACGTACCCTGTGGTTCTTGTAGTTCATCATATGCTGCACTGTCCTGTACTGAGACTCCAGCTACCAACTCCTCAGGCATTACTGCTGCCACCATATCCTCCAACTCACCCAGCATCTTCTGGGCTGCTGGACTTCCACCTCCGGTCTGCTATGCTGACTTGCACTTGCTGGCCATTTTCTCCTTTGTTCTGCGCTTGCAATTGTGCCAGCGCTTTTTTAGTCGATGACTGTCCTCTTCACCTCTGCCATCCTGTTGACTTTGTCCACAATTGACTGGCAAATGGCCTTTTTTTCCCTAACGGCAATTTGGAGGTGACAAAGAGCTGGTGTTGATGCTCCATCACCTCACTGATCAGGATGTTGGGCTCCTCCTCACTGAACCTGCACTTCCTCTTTCTTTCCTCCCTTTCCTGGGAGTCTGTCTGGACATCTTGGCTGGTACTGTTGGAGGTTGTTGGAGTTGTCCTGGGGTCTCTGGCCTCCTTGATTCTCCATATCTGCTTCTGCAGTATCTCCTGTTTGTTTGTTTTTTTAAATGTGGAGTTTTGCGGTTTCTTTTTTTTTTGTTTTACTCTTTTATGCACAAAAGTGATGCTGGATGGCTTGCGACAGAATATGTGCCGCGAATCAGGCTAGCATCATTTTTGCAGCACTTGCATCAGTTTTGTTATGATGCGGCACAAAGGCTGGTGTAATTTTTGTTGACGCAGCCAGATCCTAACACCATGGTGCACAGTTATGAAAATTCAGCACAAGCATGGCATTAGGATCAGTCGTTCTGCAGCTTTAACATTTTAGAGGAATTGCTGCACTGCGTCACTGATGCAATATTTCTTGTAAATGAGGCCCTAGGAGTATTGTCACATAGATTACCAAAGCCACGAGCAAGGCATCTAGAAGCATTTAGTCAATTATTAGTTCAACGGATACAAAGTGAGAGAGAAGAAGCAGTAAATAAAATGGAGGGCTCACCCCGTGTTGTCACCCTGAGTTCTTTACACCTCGTAAGCCTAGGCCCAATTTATTCTTAAACCTTTAGAAAAAATGCACCAGAGCGCTAATCAGCCTCGTATCCAATGGCATCACTGCCTCCCTGCAGGACCTGTTGCCACGTTTATGCCAAGGTTGCTAAAGGAGCTTGTGTCAATCCCACCATGAGGGAAGGACACAGGCAGAGTGTATGAACTATATCTTCCTCACTCTGGAGGCACAGCTGACAGGGCTCATGCGCCCCAGATCTTTTACATGCAGGCTGGTGGTTTAAGATCGGTAGTCGACCCAACCTGTATTTCAAGAAATAAACCTTAGTCCAGTCATTGAAGGGACCACTTAGGTACCTCTGTGGTTTCAGCCTCATATAGCTTTGGAGCGTCATCCATCCGTAGTGTTGTCGGGTTCAGGGGACCTTTGTCATCTAGTAATGAAAGCAGTCGAGACCTAGATTTTAACTGCTGATTGTTTAGGGGAAGATCCCAAACTTTTATTAGATCAAGAGTGTTCTGGGCCTGCAACTAATAAGCCCTGGCACGAAAGCAGGTGTTTGTTTTCCATTCAGACCAAAGAGAGTTTCCAGTCTGATTTTTGTGGGGGATGAGTAAGCAGGTAGCTGGACAATGTGTCTGTAAATTTTAAGTAACATTTTATCTAGGATGATACTGTTGTGGCCTCATACGGCCTTACTTCCATAAGCTAGGGTTGTGAGGATCATTGCTTGAGCTACCTGTAGTATGGGGATGAGCGTGGGGCCTCTCAGTTTTATATGGAGGGACCACAACCCCAATGCCAAGGCAAGACCTTTTTTCCTGATTTCCTCTATTTGGTCCCCAAATCACCCATTCTCACTGAAGAAGACACCAAGGTACCTGAAGATTTTGACTAAACCTACTTTTTCTTGGCCTAAAACCCACTGGGGTGTATGTAGTTTAGGGTGAAGAATTACAAGGATCTTGATCTTCTTCTTATTGATAGTTAACCCGTTCTTGGCAGAGTAGGCTGAGGTGACATCGAAAATGTGCTATAAGCCGAGCTTGGTTGTTCTGATCAAGTCCAAGTCATCTGCGTACAGCAGGTTTGGCAAATGGAAGCCCCCTAACTTTGGCGGATGAGAATTCACTGCATTTATAGCTGGAGGTAGGTCAGACAAGAACAAGTTAAATAATATTTGGGCAAGGACACAGCCCTGCTTATGGCCTTGGATGGTGCTAATAAGCCTAGACAGGCGAGAGATGTCCCCTGTTTTGATTCTGACTCATGTATTATAGTGTAATAATTCCATAATTCTTAGTAAATCACCTGGGATATTAAACGCTGTCAGTTTGTGCCAAAGCTTCCCTCTGTCAACCTTTTCAAAAGCAGACTTATAGTCAAAATCCAAGTTTATCAGGTGTTTTTTGAGCGTGGCTTGGTCAGTAAGTAAGGAAAGTGCTATAATGTTGAAAGAGGTTCCAACATTCTTAGTAAACCCTGTTTGGTTTGGCAGGATGATGTGATTTGTCTCAGCCCAGTGTTGCAACTTATACAGTATTATCTTGATGAAATATTTAGTCTCATTATCAATTAGGGCTATCAGCTGCTAACTCCCTGGGACCCTTTTATCACCGCCCTTGAAGACTGGAGAAAGGATTGAGCTGTGCCATGAGGTGGGGATAAAAATTTTGCTGCAAGATGCTAGAAAATAGTGGGGTCAAGTATGCGGCCCAGGATGATGGATCTTACTTCTATATTGGGAAGGGGATTCCACCTGGCCCATGTACCCTAGCTCTACGGCCCCTGGTAATTTATTTCAGAACCAAGTTTATTGATACTGTTCCCCACAAAGAGTTACAGTCTCAACACCCCAACTGGATGGATAAGAGTTTGGTGGAATCCAGGCTATTGCCCTGAGGGGGCAGCGCAGCCAGATGAGCCGATGTGTTGAAATGGTCAGACAAAAAATAGTGCCAGGATGACACATTTGGGACGGATCACCCAACCCAGCCAACAGTTTGAAGAGTTGTTTGACCTAATGTCATAAAATAATTTTGTCCAGAAGGAGATCCATCTTCCCCTTTGGAGGTTCTTTTGCTCCCTTTTAAAGTGCCTCTTTGCCTCCCTTAGGTTGTGTAGCACGGGGTCCTTTGGTGATTTTTCGATGGCTCGCCACAGTGCATTTGTCCTCTTTTTGGACATACTTATTGTAATAAATGGGGTCTTTGGTTGACAGTCAGGTTACCTCCTGTTCAAGCAAGGACCCTCACTCTAGTCAGGGTACAAGAGAATCACCCTCAGCTAACCCCTGCTTACCCCCTTGGTAGCTTGGCAGAGCAGTAGGCTTAACTTCAGAGTGCTAGGTGTAAAGTATTTGTACCAACACACACAGTAACTTAATGAAAACACTACAAAATGACACAACACCAGTTTAGAAAATTAGGAAATATTTATCTAAACAAAACAAGACCAAAATGACAAAAATCCAACATACACAAGTCAAGTTATGAATTTTTAAAGATTAAACTCAAAAATAGCGCTTAGAAACAAAAATGCTTCGATGAGGTGTTAACACGGCGTCATGACGAAGTCGTTCCCAACAAGCCGACACCAGCGGCGCCGGACACGGAGTCGCGTAGACCCCCAAGTACAGTACCTTTGGTGAAGAGGGAAAACAAGCCGATGCGCGAAGTCGGGGATCACGGCGTTTGTGCGAAACTTTGAATCCGTGCACTTCGAGCGGCGTCGGTCACGATGTGGTGCGGCGACTTCCACGGAGTCTCGGACTTCAGCAGGGCTGCCGGGGCGTCGGGCCTGCGGAGAGCGTTGCGTTCCAGCGAAGGTTACAGCGTCGGGTGCAGGCGGCATCACTGGATTCAGCAGCGGCGTCGGTCCGAAGTCGTCCGAAGTCGATTTCCTTGGATTTCCACCAGCTTTCCTTTCAAGGACCCAAGGACTGGATAGGGCACCACTTGTCAGAGCAGGAGTCTCTCCAGAGACTCCAGGTGCTGGCAGAGAGAAGTCCTTGCTGTCCCTGAGACTTCAAACAACAGGAGGCAAGCTCTAAATCAAGCCCTTGGAGATTTATTCACAAGATGGAAGGCACACAAAGTCCAGTCTTTGCCCTCTTACTCTGGCAGAAGCAGCACTGCAGGAAAGCTCCACAAAGCACAGTCACAGGCAGGGCAACACTTCTTCCTCAGCTATTCAGCTCTTCTCCAGGCAGAGGTTCCTCTTGGTTCCAGAAGTGTTTCTAAAGTCTGTGGTTTTGGGTGCCTTTCTTATACCCAATTTCTCCTTTGAAGTAGACCTACTTCAAAGTAAAGTCTCTTTGGAATGTGAAATCCTGCCTTGCCCAGGCCAGGCCCCAGACACTCACCAGGGGGTTGGAGACTGTATTGTGTGAGGGCAGGCACAGCCCTTTCAGGTGTGAATGACCACTCCTCTCCTCCCTCCTAGCACAGATGGCTCATCAGGATATGCAGGCTACACCCCATCTCCCTTTGTGTCACTGTCTAGTGTGAGGTGCAACCAGCCCAACTGTCAAACTGACCCAGACAGGGAATCCACAAACAGGCAGAGTCACAGAAATGGTATAAGCAAGAAAATGCTCACTTTCTAAAAGTGGCATTTTCAAACACACAATCTTAAAATCAACTTTACTAAAAGATGTATTTTTAAATTGTGAGCTCAGAGACCCCGAACTCCACATGTCCATCTGCTCCCAAAGGGAATCTACACTTTAATCAGATTTAAAGGTAGCCCCCATGTTAACCTATGAGAGGGACAGGCCTTGCAAGAGTGAAAAACGAATTTAGCAATATTTCACTGTCAGGACATATAAAACACATTACTATGGGGGTGATTCTGATTGAGGCGGGTGGCGGTAGCCGCCCGCCTCGTGCGAACCGCCATATGGCCGCTCCGCGGTCGAAAGACCGCGGAGGCCATTCAGGCTTTCCCGCTGGGCTGGCGGGCGACCGCCAGAAGGCCGCCAGCCAGCCCAGCGGGAAACCCCTCCCCACGAGGAAGCCGGCTCCGAATGGAGCCGGCGGAGTGGGTATGTGCGACGGGTGCAGTTTGCACCCGTCGCGTATTTCAGTGTCTGCGTTGCAGACACTGAAATACACAGTGGGGCCCTCTTACGGGGGCCCCGCGGCACCCCCTACCGCCATCCTGTTCCTGGCGGGCGAACCGCCAGGAACAGGATGGCGGTAGGGGGTGTCAGAATCCCCCATGGGGCGCAGCAAGCTGCGCCGCCATGGGGGATTCCAAGGGCAGCGGAAAACCGGCGGGAGACCGCCGGTTTTCCCTGTCTGACCGCGGCCGAACCGCCGCGGTCAGAAAGCCCTGCGGGGCACCGCCGGTCTGTCGGCGGTGCTCCTGCGGGGTCAGAATGACCCCCAATATGTCCTACCTTAACCATACACTGCACCCTGCCCTTGGGGCTACCTAGGGCCTACCTTAGGGGTGTCTTACATGTAAGAAAAGGGAAGGTATAGGCCTGGCAAGTGGGTACACTTGCCAAGGTGAATTTACAGATACAACTGCACACACAGACACTGCAGTGGCAGGTCTGAGGCATAATTACAGAGCTACTTATGTGGGTGGCACAACCAGTGCTGCAGGCCCACTAGTAGCATTTGATTTACAGGCCCTGGGCACCTTTAGTGAACTGTACTAGGGACTTACTAATAAATCAAATATGCCAATCATGGATAAACCAAACACATACACATTTTGTAAAGGAGCACTTGCACTTTAGCACTGGTTAGCAGTGGTAAAGTGCCCAGAGTAACAAAAAAAGTAAAATCAGAGACCACACCAAGGATGAAAAGTCTAACACTTATTGAATGAGATGTCATTTGTACTTTCAGCCTCTTTTTAGTTAAAACGGGCTGTGCATGCTAACTGGCAAATTCCCTTGCAAACCTTTCCCAGGCTATCAATAGATTTTCAGTTAGAGAGCAGTAGAGTCCCATTAGTTGTTTTGCTTCTGGGGCAAGCCCTGGCAGGGAATCGAGTGTATGCCTTATCAGTTTACGTTTGGTTGAGAACCCATTGAGCCCAGGGTCAGCAGCATGAGCATAAGCTCCCGGGGTAATGTTGAAGGTGATCTCCTGTGGGCCACAGTCTCTGACTGTTTTCTCCCCAAAGCCAAAAGAAGAGATGACATTCAGTAAGGTGAGACTTATGAAGGTGTAATTTATTAAAGAGGTTCCTGCAGAACTTAGATATGAGAGTCTGGGGAGTTTATCTGGAGAGACTCAGCCATTTAGAGCTCTGAGACCAAGATGATGCAAGCTGCCTTGCAGGAGTCGTCCCTTCTTGTAATCGTTGTGCTACCCTGGAGTATACTGAGGAGTGGTTGACCAGTAGCTATCTTGAGCCTCAGTGATCTCATTTGCAGGTACAGCACCAATTAGCCACATGTTGAAGTCACCTAATACAATGAGGTCTCTGTTTGGAGATTCTGAATCTAGACCTGTTAAGATGTCAATTAGCTTTTTGGAAGCCGGAGACCTAGCTTTAGCATTTGGATGAACATAGACGTTCACCAGGTTATTTTTTTGGTTTTACCATCAGTTGTTTTGGTTGACAGGTCAACTACCTGCAGTCTATCATTGACATATCTGGCCCCAAACTCAATTGTAGATAAGGGGGATACATAGATGGCAATTCCACCCTTACAGCACCCATGGTTGTGTTGTTTAGATGCAGGTAAAAGATGGTTTATGAAACCCTCCAGCTGGTGGGGCTTCTGTGACAAGGTCCCTTGAGGTTCCTGGTCCACCCATACAATCTTGCGGAGACATGTCAGAGCCACATATGATAACCTACACAAAAGCTTAGTTTAAGAAATTATTGGAACATCATTTGCTTGTAAGTGGTAAACGGGCAACCCCGTAGCAAGTTTGGATAAACTATAGTGGTTAAAGCAACTCAAAAAGAAAAATATCTGCACTCAGGTACATGCCCAAGTACTAATGAAACATTTAAAAAACAATACCATACCATACGGTCTACAGGTGAAAAATGGACTGGTTATCTTCATATTTGATAAGGAATACATACTTCACTTTAGCGGTGTAGGCATGAAGTGTTCTCGTATTTGGATGGCACATTTGATAAAGACAGCCTTTAGAATATGAAAGGCAGAACTTAAGGAAATAGAACACTTATAAAAGTAAATTCAACTGATCCCAATATCAAAGAGGCCAAACAAATGTTGGTATTGGTTGAAAAAACAATAGCTGATTTCAAAAATTTCAAGACAAATCAGAAAACAACTAAAGTGACCAGAGATATAAAAAACTACAAAATGGAGGAAGGGTACCCTTATCTTAAAGAAGATTTTTACAAAATAAATAATCCCAGCACTCTAAATCTCCAACACTTAGTCCCTCATTATGACATCGGCAGTAAGTCCAGCTTACCGCCATGCTGACTGCCGCCGACATACTGTCGGCGGATTACCGCTACCCATATTATGACACACAAGTCCGCCAGCCCAAAGGTCAGTGATAAACTGGTGGTACCAAAACCCACACCGTTACAGCAACAGAGCTACGCCCACAGCATTATGACCCATGAATCACCGCTTCGGACTTTCAACCGCAGTAAAACATTGGCGGTACATACCACTGCCCTCAAAATACACACACACATGCAAAACAACACTACATTGGCCAATTCAAACTGCACACACCTGACACACATATGCACACCACACCCACACACCCTCACCACTATAAACATGCACACACACTACCCACAACCCTTTACAACAAATAAAATTGCCAACTGAGAGAGAGAGAGACACCAAGAGCACTTACAGAATCAGAGCCACAGAACACCATCACCCATACACCATCCACGCACCTTACATTACACACCCCGACACATCACCCCACACACCCTCACACACACCACTCACACTACACCCATGCCACCACAAAGACACCCCAGCTTCTCAGAGGAGGAGCTAAGGGTCATGGTGGAGGAAATCATTCAGGAAGAGCCACAGCTATACAGATCACAGGTGCAGCAGACATCCATTGCTAGGAAGATGGAGCTATGGTGGAGAATCATGGACAGGGTCAACGCCATGGGACAGCACCCCAGAACAAGGGATGACATCAGGAAGAGGTGGACCGACCTACAGGGGAAGGTGCGTTCCATGGTAGCAAGACCCCCACCTCCTCCCCACCAACTAACAACCTGGGAGGCGCAAGTCTTGGCAATCATGCATCCTGAGGGCCTGGCAGGAGTAGCAGGAGTACTGGACTCTTTACTACTTTCACCACCCCTACCTGCATGCCATCACAAACCTCCACCCCTACCCTCACCCCCATCACTCCACAACCTCACATACACCCAACATCACACCCCACCCATCCCAATACCAAGCCCTCCATGTAACACCAATGCACAGACCCCCATCACAGACCTGCATGGACACCCATCACTAAAGCATGCAAACTAGAAATTATCACCTAGCCCATAAAATGACTACTCAAAGCTGACAGGTGTAGGAAGGTAGACCCTTTCTATCCTTGATACCCTCACTTTTGGACTGTTTGTGAGTATATGTCAGGGTGCTTTTACTGTCTCACTGGGATCCTGCTAGCCAGGACCCCAGTGCTCATAGCAGAAACCCTATTTGTTAGTGTGTTTGATATGTGCCACTGGGACCTGATAGCCAGGACCCCAGTGCTCATAGTTTGTGGCCTATATGTGTTCCCTGTGTGGTACCTAACTATATCACTGAGGCTCTGCTAACCAGAACCACAGTGTTTATGCTCTCTCTGCTTTTAAAATTGTCACTGCAGGCTAGTGACCATTTTCACCAATCCTGATTGGCACACTCGAACACCCTTATAATTCCCTAGTATATGGTACCAAGGTACCCAGGGTATTGGGGTTCCAGGAGATCCCTATGGGCTGCAGCATTTCTTTTGCCACCCATAGGGAGCTCAGACAATTCTTACACAAGACTGCAACTGCAGCCTGAGTGAAATAACATCCACATTATTTCACAGCCATTTTACACTGCACTTAAGTAACTTATAAGTCACCTATATGTCTAACCGTCACCTAGTGAAGCTTAGGTGCAAAGTTACTAAGTGTGAGGGCACCCTGGCACTAGCCAGGGTACCCCCACATTGTTCAGGGCAATCTCCTCGGACTTTGTGAGTGCAGGGACACCATTACGTGCGTGCACTACATATAGGTCAATACCTATATGTAGCTTCACAATGGTAACTCTGAATATGGCCATGTAACATGTCTAAGATCATGGAATTGTCCCCCCATGCCAAATCTGGTATTGGGGTGCCAATCCCATGCATCCGGAGGCTCCAGCATGGACCCTGGGTACTGCCAAACTAGCTCTCTGGGGTTTTCACTGCAGCTACCGCTGCTGACAACCCACAGACAGGCCCCAGACCCTCCTGGGGTTTGGGCAGCCCAGTCCCAGAAAGGCAGAACAAAGGATTTTCTCTGAGAGAGGGTGTTACACCCTCTCCCTTTGGAAATAGGTGTTAAGGGCTGGAGAGGAGTAGCCTCCCCCAGCCTCTGGAAATGCTTTGAAGGGCACAGATGGTGCCCTCCTTGCATAAGCCAGTCTACACCAGTTCAGGGATCCCCCAGCCCCTGCTCTTGCACAAAACTGGACAAAGGAAAGGGGAGTGACCACTCCCCTATCCATCACCACCCCAGGGGTGGTGCCCAGAGCTCCTCCAGTGTGTCCCAGAACTCTGCCATCTTGACCAGACGGTATTTCCTCTGACTTGTACAAATCAGACTTGCCCACATGGACCCGGTATATCAATAGGATATCGAACATTGCCTTGGCGACTAGGTCCTATCCGTATTCCTGGAAGGAGGCAACAATTGTGCCCATTCATAAGAAAAGAGAGAAAAGTCTCCCAGCAGTTATAGACCCATCAGTTTACTAGATAATTTGCAAAAGATATTCTGCTCCCAGCTGCTAGGCAGACTGAAACTCTGGATAGCGAACAATCAGGCAGTAAGCCATCTTCAGGCAGGATTCAGGGACAAGGTCAGCACCATCGATCAGGTCTTCCGCTTCATTACTATAAAGTGGAAGATCTTAGATGTAGACCATGGACACTTATTCGTGGCCTTAGTCGATTTGAAATCCGCTTTTGACCTTGTCCCCTGCGCCCCAAGCTGTGGGAGGTTATGAGCAATGCTGGAGTCCCGGGCTCCATGATTAATATAATTAAAGATCTTTACTCTGGCAACTGTGCCAAAGTACGATGGGGCCTGGCAGGTGATCTGACTCCAGCATTCCCCACGGCCCGTGGTGTGAGGCAGGGTTGCGTTCTTGCGCCTACCCTGTTTCTTCTGTTTATAAATGCTTGTATTCCGTACCTTTTAGATTGCCCCGGCGATGCCCCCAGTATGGGTGGGCATAAGTTCTCATGCCTTTTATTTGCCAATGACACCTTGCTACTTTCTCGAACAGCCATGGGTCTCTCAAGTCTGCTCTTAAGGTTCTTGGAGTTTTGCAAGGACCACGGTTTGGAAATCAATTCAGCAAAAATGAAATACATGGTGTTCGGGGACAAAAAGCAGAAAATGAAGAGACCTGTATATTTAGAATGCGTTTCCTTGCATAGTGTGGGCACTTTTGATTATCTAGGCATAAAACTAGAAGACTCACATTTCTGGCACGCTCATCGTTAGAAATCACTAATGTGCCTGAAGCAAAGGGAGGGTGGCATTGTGAGATTTGCTACCAGTTCTCCTAGTTTTGCTTTGACTCCTGCTCTCGAAATATACAAATCTCAAGCCAGGGGGGGGCTCTGTATGGCGTGGAGCTTTGGGGTCATTGCAACTTGGTGAATTTGGCTAGGGTGGAAAATCAGTTCTTGAAAATGTTGTTAAAACTTCCTTCCAGCACTCCATCTTTGCCCATTTGAATGGACTTAAATCTTTTTTCAATTAATCAGATTGCTGCCTTAAGGCCTCTTTTGTTCTGGATTCGGCCATGGTCCTCAGATGCCCTCATTCCATTCAGATATGGACTCCACAATTTGATCCCCCCCAACCCCAATACTAAAATCAACTGGTGTGTTTATGTTGAACGGTCCCTAACGCACCTTGGTTTGGGGTCCTACTGGAAGGATCCCGCTGCACAGATATTGAAGGACGCTTTTTGGCTCGAAGTTCAAACTGCCCAATTTTCTGAGGTTGTGCCGCTGACTATGTCTGATAGCTATTTGCAATCTAAATGCCACTACGAGTTTGAGCCCTTCATGGATGCTGCACTTTCTCCATCTGCAGCTGCTAGGGCTTCTGTGCACTTTTGCAAGGAATCCTTTGTGCACAGCATAGCCCAGGTCCCCAGCACTCCGTCCTGCATTGCTGACCTCGCTGAGTTGACCACTGAATTCGTGGGACCCTCTTTTGTAGTGTCGGTACAACTGCTGTGCTCAGATTTCCTGAATGCCTGTTCTAGTGCTTCTGTGGGCTCTGCCTGCTTCTGCATGGGCTCTCTGTGCTGCTGAATGCCCCCTCTGTCTCCTCCTCCAAGGGGCGACCTGCTGGTGCTTTCTGGGCCCAGGCAGCACCCATTCTCTTTTGCTGCGACTCTTGCAGCTAGCAAGGCTTGTTTGCAGTCTTTCTGCGTGGAAACAACTCTGCATCCTCCAGCACGCCGTGGAACATCTTCTGTGCAAAGGAGAAGTTCCTGGCACCTTCCGTTGTTGCAGAATCTTCAGCTTCTTCCACCCAGAGGCAGCCCTTTTGCACCTTCATCCAGGGTTTGGTGGGCTCCTGCCCCCCCCGGACACTTACATGACTGTTGGACTTGGTCCCCTTCCTTTACAGGTCCTCAGGTCCAGGAATCCATCTTCAGTGCTTTGCAATCAGTTGCTGCCTTTGCAGAGTCCCCTATCTCGACTTTACTGTCTTTCTGGGGTAGTAGGGTAACTTTACTCCTACTTTTCAGGGTCTTGGTGTGGGGTATCTTGGATACCCTTAGTGTTGTTTTACACTCCCAGAAACCCTCTACACACTACACTAGGTCTGGGGTCCATTCATGCTTCGCATTCCACTTTTGGAGTATATGGTTTGTGTTGCCCCTAGGTCTATTGTCTCCTATTGCATCCTATTGTACTCTACAGTGTTTGCACTACTTTTCTAACTGTTTACTTACCTGATTTTGGTTTGTGTGTATATTTTGTGTATTTTAATTACCACCTAACGGAGTTTATCCTCTGAGATACTTTTGGCATATTGTCACTAAAATAAAGTACCTTTATTTTTAGTAACTTTGAGTATTGTGTTTCTTATGATATAGGGGGTTATTCTAACTTTGGAGGAGGTGTTAATCCGTCCCAAAAGTGACGGAAAAGTGACGGATTTACCACCAGCCGTATTACGAGTCCATTATATCCTATGGAACTCGTAATATGGCTGGTGGTATATCCGTCACTTTACCGTCACTTTTGGGACGGATTAACACTCCTCCAAAGTTAGAATAACCCCCATAGTGCTAAATGATATAAGTGGTATAGTAGGAGATTTGCATGTATCCTAGTTCAGCCTAAGCTGCTCTGCTATAGCTGCCTCTATCAGCCTAAGCTGCTAGAACACTACTAATCTACTAATAAGGGATAACTAGACCAGGCACAAGGTGTAAGTACCATCAGGTACCTGCTATAAGCCAGGCCAGCCTCCAACAACAGGGCAATCACAACCATAGAACACACCCATGCAGAAGATGTCACATGCAGAAACAATAACACTGCACTTACATCCCCACAGGTCCCCCACCCAACATCACCGGAGAGGAGGTGCCAGCAACATCCAGTACCCCCACAGATGAGGCGCACAGTGATGACAGCAGCTGTGGACGCCTGGATCTGGATGACCAACCTGGCCCATCAGGGATCTCCAGACAGTCTCTTACCCAGGCACAGTCCCATACCACCACAGAGCCTCGCCCCTCAGGAAACACCAGCACATCACCCACCCAGCTGGCCCATACCTCTGTCCCCAGGACACATCAATCAGCAATGTGTCCACCACTACAGGGACCCCAGGACACCCCACAAACACAGGACAATCAGGGACCTGGGGACAGTGGCAGTGGACACACAGTTCATGGGATAGAGTCACAGGACAACAGGGAAGCTGGGAGGACTGCTGTGCAACAAGGGGAGGGCAGGCCCAGGGAACCGACTCTCCAGGAGGCACTCACCAACATCCTGGGAGCATACCACCATTCGCAGGAGAGGATGGGCCAGATACTGGACAAGTTGCAGGAGACCAAGCAGCCGCAGGAGGGACAGTACCTGGGGATCAGGGAGAACCTGAAGGACATTAACACCACCCTGGTCACCATTGCAGGAGTGCTGGCAGACATGGCCAACACCATGAGGGAGGCAGTGGCACATCACCAGGCCCCTGACACTAGCCACACCGATGAACAGCCCTCCACCTCTAGTGGACAGGAGGCCCCACCACACGAACTACAGGCCAGCAGCACCCCTCCCCATGTAAAAGGAGAACCACCCCGCAAACGGTCCATGCGATCCAGGCAGAAGCCAGAGAACATTGCCAAGACCCCGCCAGGAAATAGGACTCACCTGATTGTCACCCTTGGGTCCCACTCTGTCACCCTGTCCATCTTGAACTGCCATTGCTCCACTTCCTATGCCCCCTGCACCTGTGATACAAATAGACTGGACTCTATCCTGGACTTTCCTCCACCATAACCCCAGCCCATTGCACATACCCCTCTACTTATTGGCACTTAAATAAAGTATGGAGTCTGTCAAATGATTGAACTATGCATTTGTTTAACAAGCTTTAAACACTGCAAAACAACTTTACAGTAATGTATACATAGGAATGACCTGTAGTAGGCTGCAGTCAACACACCAGGTGCCATAGTGGGGCACAGATATCTGAAAATAGAGCTGCCAAAGGGTACAGTAAGTGGCCATAGAACTGGGAGAATCTGCCTGCCATCTACAATGTCCAACACAAAACTGTCAATGTAAAGTGGAGTTAGAGTGTCTTACCTGTGTGTCACTGGAAGTATTGTTGTGTTATTGCTGTTCTGTTGTCCTCATCGTCATCATCTGCCTCCTCACCTTCACTGTCCACAGGGTCCACTCCTGCCACACGCCCATCTCCAGGCTCATCCTCCTGCAGAAATGGCACCTGGCGTCACAAGGCAAGGTTATGCAACATGCAGCATCCACGATTATCTGGCAGACCTTCTTGGGTGAGTAGTACAGGGATCCACCAGTTAGATGGAGGCAACGAAACCTGGCCTTCAGGAGGTCAAAGATCCTTTTGATAATCCTTCTTGTCTGCCCATGTGCCTCATTGTAACATTCCTCTGCCCTTGTCCTGGCCTTCCTCACTGGATCAGTAGCCATGAGAGGTTGGGGTAACCAGAGTCACCTGCAAATATCGAGGGACACTTGTTAGACACACACTAACCCTTATGGCCAACACCATACCCATACACCAACATCCACTGGGTGGGAACCAGGGCTCACCTATTAGCCACACCCGGTGCCTCTGGAGTTGAGTCATCACATTTGGGATGTTGCTGTTCCACAGGATAAAGGCATCATGCACAGACCCAGGATACTTTGCATTGACATGGGAGATGTACTGGTCGGCCAAACACACTATCTGCACATTCATGGAGTGAAAGCTCTTTCGATTTCTGTACACCTGTTCATTTCTCCGTGGAGGGACAAATACAATATGTGTACCATCAATGGCCCCAATAATGTTGGGAATATGTCCTGTTGCATAGAGGTCAGCTTTCACTATGGCCAAATCCTCCACCGGGGGAAAAACGATGTAGCTGCTCATGTGTTTAATCAGGGCAGCTAACACTCTGGTCAGTACTATTGAGAACATTGGTTGTGACATTCCTGCTGCCAAGCCCACTGTCACTTGGAAGGAGCGAGTTGCCAAGAAATGGAGCACAGATAGGACTTGCACAAGAGGGGGGATCCCAGTGGGGTGACGGATAGTAGATATCAGGTCAGGCTTCAGTGGGGCACACAGCTCTGTGATTCTGTCCAATCTATAGGTGAGGATAATGTGCCTGCCCTCCATTTTTGCCAAGTCCACCAGGGGTCTGTACACAGGGGGATGTCTCCATCTCCTATTCATCCTCAGCGGTTGTAATCTAGGGGGCAAAACGGGGATCAGCTGGTCAGTATTCCACATTTCCAAACACTACACTACATTGCATGTTGTGACTGTGACACCATATTGATGGATAGGCCCAAATAGTGCCTATGTGTGCTGTGATGCAGTTAGGTGCCATGGCCTGCCCACCCCGAAACAGCGTCTGCCTGTCCTGTGTGGATAGACATGTGGAAGTAAGGTAATTCCGCTGACGTTGTGCGCCATTGCGGGAGGAGGTCGAGTACTGCCATGCAACTCCTCATTGGTTGTCAATGGGCCCTATGGGTTACAGTGGCCAATGGTGATGTACTCTGGTGGTACACGGACGTGACTGCCATTTTCTATCTGTTCACTCACTTGCTAGCTGACCTTCAACAGGAGAGGACCTACACTGCAAGTGCTGCTGTGACCTGTGTCTAGAACTGACCATGGCTCGTGTCACCTGGGAAAGGACCCCTGCCTTCACCGCTGTGGAGTTGGAGAGAATGGTGGAAGGGGTCCTACCCCAGTACCGAATGCTGTATGGGCCTCCAAACCAATAGGTGAGTACACTGTGAGCACGATGCATGGGTCATGAATGCATGGAGTGCTGTGTGTCAGGGCCACGTGTAGAGGTGAGGGTTGGTAGAAAGCTCCTGGGCAGCGTGCTGCATATATTGTGGGCAATGTCTGTGCATAAGGGAATGTGGGGGCTATGTGGTGGGTCATGAGTTTAACGGGCCGGACAGTCTGACTGATATCTTTTTCTATGTGTATTTTTCTGCAGGTCAGCGCCCATCAGAATAAGGGTATATGGCGTGCTATTGCCAAGGACGTGCAGACTCTAGGGGTCTACGGCAGGCAGAGCACCCACTGTCGCAAACGGTGGGAGGACCTGAGATGCTGGGCAAGGAAGACGGTGGAGACCCAGCTGGAGGAAGGGGTGCCCATCGAACTGTGACCCCCCCGATGGCCCGCATACTGGCGGTGGCCTATCCGGAGCTGGATGGACACTTGAGGGCATCACAGCAGCCACAAGGGGATGAGCACAGTTTGCCAATATACTACTTGCCGGTGGTGGGGTGTTCTCCGGGTGGGGGATGTAGGCCTGTGGGTGCTCCTAGGTCAGGCCAGACATTGCATGGTAGGTCCCATGTTGGGCAGGGTCTGATGTACACCACCTTCTACCAAGCTAGTGGGCATCCACTACTAGTGCATTGCCTAGTGCGTAGGGCTGTTCCCTGTGTGTGTGTGTGTGTGTGTCATGTACGCCAATAGTGGTGTTGGAGCAGCCATTGACCAACTGTATCCTTTGTCTCTTCCCCCCGTTTTTGATTTGTCACCCTGTCCTTATGTGCATTAGCATCATCTGGCAGAGGAGCAGAGGCACAGGCGACAGAGGGAGCTACATCCCACAGGGCCCATGAGGCCGATCCACCGATGGTGAGGGTACCAGTGGGATGGAGGGTGAGGGGAGCACCATGGCGGGGACAGTTCAGACAGTGATACCTCCTCCGATGGAAGCTCCATTGTGGTGGCAGACACCTATGTGCCCGTCTCAACTACAGGTACAGCTGCCACTCCTGTACCAGCACTGCCCTCCCAGCAGCCCCTTAGCATGTTTCCCGTGCCCGCTCACCCAGGAGGGTGGGCATCTCCTTCACCCCAGACACCTCAGGCCCTGCCCCAGTGAGCCCTGCTGCCCTGAGTGAGGAGGCTATTAAACCCCTGCGATCCATCTCTGTTGGGCAGTCAACCATAGTGAATGCCATCCAGGGGCTGGCAGCCCACTTGCTACAAACAAATGCATTCCTGGAGGGCATTCACTCTGGCATGGCGGCCCAACAGAGATCAATCCAGGCTCTGGCCAGCTCTCTGATGGCAGCCATTGTCCCTGTTACTAGCCTCCCCCTCCAACTTCCTCTGCCCAGTCCCATTCCCCTCAACCCCAATCCATCCCAAGCATACAGGCAGACCAGCATTCAAAGAAGACAACACACAGGAGTGGCTCAGGCAAACACAAGCACCACACATCATCCCACAGGCACTCACACAAACACCATCCAGATGCAGACATACCAACATCCATTGCCTCCACTGTGTCCCCCTCCTCCTCCTCATCCACCTCTCTCCCAGTAGCATCTATACTCACACCTGCATGCTCTACATCCTCATCCACTACCACCATCACGCCTATCACTACACGTCCCTCACTGGCAGTCCCCACTCCCTCATCCATGTACACGTCCCCTGTGTCCTCATCCACTGTGTTTGTGCCCCCTCCTCCCAAAGAACACAAACGCAAGCATTCAGACACCCAACAGCCATCCACCTCACAACAGCATCCAGCCTATGCACCTGCACTCAAACACAGCAGACCGACAGCTCCTACAACCACTTCCTCTTCCTCCACTCCCAAACCTTCACCCTCTTCCTGCCCCAATGTCCCTAAGAAGCTTTTCCTCTCCACCGTTGACATGTCCCCTACCCCTCCCCCATCCTTCACATCAGGCGAGGGTGGTAAGAACCCAGGCGAGCACCTCATCCACCCAGTCCACGGCCACAGTAGTGTTGACAGCTACTGCAGGTGGGAGAGGCTCCAGGGAACCAGGCAGTAGCACTGAAAGTGTGCCTGCACCAGGTGCGTAAAGGAAGGGTAAAGAGGCACCCCCAGCTGCGAAAGGGAAGGGCAAGGAGGCACCCCCAGCTGCCAAGGGGAGGGGCAAGGAGGCACCACCAGCTGCCAAAGGGAAGGGCAAGGAGGCTCCACCAGCTGCCAAAGGGAAGGGCAAGGGGCTTGCACCAGCCAGCAGGAAGGACCGGAGGCCTGATGCTGGGACTCATTCGGAGCCTCCACAACCAACCATAGCAGTTCAGCCATCTGAGGCTGCAAGGGAAGGGCTGCAGCCTCCCCCACCACTGCCAGCAACGCCACCAGCACCGCCACCGCCACCACTGCCGGCAGCAGCCCCAGTGGGAAGCAGTCCAAGGCTGCAGGGGAAGGGCTGGAGCCTCCCCTCACCACTGCCAGCCCCGACACTAGCCACGCCACTGCCACCACTGAGCAGCCGTCACCATCGGCGGGCAGTCTGTAGTCCTGCCTCCATGGGCTGTAGTGCATCCTGGACCCTGCAAATCCTGTAGGCATGACACCCAGGTGAAACACTGTGACCTTACACTCCCCAAGATCTGCATCACAGGGCACAAGGCCCCCTCCAGAACCAGTGGAAGAAGCCATCCACTCACCCCATCCTTGCCAGGATGAAGCACACTGGGCACAATGCCCCCTCCAGAACCAGTGAAAGAAGCCATCCACCCACCCCATACTTGCCAGGATGAAGCACACTGGGTACAAAGCCCCCTCCAGAACCAGTGGAAGAAGCCATCCACTCACCCCATCCTCCACAGGATGAAGAACACTGGGCAGAAGGGCTCCTCCAGAACAAGTGGAAGAAGCCATCCACTCACCCCATCCTCCACAGGATGAAGCACACTAGGCACAAGGCCCCCTCCAGAAAGAGTGGAGGAAGCCATTCACTCACCCCATCCTCCACAGGATGAAGCACACTGGGCACAAGGCCCCCTCGAGAACCAGTGGAAGAAGCCATCCACTCACCCTATCCTTGCCAGGATGAAGCACACTGGGCACAAGGCCCCCTACAGAAAGAGTGGACGAAGCCATCCACTCACCCCATCCTCCACAGGATGAAGCACACTGGGCACAAGGCCCCCACCAGAACCAGTGGAAGAAGCTATCCACTCACCCCATCCTTGCCAGGATGAAGCACACTGGGCACAACGCCCCCTCCAGAACCAGTGGAAGAAGCCATCCACTAGAGAGACTGTGGCCTTGCACTCCCCAGGACCAAGCAGTGGGCAAATCACCCACTTGAGAGACTGTGGCCTTGCACTCCCCAGGACCAAGCAGTGGGAAAACCACCCACTAGAGAGACTGTAGCTTTGCAATCCCTAGGACATTGCACAGGGCATGTAGCCCCCTCCAGGACCAGTGGCACTGTACCATCGTCCGGCTGAGGTGCCCCCCCATTCCCCATCCCCATGAGGTCCTGTGTATTTTCGACCTGATGCCCCTGCAGTGTTCTCTCCGTGTTGTTTCAGGAGTGAGGTGGGGCCTGGGCCTATGTGTTGTGGCCCTGTGGCCCAGGACATTGAGGACTGGGCAGTGTCCCTCCATTTGTAAATATGTATATACCTTTGTATTTTGATGCACTTATTCATGTTAATTTATCTTATTACACTCACTTTCTTCAAATCATTTTGTCCTTGCATTATTCCTGAGGAGTACGGGGTGTATATGTAATGCTACTGCATCTGGTTGTTTGTATGGTGTTGGGGATGGGGGTGGGGGTGTTGCTTGTTGCGTTTGTGTGTCACTCTCTTTTCCCTCCTCCTCCCTGGTTTGCTAGGCAGCAGCATTCACCGTGGTCATCTTTGCAGGCGTTGATTTTCGGAATCCAGGAAAAGGTAGACAAGCATGGGGAAGATGTGCAACTCGGGCTCCATGTCATTGTGGTTGTTCCCTGAGTCTCCAGAGGTGAGTCCTTTGACTTCTGTGTTCTGTTTCCGCTGTGCGTTTGATGTCGTTGGTACCACCCCAGAAAAGGTAGCGGATAGGCCTGTCGTAATACAGTGGGCGGTACATTGTCTTCCGCCTGGCTGTTGGCGGTTACCACCTTGGTGCTTGTTGCTACGGCCGTAGTGGTCGTGTGTTAAAGTGGCTGTCTGTCTGAGCGGTTTCTGCCGTGGTCATAATTCCATTTTAATTTCTGCCAGCCTGTTGGCGGTATCACCGCCGCTTTATCACCGACCTCCAGGGTTGTAATGAGGGCCTTAGTTCGGTCTCGCCGAATGTTTATTACCTTCTCAGAAACTTCATCAGATTCAGATCAGGAAACTCAAAGGGCCCCTAACAACACCATTCGACAGCTGGGGGTCCAACCTTTTCAGACAGAGGCAGACAGAGGGAGCAGGGAGGGTGGTGAGATCGAGCACCAGAACAGGTAATATTGAGGACCAGGAGACACACATACAGGACGTGACTGAGAGAGAAGATATCCCAATATGCAATTTATCTGGCCACCCTCTCTCTGAAATAGAAGTGGAAGTCTTGCAAAAAGGACTTTTGTTTGCCCCCTTGAAAGTCCAAACCAGTACAGACACTAAAGCAGAAGTATTACGTTTTTGAGAAAGATAAGGTTTAAAACTTATTTCAATGATAAAATGGAAGAAGGGAAATCAATACTAGTGGATTAAAGAACACTTTCACTTTTTGTCCTCCTAACTCAAGTATGCCATCAGAAGTATTGGTATTTGAAGAAACAGTTTGGGTCGAAATAGACCAACTAAATTTATAAAAATCTATTTCAGACAGAATTTAAGCAAAAGGGAACACCATGCTTTAACAGATCTAGCTAATAATGTCCTAAAATCAGTAGATAAAGATGGAGGAATGGTTGTAATGGACAACATACAATATGACCAGGAAGCAAAACAACAACTTTCAAATCCATCACATTACCGTACCTTCAAATATGATCCAAAAACATACGTTTTAGGTAAAATTGCTAAACTTACAGAAGAAGCTTACACATGTGTGGATCTGTAAGAAAGAACTTGAGTACTTGAATACAAAAAATACAGGAACTCCAGTTATATACACACTTCCTAAAATCTATAAAGATGTGATGATCCCCCTGGGTAGAACAATTATATCTGCCTGTGGTTCTTTGTTAGAACCACTAGCCAAAAATATAGACTCCAATTTGAAACCATTTATGCCCTAAACTTAGGCCTTCGCTAGGACTCTATGGGCATAATATGCAAAAATAGGGAGCTCCCATTTGACACTGAAAAGGAGTTTCTAGTGACTATGGACATAGAAACATTATACACTAATGTACCATAAGAAGAAGCATTAGAAGTCATTCAAGCAGTTCTGGACTCTAGAGAGAGCCCCCACAGCATGTCCACAGAATAGTTAGTGTCATTAGCTTCATTATGTCTAAAAAATATTTTTTTACATTCAAGGATGAAGGTCATGGCTATGGTCTACAGCTTCGCCCTGGAGGTGGCAAACCTTGTAATGGACTTTTTTGAGCAAAAATGAATTTACATTATAAACAACCCATATTCAAAACTGGTTCAGGTACATAGATGACATCTTCTTAGTACGGAATGGTGATGAACAAGCATTTGATGCGTTCAGAGATTGGTTAAATAACAGAACCCCAGATTTATAATTCACTAGGCCGTCATGGATTAGAGCTAAAAATGGCCAAATTAAGGTTAGCCATTACACAAAACTGACTGACAAGAAAACTCACTTACACTTTTCTAGCGGCTATCGCCAAGCCTGGAAAGACAATTTGCCCTCTAGGCAATTCCTCAGAATTAGGAGAAACTACACCAGCAGAGATGAGTACTTTGATCATGCTGAAAAACTTGTTGACAAATTGATCCAGAGGGGGTTCCCTAAAAAACTAGTTAAGGCAGCTGTGAAAAGAGCATGGTACACCCCTAGAGAATCTCTCCTGACACCCAAAACTAGGACTGAAGACCCACCGTTAACATGTGTGATTACCTACAATTCCAAGGCTAATAAAGTGAAAAGGATTATCCTAAAGCATTGGGATATTTTGTCAGGCATTAACATTCTGAAACTTTTATTTTAATTTGAGAAAGGCGCTAACCTCCACAATTACTTAGGCAAAACATCCCCACCAGTTAAGCAAAACAAAGATATCAGAGAAATGTTATAACTACCACCGATTACTAGCCATTTTAAATGCCAGAATTGCAGAGCATGTGAGTTAACCAGGGAATCTTGAAGTCTTATTTTAAATGGGCAACAACATTATCAATTAAGATTTTCAAACTACAATACTACAAATGTAATTTACTATATGCAGTGTCCTTGTGGATTAGTATATATTGGCCAAACCCCCAGCCAGTGAAGGTTCGTATTGTACAACACGGATCAAGAATACAATGTAATGTAACAGGTGCTCCATTGGTGGCTCATTACAAATCAGCCAGTCATTCTATGGATGACATTTTGTGTATGTGCTGTATGTGGCCCAATGCAATCACAAATATGGTGGGGTTGGCAGATTATTGAACACAATGAAAGCAAGACTAATTGAGAAGTTTGGTACTCCCACAAAAAGTCTGAATGATCTGGATGAGATATGGTCACTGCCTGATTCTTGAATTTATTGATGGGGTGCATGAGTTACTTTGTCAACATGACTTAATAAGTCAGAACAATGGAATGTCTTGCTGTATTCCTCATGACATTTCCAATACATAAATATTACTTTAAACTAAGATATTCCCTCTAGAAATGCATATCCTTTAGGTGTTCTTGTAAGATGCTTAGAAACGTATTTAAGTTGGTATTTATTGTCAGAGGATTGGATTTGTAAAGTTGCCGTATAGGGTCTTTACATGCAATCACTTGACCTATTCTCCTATTTCTTTAATGTTCAGCACCTTTTAAATATAGATCAAAGTTTAGGCTATTCAAAGAACAGCTTCCTGAGGGACTCTCGAGTTACTACCAATGGTCTTGTATGGATTGTACTGATTCATTTGTAAGAAGTTTATTTATAATTTGAACAAACTTTTGTACTCTATAAGTGAAATGCTTTATGTTGCTGTTTTAATGTTTGACATGTCCTAGTTTGGACTTATAGTGCATCACTCGGAAGTGCCCCAAGCCGGTTGGGCCGCACACATTAGATTCTAGTATCTTGGACTTCCTTTGCCTGATCAGACTCTTAAGATATCTGCTGCATTTTTCTTCATTGCCCTGACAATGGGAGTTAGTATGATTTCGACCCAGTTGTGTAGGATATAGAACTTTCTTTAGATCCTATGTAGGAGGAGTGCCATGCTTTCTTATTTGAGTTTTTTTGAGTGACCCACTGAGACCTAGAAAACAAGAAAGAATTTAGAGACTCAACTTTTAATATGTACGCTTTGTTCCCTTTCAAGATGGCCACTCTCTTAATTGCATTGTAGGTGCACATGTGGAGACCCTGTGATGTATTTCTGAACCGCCACTCCAAACCAGTTAGATGCTCTGCGAGCCACTTTTGGATGGAAGAGTGTTTCTCTGTCGGTGACTTACGAGAGAGGCAAAGACATAGTGGTGATTGCCAACTGGTTGGGCACCCATCAGTACCACATGAGAGGAGACACAGTTCCTCTGGGAGGATGCAGAGGTTTTCTGCATCTTGTTAAATTGCTGGCTATTTTGGTAAGAATTGAGCTTGTTTCTATTAATGGCCGCTCCTTGGAATTAAATACGGTGCTTAGCTTTCCATTGATGTCTCCCTTTCTGTCACAGGTTTTTGGCCCAGCATTTACCTCTTGTTGATTGAGTATTTTTTTGGATCATTTCAGTCTGGTTACTTAGTATAGAGGAGTCTGTATTCTGTACCTAATCTCTTGGGATGTTTTTGTAGTCACACCTTGAGTGTAGTGTGACGCATCATGAATAGATAGTGCATGGCATTCAGGCAGTCTGACCTAGGGGCACCCACTTCCAGTGGTGGCACTGTTTTTCCAAATGGTTTTCCAAATGTTTTTTTCAAATATGCCCTTGGGTGAGCACTAATGGAGTATTCTGTGTTGTTTTTATTACATATAATTGTGTTATATAATTATTAGGTTCCCTTTCCCTACAAGTCCTTAGGAGGCCCTTAAGGATTTGGGCCGAAACACATCAACACCTTGTTGGAGGGGTTAGAACTTAAATTAAAATTAAACATAAGGCTTGGTGGATGGTTGTCATGCATTACACATCCTAGGAGATATTCCCTATGCTTCTTGTCACCATCCTCTGACTACAACTACCTCCACATATTTGGACTGGTGTCTATATTGTAAAATGCAGCCTACAGGGAAAAAGAGATGGGAAAGGAATCAATGTTGATCTAAAAGTTGTTGCTTCATTGGGAAAATTTTATTGTGTAGATGTTTGATATTTCGTATAATTCCAGGGTTCACAGGTGTACCTTCTCACCTCACCTTCTGGGATTAAGAAAACAAACTTAGTTGCACCAATTATTGTTTTTTGGTTTTTCAGTGATTATTTAAGTTTTCAATGTGATACTAGCAATTGGTTAAGATTTGTCCCTCCTACATCCTGTTTTTCTTGTTATAGTTTCACGCCCAGTTATGTGCAGGGTCATTTGGGCATACCCCTAGTATTTTCTGCAAGTCTCCTGGAGGAGCACAATGTGGAAGGATGGTAAATATTGATGGATTTCTTGACTCTTGAGCTTACTAGCCAGTCCATTAATATTCCAAGAGCATATCTTTAATGCACATACCTGGTGAGCAGTTTTGTTGGTGTTATGTCATCTTAGCATTCTGGTTGATTTTAAGGTTTCATGACAGCCAGCCCCAATTATCTTGACCTTCCGACCTGAACGTAGGCTTGTTATCTGGCCTGACAGACTGCTGTCTTGAGGAATCTGGAGACTTACTGGAAGCATTTGTTAGGACCAAGTAAGCTGTTCTTCATCAGGGCTTTAAAAAGACTTCCCTCCTTACGGTCTCTAAGACATGTGGCTATCCAGAGTTTCTAAGCAAGGTGATTGTGATCCACCACTGTTTGAAAATCTCCACGTTACCCAAGACCTTCTGAGCTAGGTCTACTGTTCTCCAGATAACTTTGATAGTCTTGTTGGTCTGTCTAGGGCCTGGATGGATAAACTTGAGGGAAATGATATCTTGTGATCGGACTTCACAAAAGATCCCGGGGAGCACACAAGCTTAAGTATAGTGCCCAGTTCAGGATGTCAAAAGTACCCTTGGATGTGTATTCCAGATGAAGTAGCATACAGGCTGTAGCTGATGATGATCCTAAGCCATCCTGAGGCCCAGGGCAGATCATTAGAGGTGCATGGGCTCTCCTGCATGGGGAAGTGAAGGCTCCACGGTGTCCTGAGGCAGACGGGTAAAAACCTGCCTATTACTGCTTGTCCCCTTAGGTGCAGGGCATATGATGGCAATCCTGCTCTTACTGATCTGCATGATACTATGGGTGGCAGGCACAGGTAAAACCGGTGCAAATAGGGCCTGCCTGTCAGTGGGTGTGGCTCATAGGTGCAGCTTTACTCCTAGCACAGAACTCATACTTGATGGTAGATGGAGGCCCTCCAGCACTAGGAGCTGGGCCTTGATACAGTCCTTCCGAATTAGACTTCTGAGGAGCTAGGCACCGCACCTCCGATTGGTTGCCCAAAAGATTCTGGCTTGCCTGGCACTTTGTGAGAAGCTGGCCTGGTTTGTAGTGGGTACCACAGGTACTTACACCTTATACCAGGTCCAGAGATACACCTTAGCGAAATGTAGGCAGTGTCTATCAGATTAGGCTGTCTAGGGGTAGCTGTAGCAGAGCAGCCAAGGCTGAACTAGGAGACATGCAAATCTCTTGCAAAACCACTATCGTCACACAGTACTGATACACAAGAAAGACAATACTCAGTGTTACCAAAAATAAAGGTAAAATATCTTAGAGGCAATACTCCTATTGGAGGTAAGTATTATACACAATTCATACACTAGTAACCAAAATCAGGTTAGTTAACAGTCAGAAAATAGTGCAAACAGTGAAAAACACAATAGGTTGCAATGACCCAGGGGCAACACAAACCATGTACTAAAATAGTGGAATGCAAATGTCTGTTCCCCCCTAGGCAAGTGTAGTGTGTAGAGTTGCGCTGGGATTGTAAGAAAACACCAAAGGTAAGTTAGTACCCCACCCCAGAGCCCAGGAAAACAAGAGTAAAGCACATAAAGTTTCCTCAGAACCCACTAGGAGTCGTGGGAAAGGATCATGCAAAAACCAAGCAAGACTGCAAGACACCAATGATGGATTCCTGGACCTGAAGACATGTGGAGAGAGGAGACCAAGTCCAGAAGTCGATGAAGAGTCGAGGAAGAACAGGAGCCCCTGCTAACCAGGATGAAGGTGCAAAAGTGGATTCTTCCATTAGAAGAAAAGAGCAGAAATGCACCAAAGAAGACAGCTGCAGGTTCCTGCTTGGTGCAATAGATGTCTCACGTTGAGTCGTTGGATGCAGGCTAGTTTTTGTCATTGGTACCCGCCAACAACCCTTGGCTCACACAAATGTCGCGGTTGGTGGGAAAAGGCACTACCTGGGCCCAGGAGGGACCTGGGCACCTCAACACTTTAAGAGAGCCCTCAGAAGATCAGGCAGCACCCACAGGAGTCCCAGAACACGGGGACGAAGGAGTTGCAGAATGCGGTCATTGCAGCACCACATAAAGGAATCCCACGTTGCCGGAGAACACCTCAGGGAGCTGAGCATTGCAGGATAGAGTGCTGGGGACCCGGGCTACGCTTTGCACGAAGTACTTTTGGAAGAAGTGCACAGAAGCCCAAGGAGCTGCAGAACACACGGTGCACAGGGGTACTGTCTGGCATGGGAAGGCAAGCCGTTACCTCCACCATATTTGGACAGCTGGACTTTTGGACAGTCAGGATCACTTTGGTCCACCACCTGTGTTCCAGGGATCATGCTCGTTGACAGGAGAGGAGTCCCAGTGTACCGGTTGTCATTGCAGAGAGGTGCCTGCTGAAGCAGGGAAGTGACTCCATCACTCCACAGGAGATTCCTTCAGTCCTTCTGATGCAGAATGAAGGCAGGCAGTCCCCAGAGTGTGCACAACCTGGAAACTGTTGCAGTTGCTTGCTGCAGTTCAAGTTGCAGGGTCAAAGTAGCCTTTCTGGATACTTTGTTGCAGTTACGGCCATCCTGGAGCAGTCTGCGGTTGATACGATGGTCAGAAGCTGAAGCAGAGGATGCAGAGGAGTCTTGGTGGAGTCTTGCAAAGAAATACATTGTTCTGCCTTCCTGGGATTGAGCTGCTCAATCCCCAGGAGGGCAGAAACCTGTTTTTGAGGTGGCAGCAGCTGGGGCTGCAGTGGAAACCTCGAAGAGCTGGTTTGGCAGTACTAGGGGTCCATGGTGGAGCCCCTATGGTGCATGGAAATGGCCCCCCAATACCAGAATTGGGTTGAGGGTTCAATTTCTGAATCTTAGACACCTCACATGGCCATATTCGGAGTTACCAGTGTGAAGCTACATATATGTATTAACATATATGTAGTGCACGCTTATAATGATGTCCCTACACTCAAGAAGTCCGGGAAATTGGTCCTAGACAATGTGGGGGAACCTTTGCTAGTGCAAGGAGTCCCTCACATACAGTAACTTTGCCCCTAGCCTTCAGTAACTGAAGGTTAGACATATAGGTGACTTTTAAGTTACCTGGTGCAGTGAAGATGGCTGTAAAATAGAGTGTGCACTATTTCCCTCAGGCTGCAGTGGCAGTCCTGAAGGAGTGTTTGTATGAGCTCCTTATTGGTGGCAAAAAAAATGCTGCAGTCCATGAGGATCTCCTGGAACCCCAATGCCCCGGGTACTTAGGTACCATATACTAGGGACTTATAAGGGTGGTCCAGTGTGGCAATCTAAATTGGAATATGGAGTCACTAGACTATAGTGACAAATATGGTAAAGCACTGGAGTTCTGGTTAGCAGAACTCCAGTGACAGTCAAGCATTCTTACAAAACAGTAAAACACACTGACATAGAGACCACAAACTATGAGCACTGGGGTCCTGACTGGCAGGATCCCAGTGAGACAGTAAAACAAACTGACAAACAGGTCAAAAATGGGGGTAACCACGCTAGAAGAAAGCCACCTTCCTACACACGTCTAGCTCGATAGGGACCTTGAGAATGAGGCTTGGGGGTATCTGAGATGGTAGGTGTTCAGAGCCCAGGACTTGTTGTCGAGTTCAGACCCGCATCTTCGAGGACTTCTTCCAGATCGTTCAGTTATTTTTGTTCTTGAGACGGAGTGATAGAAACTAAGCAGTTTCCTGTGTTGAAAATAGTGTAGGCAACCAGTTTGCGACAGTGTGTTAGTGGTTTGTTTCGGCCTTTCCTTCTTTTAGATCTTTTACATTTTGAATCATCTATACTTATGACTTGGTCCTTTCTAGATTCAAGTGTGCCTGTTAAGAAGGTTAGTGTCTTTCTCAGCGTCACACCAAATGGCACTGCAACCTGATAGATGGCTTCTGCCGGGCCATTTCTAGAGTTTACCTGTAATGGATCTTTGATCTCCTCAGTGGAGGGCTCAAATACACTATCTGTTTGGCCAACCATGGGGTCCTGAGCTTCAGCAGCCCCATCAGATTGCTACCCCGTCAGATTGTGTTATCACCCTTTTGTGGTCTACCATTGTCTGTTTCTTTCAGGTCCCCCAATATTTTTGTCATCACCTCTGGGAGTGAAGCTAACTTATCAAGAACTGGAGAGCAGTTGCGCTTGTGATATTGTTCCTGGGAACTTTCCTGGGCCAGCCCTTTGCCCTTTTTATCAGGTTAATCGGGATTCAGATTTTAGTCATCAATTCCAGCCACATACAAGGCCAGAGTGTTCAAGAGGCTGATCAGGAGATCCACTTTATTGTCCTGGAAGTTCATTGCCTCTACAGAGAGTTGCAGTGCATTGACTATCCATGCCCACAGCGATCCTTCGGACCCCTGGGTTTCCAGGTGGCAGAGGTAGTAGGGCTGGACTTATTCTATACCCCCTTGCCATATGAAGCCAGCATGTTCTTCCATTCCTTGGTATGAAGATATGATAGGTCTTTCAATAACACTCCTGCATCGTCCTCGGTATAAGCAGATTTATTTATGTCCTAATTATAACCAGTTTTTCCTTCCTTGTGACAAGGGGCTCAAGTGTTTCAGGCTCTCCTTCTGGAAACCTAGGGCCACTGGTTCCAAATCCACAGGGACGCTCATTCACAGTGGGGTTACATCTTCTTTCTTCTTCCTCTATTTGAGTGAGTAGGTGTGATAGGTCCTCTGCACCCAACAATGAGTCAGATACGGCCTGCATTGGGTAACCCACAGTCATGTGGTGAAAAACTGATTCTAACCTTGACCATACTGATGCACCTATGTCTCCATGCTGCTGAGGGCAAAGAGGGGTGCTCGAGCCAGGGCTAGTGACAGCTCCCTGATCTCGGGTCAGGGAGACAATGGAGCACTCTTCACGGGGGGGTCAGGTTAAGATTGGGGCACTTAGGTGCCTTGCAACATTTTGTGCTCATTTCCTTCCCAGCGGGAGGCAAAATGCTACTGCTAGTGCAGATGATCACAGTGGGGCTCAAGGGGGTAGGCAACCCCTTGATGTTGGTTTTGCTAGAGAAAATAGCGGCCCCAGTGTCTTTTAAGAAGTTAAATTTGGGTATAATTTTAGGGTCAAAGCTGTTGAGTTCCTCCCTCCAGGGTAGCTATTAATGACCACATGCATTGTTGCAACAGACTGTTATTGTGTGGTTGCTGAGGTGGGAGACAGCGATAAGATCTGATTTGATGGTTCTGGTAGTTCTGAGAGGACTGTCCCCTTTCTTCTCCTTCTCTGCATCACTAAAGGGGCCCATGACCTGTGAGAGCGCATGTTAATGTTAGACAAGTTGTAGGGTTTGTCTGGAAAAAGCTGGACTGGACTAGGTGGCCTAAATCTTTGGGGCCTTAGCTGCAAGAACTTCCCCCTTTCCACGAGAATAGCTCAGAGATGCTGTGATGCTGACCAGTCTTTATTCAAGGTCCAGTATTCAAGAAGAAGAGTGATATGAGAAAGCAGGCCACAGGGGAGGTGCAAGTCGTACAAGACTAACTCTTTCCGTTTAGGCGCCTACCCCTTGTGGACACAAACCACCTAGGGTCTCGCACGCTCTCACGTACGCTCTCTGTGAGCTAGTTTCCTTGGGGGCCCTGGTGCTTTTAGGCGCATAGGCAGAAGGGCCAAACAGGCAGGTTTGATGAGTGGTTTTAGTGAGTTATGTAATAGTACCAAGAGCTCCTGCTTGATTCCATCTTTATTTAGTTTTCCCAGCCCAGCCCAGCATCTGCTTCTGCTTCTTATGTTGTCGAACAGGCCACTGCTGGTGGGGGTTCATATGTGTGCTGTCACAGCCATTCCTTCCACCCTCCCATTAGCAGTCATTGCCTTTTGGTGGGTGATTATAGCAAAGTTAGGGGGGCACGAGCATGCACTACCTCATTGCCTGTGCAAAATATGCAATTTGAGAGAGAAAGGCTATAGTACAGGGAGCAGTGAAGAACAAAGGATTCACAGCAAACACAGCATTCAGGATATCTAGGAGCTATATGGTTGCTACTAACAATTAGCACCTAATAAGCTTGAGGCTTTACTCCTTGGGTCAATCGCTCCTCACGTACACAACACAACCATAGCCAGCATAGCTCAGCTTACCGGTCCGGCCAGCAGAATCTGTTTCATTCACCCCGTTGGGGGGGCAGGGAGATGTCTCTGAGGCTCTTCCTCCCCTTGCTCATTACCTTCTTTTCTCCTTCGCCATGCAATGGCTGTGCTGTGACTGTGCACAGACGGCACAGACCACATGGATCACACTTCATATATTTATATATATATACATGTATATTTTTTCACTGGGGAAAAAACAAAGGTCAAAGGGGCATTATAGTTAGGTGAAAATGTCAGTTAAAACATGCTGTTTTAAACTACACAACCACTGAAAATTCAGAAGTTATAGTTATCAGTTATCATAAATAGGCCATTGGAAATGGCCCTTTTTGCAGGGTCATCCCCAACCATTTTGCCTTTGGCCTCCTGTTTTTGACAGTGCACTGCATTTCATTTTTTGCTGGTTTTAGGACTCTGGGCACTGCTGATCAGTGCTAAAGACCAAGTGTTCCCTGTCTAAATTGTATTACCGATTGGTTTATCCATTATTGGCATATTTGATTTACTAGTAAGTCCCTAGTGAAGTGCACTATGTATGCCCAGGGCCCGTAAATCAAATGTCACTAGTGAAGCCTGCAGCAATGATTGTGCCAACCACATGAGTAGCCCTGTATACATGTCTCAGATCTGCCCCTGCAGTGTTCATGTGTTCAGTTTTAAACTGCCATTTTGACCTGGCAAGTGCATTCACTTGCCAGGCCCACACCTTCACTTTTACTACATGTAAGTCACCCCTAAAGTAGGCCCAAAGCAGCCCCCTGGGCAGTATGCAGAGTATTTCAAAAGTAGGACATGTACTGGTGTGTTTTACATGTCCTGAAAGTGAAGTACTGCTGAATTTGTTTTTCACTATTGCAAGGCCTATCTCTCCTACAGGGTAACATGGGGATTGCCTTGAAATATCTTTTACATTTAATTTCACATTGAGAGCAGATAGAGATATGGAATTTGGGGGTCTCTGATTTCACAATTTAAAAATATATCTTTTGGTGAAGTTGGTTATTGAATGTTGAGTTTGAAAATGCCACATTTAGAAAGTGGGCATTTTCTTGCTTAACCCTTCTTTGCCTCTGCCTGTCTGCTGAATACACGTCTGGGCCAGGATGACAATTGGGTTGCTTGTGCATTCACTCTAGACAGTCACACAAAGGGAGGTGAGGTGTGTCCTGCATATCCTAATGGCCCATCACCAGGCTGATGGGTCTTCCTGAGCCACAGTGGTGGGAGGAACTGACACTTGCACCTAAATAGGGCTGTGCCTTTCCTCACACAAAGCAGTCGCCAACCCCCAGAGGTGTTTATGGAGCCAGGGCAGGGAAAGGCAGGATCTTGTGCATTACAAAGACTTTTCTTTGGTTTGCCTACTTCAAAGTCAGAAGTCGGTATAAGTCCTGTACCTCTGACACCACATAGTTAGAATCCTTCAGGACTGAGGAATTTCTGCCAGGAAGAAGAGTTTGATGATGTAGGAGGAACTACCACTCTGCCTGTTGCTTTGTTGTGCTGGCCTGCTGCTTGCTGCTTCTGTCCTGGGAGTGAAAGGACTGGACTTGGCTTTCTCCATCCTGCTTCCAGAGGTTCTCCAAGGGCTTGGACTAAGCTTGCCTCCTGTTAAGAAGTTTCAGGGACATCAAAGACTTAATCTGCCAGTGCCTGAGCTTTCTTGCTGAGTGTCTTGATTTGCCAAGTGGTGCCAAATCCAGTTCCTCGGCCCTTGGGAGTGAGTTCTGGTGCAACAAGGAAGAAACTAGTACATCAACTTACTGAATGGCTCCGGAACCAGCGCTGCTCTCTGACCCCTCCCCGCTACCTGCACCGGAGCCATAGTCCCCGCTGTGTGCAACGACCATGACATCCGAAGTCCCACCACAGTATGAGTCCAGACTGCCACATCACCGACATCTGTGGGTCACCCAACTGTGCTGCAGCACCTGTGGCCCTGTGGTGTGATCACGACACCGCAAAGTCGATGCATTGTGCCTTGATCTGCTGGATTCATTAACCTCACCTTGTAAGGAACCGATGCCTCACCATCAATGCTGCATCACCTCCTCTGCGCCCATAAGGAAATGATGCCTCACTTTTCCTGCCAAACTGTAAATAACTGATGCGTCACCTCCCTGGTGACAGTAAGAAATGAACGCTGCACTGGCTCCAGTGACACCTCACATTCCTGACTCTGTCCAACGTGTTTGTTTCCTCATTGTTTTCCAAGGTACTGGAACCGGGGTCTATACAACTCCGTGGCTGGCCGAGCTCCCTTGGAGGTGGCACTGGACTATTGAAAGCAACTCTGTCAAGCGGTTGTGATAGCCCCAGTTGGATCTATTGTGTGTTTAAGTGCTATACTACATTTAACCTTTGAAAATATGCATCTTCACTTGCGTATGTTAGTGTTTTTACTGTGTTTCTGTGTGTGTGTGTGTGTGTGTGTGTGTGTGTGTATACAAATACTTGCGAATACTTTGCACATTGTCTCTGAGATGAGCCTAACTACTTGAGCCAAGCTACCAGGGGTGAGCAGGAGTTATCCTAGCTGTGTGACTCCCTCATCCTGACTAGAATGAGGGTCCCTACTTGGGCAGAGTGCAAACCACTGCCAACTAGAGACCCCATTTCAAACATAAGCCATCAATTAACTAGAACTCACCCCCCCACATTGTACATTGTTGTCATTGATGATATAATTTTAGATGGTACAGTCATGTTATCAATTATGTCATATCACATGTCATGAGTGATGCAATATCGGAGGTATTTAGTAGTGATTAGGTAGTCCACCAAGTCAACTTTTTTACCTGCTTTTATTCAAGCGATGGTGCAACAAAGCAATTTTGACTGTGGTCTTGTTCACATGTACACCGCTGTCTATACAGGATTTAAATAGTCATTTTACAGTTTCTGTGAATTGAAATTCTGGGATATGTAATTCATTTTCAATGTTCTTGTAACAGCCCTGTGTGTGATTAAAAAATGAATACATCAATCAAATTGCAATCAAAGTTCCTTTTGTTCCAAGGTCTATAATTTGTTTGGCAGATGTGGTTCCTCTATGACGCTGGCGTCATGCAGGAGGCTAAGTATGGCAGCACAATGGAACCTTCTTGGAGTGTGTGTATGTCTATGTGTATATTATATTAGAATGTGTGGCTCCAAATGCTTTATCTTAAAAGATAAAATATCCCAAAGTAATCTGTTATTATGCAATTCAGGTATTTCTTTTAAATTTGTTCTTGTCATTTTCCATAGTCAATCTCACTTTGCCCCTGGGAAGACAGAATCAGCTCCCCACTATGTCTAGTGTCCATTTCTCAGAGAAACAGAGGCATAAACCTGCGACCTGATGTTGGAAAGGAAAGAACCCAACTTAAAGGCTAAATTATGTTTGATTTATTAACTATATATCGGCTCAGAAGTTAGTAACAAATTTATCCACTATAAAGTGTCAGCAAAACAGACACTATGGCCCTTATTTTGAACCTGGCGGGTTGAACCGCCATATAATGATCAGGGTGATGGCCACCAGTGGCAGCAGTCACGCACTGCCAGGCTCCTGCCGTCAGGCAGCCTGGCGGCGGGATGAAACACCATCCGCCAGGGTAGCGGCGCTACCCTGCGGATGATGTTTTATTTGCTGCCAGCCTATTCCTGGCGGGATATCCCGCCAGAAAAAGGCTGGCGGAGGGGGTGCCCCTGCACTGCCCATGCAGAGCCCCGTTGCGCAGGTCAGCAGTGATCTGCGCGACGGGTGCAATGTCCCGGCCGAGCCTTTCTGAGAGCCGGTGGGTGTAAACAATGTTTCTGCCCGCCGGCTCTCAGACAGGTTCATTATCTGGCCGGCGGGGCTTCCGGGGTAGCTGGCGGTCAGTGTTTTGACCACCAGCATGAACACGGCAGTTGTTTCCGCCATGTTCATAATGACCCCCTATATGTTTTGCTAAGTAAATCAATTTCCACAGTTGAAGACAAGCTGGATATTTGTGCCAGTAAGCAAGCCGTTCCTATGACATATTACTATGGCAAGACTGCAAATCCCTCTTAGCTGCACCCCTTACCATTTGCTTCTACTGATATCTTCCGCTCTGTGCTTTGGAGCTTTTCTCATCCTCAATTATGTAGTTGCTGAAAGCAGTATAAACAGAGTGTGCAATAAAGATGTGGGCTGGCATGTGTTCACAGAATGCCTTTAAAACGCTACATTACAATAAATTCTGCCTGCAGACCATCACTCCCTCCCTCTAACCTGCACCATAAGTCAGTGATCACTGTAGCAGAGCTATTGCATTTAATGTAAAACATTTAAAATCCACCTGCTGCTCAAGAAAGCCGATTCAACTTGCCATTGATCAGTTGTACACTGGTTGTGTGATTGATGCCATTCGATTTTATTGTGTACTCCATTTGCATCCTTTACAAACAAGTTCAGTGCAGCAGCTATGGTGATTTCAGGCAGAGGGACTGACAGTAATGTTTCTGTTCTTTTAAGGTTAAACCATATATATGGTCTCCGTCACACTTGCAAAGCAAACAAACTTTCAAAATCAGGCACTCTGGTTTTATTACAGATATGCAATGGTGTGAAGCTCAGTGCATTTTTAAAATTCACAACCACTGCATTTCGCAAACTGGAGAAAAGCTAAACTCCAAAAATGTGAGCCATTCCTGTTGCTTCTAGTTTGCAGAACACTGCTCAACAGCCACAGCATACAAGTTCTCGAAGAGTTCCTTACTTCACCTTCCTTGCTATCAAAATGGGGTTTTGAGGAAGGTGGACAGCATGCTGTCCCCCGGGATCTTCAGGTGGGTTGTAGGGTATAGGGGCAGAGGGAGAGGGTACTGGGCAGCCATGCAGGGGCAGAGCTTAGGGACAGAGTTTAGGCCAGATGCTGACTTGTTAGCCATTTTTGAAAGGTAGTCAAGAACACTGGTTGGCAGGTGCAGTCTTTGCGAACCCTTTGATAGTGGCACTCTCGGATCATGGCAATCGACTCACATAGGAAGGTGGTAAAGGTGCTGTTAATACTTGAGAAGACAAGGAGGATAGATTTGCTACAGCTGGGAGTTTTTCAGCAGACATGGGTGACCTGTTAAGGTATACCACATTGGCATTCAGCCAGAAGGGTGTCGGTAGCTGTTTTGTCTTGTTTGCCCCTCAAAACCAAGCAAAAGTGAAAAACAACTTTGGTGGACCACCTGGGTGGTTTGGCTGAGGAGAGTGCATGGGGATGACCCTCCAGGGCCAAACTTTGCTGACACGCAGCCACAGTAGGAGGGAAGAGGCAGCGCAAGACAGGTGCATCCTCCCTCAATAGTATGTGCGATGGAGGCAAGAGTGCAAGGCAAGGTCACGCCAAGCGGGTGAATAGTTTGGGTGACCCAGGAATGCAGAAGTGGCAAAGACAAGAGGGTATTACGAAGACATTGGGGGAACACCTCATGATGGTATTGAAGGAGTGCATATAGAAAGGCGAATGTATTGAGATATTTAAACTACTGCACAGAGAAATAAGGGTAAAGGAGGGCTGTAAGGAAGGGGAATGTAAGCTTTCAGGGCATACTAAGCTGCCTGTAAGCAATAAGGATTAGACGGCAGTGTTTTAGATATACTCCAGTGTTTGTTGCAGGAAAAGTCCCTGAATGATGTGTTACATTGTTTGAGCATACATGTATGGTAAGGAAAACACAAATAACATTTGGTGAATGGGCCTGGGTGCATTAAAATGCGTTGAGGGCCAGGTTGAAGGAAGATCCTGATGGGGCTTGGGGTCAGCTTGATAATGAACTTTTCTTGAAGACATCAGAGAGTCCAGTGCCGTCTACTCACACAGCAATTGGGTAGCCAGTGATATACAAGATTTTGGGGGGGATTGCACCAAGGCAGGAGTGGATGAATTTGGGAGAGGACAGGCAGGAAATAGGGGCCCATGTTGGTCCTATAACTGAGGATAATGCCCATGGAGTACTGCATATTCCGCTACACATGTTCCAAGTGTGGTGGGAAGCATATGGTCACCTACTGTAGACCCCAGGTACCAGGTTTTGGGAATCAGGGAAATGCAAGGGGGCAGTGGCAGAGCAAATGTGACCGAGGCAGGGGCTGAGGGGGGAAGAAACCTTTCGGAAAAGGCTTGTACACCAGTTAAAGTTGCCTCGATACGACACTGCTTGGAGAGGTTTGGGACACAGAGAGAAGAACAGCTGCCTTTGGACGGTTTTGCACATGGTTTTAAGCTGCAGTATGAGGGCCATGGGAAAGGAGAAGGGCTGAGATTTTAGGGACATCTAAAGGACAGGAAGCACTGATCTAGGAAAAGTTGTTTGAAGGAAGTCCAGGAAGGATGTATGGATGACCCGTTTGAAGACTGACCATTGGACAGTTTGGTTGTGTCACCAAGTGGAGTGGTTCCCAAGAAAGAAGCAGGTGAATTTTGTTTGATTGAGCACCTGTTCTGGCCTGAAGGCATGTCAGTAAATGATTTAATTCCAGAGGAATGCAGTATAGTTCACTATGCTTCAGTAGACTCAGCCATAGCTTTGGTTAACAGTTTGGGACCGGGGGCCCAAATTCCAATTTGTGACATCATCTCAACTTTTTGTTTACTTCCATTGTACCCCTCGGATTATGAGGTGCTAGGCTTGCAGTTTGTAGGCTATTTTTTCATGGATAAGTCATGGCCAATGGGTAGTTCCATTGCTAGTTAACTGTTCAAAGATTTTAATTATTTTTTGCAGCAATTGTTTCAGTGCACATTGGGGAGCAATGACATCACACATTATTTGAACATTTTTTTTCCTAGTAGGCCCTTCTGATATTTGAGGAGTGTGCGGAAATATTGCGAGAGTTTAATGAGTTAATGCAGGATGTGGCTGTGCATTTGTCACAGGACAAAATAGTGGGCCCAGTGGAAGCATTCCTCTTTTTGGGAATTGAATTGGTCTCCAGGCTCATGGAAGTTAGGCTTCCCAAAGAAAGGAAGTTGAAGTTACTAGAGCTGCTGGGCACAATGCTGTTGAAATCCAAGGCATACGTCAAAGACATTCATGTTCTTCTAGGGCATCTCAATTTTGCTTGCAAGGTGGTCCATGCTGGGAGGGAAGTTTGCAAGTGTTTGAGAAATGGCTTTGTTTGGAACAACGCTACCACATCATGGAGTGTGTTTGAAGGGAGGGGTAAAGAAGGATTTTAGAGAATAGCAGACATTTTTTAGAGACTTTAAGGGGATTGTTATGGTGGGGATGTCTGAGCAGGTGGAGTGGTCATTGTAGCTTTTTTTAGCTGCTGCAGGTGGGCACAAATTTGGCATTATTTGGCAATGATGGTGGTATGGGGAAGAGTGGCCAGAGGAATAGAAGAGCAGTGGATGGAGTATAGCCTTCTTGGGGTTGTTTCCTTTTGTGGCGGCAGCATTTTGCAGACAAGTCTGTCATGTTTAATGCTGATAACTTGGCTGTCGTAAATATAGTTAACAAACAGTTGGCAAAAGTCCCAAATTTGGCAGATGTTTAGTGATTTTGTTCTTGAATGCCTGAAATCTACTGAGATTTACAGAGCATGACATATTGCAGGAGTTGGCAGTCAAATTGCTGATGCTCTTTCTCAGTCCCAGTGGCAGACACACTGCGGGCTTGTTCCATGGGCAAAAGAGCCAAAAATGAAATTCCAGTGAATTTGTGATCAGTGGAAGAGAGTGCATTGTTCATTATCATTGGTTCCCTGTCAGAGTCTACGCTGTGGTCTTATGGCCTGGCATGGGCAGAGGTTTTGACCTCAGAAGCAGTGAGAAGGTACGTCAGTGAGGGTATGGCAGTCAGAAGAGATGACATGTTAAACGGGATTATGCCATCGATTGAGAGAGGTTTGTCACAGGTCACCATAGCTGGTAAGCTATTGGATGTACCTTTTTACAAAAGGTGTTCTGCATTTTGAGCTGTTGACGGGGGAATTAGGGAAGAGGATTGTGCAAGGATGGGTGAGAGAAAGCAGCAACAGAGGCATGGTGATGCGACCCATGACATTGTATTTTGAAAGGAGTCATTGTGATACTTACGCTAGTGTGAAGAGATGACTACAAGAGTTTGATGTTCTCTATGATGATGGTGTAGTTGTTTTGGGGGGCCTTTGGGTAGCTGAAGTAGTGGATTCAGAAGGAGGGAAGATATTAGTTGGAAGGATGTACATGTGTGTGACAGCACAGTACTGATTTGGTTACCTAGGTAAAAAACTGATTGGTTAAGGTGAGGAGTTTGTGTTTCTTTGAGAGCATATCCAGACGACCTTATTTGTTTGTGGACCCGGTGAAGGAGGCTTCTAGCAAACACTACAGGATTGGGTGAAGTCCTTTGACATGCGAATGGAACTAGGTTCTTGGTGTTGCAGGTGCTTGATGTGTTTAGGCAGACTTTGAAGGAGATGGGTTTACCGGAGCAGGAATTTGGGGTCCATTCTTTTTGTATTTGGATAGCTACAGAGGCTAAGTTAAGGGGTGGGCAGGTGAAAACATAAGGCATTTGGGGAGATGGAGATCAGATTGTTATGTTCATTTTGTCTGTGTTTTTGTTAAAGGATGTGTAGCAGGGCTTGGGTGTGAGTACATGGAGGTGTTGATTTGTAGGCACTCTTTTGTCAAGTGGGCAGCCAAAGAGTGTAAGTGAAAACAAAGAAAGGTTAAAAACAGCTGGGGTTTGTCAATGCAGCAGTGCAACTGAAATGGTTTGGTGAAGGAGGAATGAGGTGGCATGAGTTGCTGCCAAAAGGTAATTCTTTGATAAAACGGTGCCCATGCCCAAATGTGTTGCCCATCCATTTCGTTGAGAACAACACAGTTAAAAGGATTAGTTCTTTTAAAGTGCAATAAAGAAGAGTCTAAGGAGTTAAAAGGGATGTGGTTTGGTATGTGGATTGTGTGGACAGAGTTATTGCCTCACAGGAAATGGAGAGGAGCAGTATAGCCTGGAGCTATTGACAGGACAAAAAAGATTTTGTAATAATGAAGCAATCATTTTTCTGGAGCATATGGTCATTAAATATGATTTTTTTTTTTTTTCTGGGATAATGAAGTGAATTTGTTTGTGTTTGGAATGGAATTGGATTTTCTGAAGTTGAGGAGTGTTTTGTCAGATTTATTGTGTTTGTATTCAAGGAACAGTTAAGAGATGTGTAACGCTGAAGGGGGAACAGAAAAACACTAACAGTTTTTCTGGTGGTGGTTTCTTAAACAAGTTTTTAAAGTTATTCAAGGAAAGTTGGTCATGTTGTGACCAGTCAAGGATGTGGGGGAAGGTGGGATGGAGGGAGGAGCTTTAAAGCAACAAGAAGACAGCAGTGGTGTAGGTAGGTTGGTTAGATGTGCTAAATTTGAGTGAGGAAAGTTGTACTTGGGTTTTGGTCGTTGTGAGGGGGTTACTTAAGGAAGGAAAATGGGGAGGAGGCTAGATAGTTGGTAATATGTCTAGTGAGGCTGGGTTTAGTGGTTAGTGTGTAAGGCTTAGAGTGAAGGCTTTGGGATTGAATTTGCACCTGTTTCATTAAAGCAGCCTTTTGCACACTAAATAATGGTCTCCTGTTATTCTTGGATGTACTATCTCGTCTGATGGGGGTTTTGGGGGTTGGGCACCATGCACTGCCCCCTTAGACCTTCAAGCAGGTGGTAGGGCTCTAGGGTTGGCAAGCCGGGCAGGGGGAAGGAGCTTAGGGACATCAGTTAGGTCAGATGAGGACCTGTTATCTCTTTTTGAATGGTAGTTAAGCAAGCCGGCTGGCCGGGAGAGTCTTTGCAAACCCGCACCCTACCACCCTATAATTAGGCCTGTTTAAGCATGGCTGCTATATGGGTGTGACACATGGTCTTTTTCAGCGGTTCACAATTGGTAAGGGCTTGGTTTGATGATACAGGTGTCAGTGCTCAAAAGATAGTATGTTTGTCGCGGCAGATCAGGTACGTTTTTATTTGTATTATTTATGAAATGTTACCCCCTGTCCACAACCCTCTGGCGCCACACCCGCCCCTTGTGATTGCAGTGAGCCATGACTGATTACAAGTGCACTATATTCTAGTTACATTTGGAAAAAGGTAGATGGGTTATCCTTCATGTTTTTGACGGGGTAGCTGTCTGCAAAACTAAATTAGACCCTTTGTCCGGTAAAGTCAGAAAACTTCACTTCTATTTGGATAAGGCGAACCTTTATGCCTTTGCCTAATTATGTTGAGGAAGTTTAAAAATACACTTTGTCAATATTTGTTTTGTATTATGGCTGACTGAGTAACCAGGTCACTTTCATCTCCTCATTTCTGTTTGAAGGAATCATTTCCGTTTCTTCTACTGTGTTCTGCTACGTTAGCCTGGTGATATAGAGTCTGCTGATCGAAGATCTTGATCACCCAGCATGCTGTTGTAATTAGGAGAATTTTAACTGGACCCAAAATTGAGGATATTCTCAGGGAAGCAGGTTTGTCTGAAGAGTATACATCTATCTGAACAAGATAGTTAATGAGTTGATACATATTGCAGGCATGCACTGTTTCATGGATTTGCTGTCATGGATGATTTCTGACAACCTTTCTGGCATAGGGTTTGTGCACTTTTACTGTTCACTGTATTTAAATATTTAACAACTCAATTTTGCTCTCGATTTTATGACAGAGGAACATGCACAGTGAGGTTGTGTGAAATTAGGGGCAAACACAATTTAACACATTATGGCGCTGAGAAATTACAAAAATGTACACATTAGTTCAACAAATTTAACATGTATTATCAACTACTATTTTGTACAATATCTGATGGTCTGTGTATAACTGATGTAGACACAGATCCATTGTTAAAGTTTTGCACGGTGACCAGTGCTTTAAATAGACAGACATACACTCTCTGGTACTGAGTACTAGCACTTTTTCAATTTTTCAAATTTGAAAGGGAGAGTACCTGCATGTCTCATTACTATTATAATATATTTAGTGGGAGATTACCAGCACTTTGCAGAAGCAAACAGGTGCTCTGGACAGTTGGCACGAGCATCTCTATATTTCCATTTAAAGCTTTGAAGGTAACAACATGTGCGTTAGATTATAGGTGTATAAGCAGTTTTATGATTGGAAAAATTTACTCCAGAAACTCATAAATTGGGGGTCAAGGTGTGACAGTGGAAAGAGGATGGAATCATGAGGGGCCACATCTGACAGTCAACTTATACATTGTTTATTTTTCAAAAGCTTTGTAGCAAAGGAATTGCCACAATGGCAAAGGGGTCAGTATTCTATTCTGGTTTTGGTCACAAATGGGATTAATGCACCAGTTGCAGAGATCTTTGTGCGCACAGCAATTTTCAGGGTATAAAAATAACAGTAAGATAACACTTGCAGGTGAAGCACTTGCTGGCTAGACCTGTGTTTCATCTAGTCATAGTTTTGATTTATAAAGTAGCATGGAGAGTTAATGTGCCTGCAACAAAGTATATTATGTAACATGCAGATCACAGATTTGTATTTTATGCAGTTTGGTAGATAGATGACTTGAATTGGCACACATATTCTTTTGCTACCTGAAGTTCATAAGTTATATTTCTCATGTTCCACAACAGCTGAGACCCAGCATCAAGAAGCCTTATGGAAACTGAGAGGCATGGGTTTAAAACCTTGTTTTTGTCTTCATCTGTCTCTATTCTGAGGTTTCTAAAAAGATTTCTTTGGGCAGTTTTAAAGACTTATCAGTACAAATAGCCCCAATCACTGCTTTCCATTTTAATTTCTGATTTAGGGCCTGATTTAGATCTTGGCGGTAATGGTCCCACTATCAACTTTTTAACTGAAAACCTGTCCACCACCCTGACGTTCTGCCCACCCTATCTAGATCTTAGTGGGAGCATATGAGAAAGACCACCGATAGTCCACCATCAATGCCAAGAATCACCACCCACGTAGATGGCAAATGGGCTAAAACGAATGGTGGTGAGACGTCAGCCCCTTTTACCGTTGAGCCAATCATGATGTGAATTCCCACAGACGCAACTGTAGTGACCAAACCTCCACATCTGAGTTGGCAGATTGGAAGGTATCTAAGCAAAAAACTCATCTTTTTTATGCTTTACACATCTCCTACTGTCATGAATCCGCTCATACTAGTCCTGTTGTTGCGCCTGGGCCAGTCCCAAGATAGAAATCAACCCTGTTGTCACTGGAAAGAAGGTAACTCATTGTTGTTCCTGTTATCCTCAGAATTGTTGCTTCACAGTGGTATTTGACTTTTGCATGTGTAAATTTTGTTTTGCAAACAACACCATGTTGATATGCAGTGCGTGAGTGTGTAATGTTGTAGTTAGAAAAGGTTTCAGAACAGACTTCGAGAGATAAGTAGCACCCATCAATCTGGTACGAATTGCCTTCATGGCAATGGACACCTACACAAAAATTCACAGCAATCACAGAGAGAAATGTGTCCCCACAGGCGTGTGCAATAATTCCCCACAAATATCGAAAGCATCAACCGAAACAGTGTGCCCAATCTGAACCATACAATCCCATGATAATGTAGCAAATACAATGCAACATGCCACAGGTGGGTGTACGCAGAATGTACTACCAATCTTACCTCTAAACTGCAAACATGGCAGAGATGTATGAAATTCACATGTCCACTTGGAGTGTTCAATATTTCACAAACATTAGATGTCACTTAACTGTAAAGTGCTAAGTTCTGTGTAATGCAGATGTGCATATCATTGACACATCGTATCAAAATAAACACACATACATTCTCCAGTCACATGCACAGAAATACATATAAGTTTGGTGTAAGTGTCCAGTAACAACATAAATGCCTGCACCAAATTTAATATGTCCATCACAAATGTACAACATTAATGTATGCAATTTTTAAAAATGAGCTACAATCCACAATCTGTGCTGGTCACTGTCGCAAATGAGAATAAATTCACGGCACACACATCAGCAGAAATGACATTATCAGCCAACAATAAGTCACATTTATCAAATAAGGTGAGGACAAAGGTATTCTTAAAATAAAAATATTTTATAAACATGAGATAATTCTCTCAAAATAATTAAATAAACTGAACATAAGAAAAACAAGACAATAGTCCTGTAATCCAAAGTGTAAGTGCATTCCCACAACTTGGCCCCCTAATGTCACTGCCAAAATAAACCTCCTCTGGAAGGGGTATCTGTGGGCCAGAGAGCAGGCACTTCAATGGTCTCATTGGGAGGGGGGTTCTTGGGGTTGGGAGTGGTGCATTTGGGTTTGGGAGGGGTGGGTTGGGATTTGGAAGAGGTGGAAAGATGTTTGGAAGGCGTGTGAGGTGGATGGGGCGGTTTAAGATGTGGTTTGTACTCCCTTGGCAAATGGGCAGGGTGGTTTTCATGGAGTTCGGGTTGGGAGGTAGAAGGAGTGGTTGTATCTGTTGTGCAAGTATGTGTTAAAGGTGTGGGTGTCTGAGGGTCTGGTGCATGTGCAGTATGTTTAGATTTGTGTCTTCTATTGATTGTGGCATGGATGAGTATGGGTGTTTGGGTTCAGAATGTGTGTGTGTGGATGTGTGTTGTAGATGTGGTGTGTGTTGGTGTGGTGTCTGTGCTGGTGCATGTATGTGTGGTAGTGCGTCCGATGACTAGGGGTGTGCTTGTGCTGTGCATGGGTATCAGTGTTGTGGTGGGTGATTTGTCTGTGGGTGTGCTGGTGGTTGGTGAGTGTGTGTTTGTGTCATGGTGGGTGTGATGCCTGTAGGTATGCTTGTGGTGGTTCAGTGTGTTGTGTCTGTATGTGTCTGTCTGTGTTTTTGATGTGTCGGTGTGAGGATGTTCTGCTTGTGATTTTTGTAGTGGGCGCATGCAAATGTTTGTGTTTGCTTGGGGTAGGATGGGTTCAGATTTTGGATGAGTAAGGTGTGGGAATCTGGGCACGGGTTTGGTGTGGTTGCGAGGCTGCACCCAAAGAGGAGGCCAGGCCTTGGAACGATTGTTTATGCCAGACAGGTGAGCCAGCATTTGGGTGTTCTGGCCAGCCAGCTCCAGATGACATTTAGAAGTGCGATCTGGCATACAGCGATAGTTCGTAATAGGTCTACAGAATCTTGATCGAGCGCAGCCTCGGACACTGGGGAAGGGGTTGAGGTGACTGCAGCAAAAGTGAAGCTGCCCCTTTTAGGGAGGTGGCTACGTACAACTAGGGGTAGTAAGAGGGAGGGTGGAGCTTAAAATGTGGTTGGCAGACGATGACACAGGTGTCACAGTCGCTCCAGGCTCTGCCACCACTAGGGACTGGTCTTCATTGGAGGCCTTCGAAGAATATGTAGAGTAAGTTCTGGCTTCCGTGCCAGTGGTCTGCTTCCTCCCTGACGATGTTGCTGCTGCCACCTTCACCTTGCCCAGATGATGCTGAAAACACAGATACAACAGTTTTAGGGAATGTGTGCAATTACGATTGGACATTAATGTTCAACACACAACATGTGTGCAAAGTTCAGTAATTCCCCATTCCAGCTCCCAAGTCAGTTATGCCTTTGTCACGTATTCATTTGTAGGTCCCTCCATTAAAAAGGGTTTTGACAACATGAGTAAACACAGGCCTTGAAACACCCCTTAAACACTGCAGTACAGAGCTAAAATTGAATCATATTTCTCAAAGGGCCAGGTGTTGGGCTGGAACTTGACTTCCCAAGTTGGGACACTACTACATCTCTGTGATGTAACCTTCCATCTGCAAATGTGCCTTTAAGTATCACATTGCTCTCCATCATTTATGTCTCCTCTGGACAGAACTAAGTGCACCAAAATATTGCTTGGGGGACGCATGCCTCTCTCACCAATGTGGACACATTCCTGTCTTTGCAATTAATACAGGTTGGCATGCAAATTCACGTTGTTTGACACAGACTGGCTTACATGCACATTTGTAAGGGACTTAGGCCTCAGGTCAATTTGCTACGGTCCACATGAACTGTCTAAAAGTTTGCTGGACAATTTAGTTTCAAACATTTTTCAGATACTGTACATAGAATTCAAGTCCATTTAATGCAGATGCACATTCTTATATTGTCATTGTATAAACTTGCCAATGTAAAGTATGATATATCAACTGCATCATACTTGGCAGTTTGCCATAGTCACCAGTAATGGAGCCTACACTACGTACTCACACATGTGATGGAGCATCCCACCGGACCAAATCATGACATAGGACATTTTTGGTGCAACTGCCCTTCATGACAGGGCGAAAATGCATGTACCCCATTTTTTTGCATGCAGCCATGTCTTTGGTCATAACATTACTTACCTTGTAATGAAGAACAAATATACCATACACAGCATCAGACATTGTCTGACTAACTTACACCTTCAGAAATCATCATGGGCTTTGGATGTGTGTCATGCTTAATGTTTATGCATAGAACATTGCTGGAAATGATAAAAGGTTAGACAGCAGCAACATCCACAGATAATGACTTACTCCATTGATGCTGCTTTTGGGCCCTCAACTGCCCATCAAGCTCCGGGTAAGCCACCACAAGGATACTGGCCATTAGGGTGGTTCAAGGCGCGGCGCACCTGCCTGGATCACTGGGAGAACTGACCTACTTGGCCTGCAGCAGACGTCCTTGTAGCTCGATGCAGGTCCTCTCACCTCTTCTGACATTACAGGCTGTGCCGCTTGTGGACTCTCCGGGTCTGCACCTTCTTTGCAATGCCCTTCCATATCTAATGCTTTTTGTTGGGCATTGACCTGTATGGATGACAGAAAATAATTTTTGAGTGATTTTGTTTGGCAGTACTGCTGTGATATAATTATTTGGCATTGCACACATGCATTCACCAAACAGTAACTCCATTTGTTCCAAAACAATTTAGAGGTAGCTTGGAAATACTGAGTTACAGAAATCTAATGAGCACCCTCAACACTTTCTAGCTTGTCATCTCACCAAACCACAACTACAACATAATCTAGGCCAGGAGTATGAAACCTAGGATGTTTTCCCCTGATTACTCACAATCATTGTGAGCTACTAAAGGCTAAACAACCTGTGCATTTCATGCACATAACCCCATGCACAGCTACATTGGCTTCATGCCTAAACTCCCAAGAGTCAGAAGCCATGGTATGCATTACGTACAGGGAATGAGGACAGTATAGAAGGGCAGCAATGTGTCAGTGAGAGCAGGAACTTGAGGGATATATGAACAAGTGTGTGTTGGACTGGGACTTACTGGAATGGGTGAGTGTGAGCCAGTGTCAGCTGAACTTGCAGCTCCATGACAGATTGAAATCATACAGAAGAGCTTATTACACTATATGGGCTGAAAGCCCACTTGACAGGGCAGCATCAGACACCGCCAGACCACCATCATTTTAACAGTGATTGTATGTTGTCACTCATATTACAGGTACACTGTCTACTGCCGACTGGTAGTCAGTGGTTTGCAGATTGTCTGATGGAGCAGGAATTGTGAGTTACATGGACACATATTACACCTTCTCATTTCAGAATGCTTAACACTACTATGCACAAACATTTTAGACAGTGGCAAAAACATACTGTCCCAGCTAAATCATTCTGTGATCTCCAATCACAACACTTCCCACATAAAAAAAAGGGACAAAATAGCCTGTGGCTCAAATAGGAAGAAGTTAGTCCGATGTTCCCCAATCAGACATGTACCTGTCCCTACAGGCTCCCATAGAGCTGGCTGTACACGGACATGACCTCCCTGGCAAAGAGCTCCAGCTCCTCCATGTTGAAAGCAGGGTCCCTATTACCAATGAGGAGGTCTTATTGGCAGCAGTGATAGGTGGCAAGTGAGCTTTTCTCACTGTGTCGTGGAAAAGTACACAGCAGATATGATCTGTGTCAGAGACGGACATAGCCATTGGCTTTTGTATGTAGCCGTCACACACGTTAGCATATGGCATGGACCGTTCTGGAGGGTACCACCTAATACCACCTGATACACGTCAACTTCTGATGTCGGCAGCCAGGTAGCTAACGTCCTGACAGGAAGGCCAGGCAGCCACCATTTTAGGGTGTGAAGCTGTTCATTTTTCAGTTGTTAGTGCATCACCAGCACTCAAAATGGAGGCTAGTATACTTCTAAAGGTCAGATATGAACAACACCGTTCTTGGCAAGGCATGACACAATAAAATGTGAACCGTGACTGTGTGTGACTGCTAGTTCCGGGTGGGAAGTAACATCTCCATTGATGGTATTAAAAAGAAAAAAGAAATACAAAACAAATGTGCAGATAATACATTTCAATTGTACTAGTTGCACATAATGAAAAAAATATTAAATGAAAAAATGTTTTTTCAAGTTTCAAAAGTTCTTTAACAATGTGTGTACATGTATTACATAATGACATTCCTAATGTTACCAAGACTTAAGGTGTGTGGTGATGTTAAAAGTATGCTCTGAGCATTTCAGCTGATATTTTCTTTTCCATACATACAGATGTCTGAATCCTTGATGGGTAGGAGCCACCAGTCTCAGGTGTTTCGGATTTTCCAGACCTTGCAACTATGGATGAAAGGGATGTCATAAAACAATTTAGGTTAAATAGGCAAACTATCCTGGATTTGTGTCAGCAGTTGGACCCTGATATCCTGCATCACAACGGGAATCCAACAGCTATAACACTAATGCTGAAACTAATGGAAGTACTGCATTTTGTGGCCACTGGCTTTTTTCAATACACTGTAGTAGTATCTAGGGGCATGATCCAACTAACTTTCAGTGGTGTGCTACAAGAAGTCCTTTCTTCCTTGATGAGTTCAACAGCTACATCCAATTCCCACATTGACAGGATTTGCCCACCATGAAGGGAGAATTTTATCCTTTGGGTGGACAACCACATGTGGTTGGATCAATAGATGCCACTCATATTGCCTTGGTGCCACCGCACACATTAGAACATGTTCGGAAATCGGAGGAACTTCTATTCCATCAATGTGCAAGTTGTCTGCTTGCCGGATTAATTCATCTCAAGTGTGTGTGCTCGCTTCCCTGGGTCAACAAATGATTCATTTATAATACAGAACAGCACCATACCCAAGCAGATGTCACAACTTAGACCAGAGAGGGCCTGGTTTGTTGGTAAGTACAATATGACTTGTTGATCTTTTGCCTGAATCCTAGTGTAGGAAGGGTTAATGGCTTGATATGGAAGTGATCTGCTGATATGTTGCTTCCATGTGGGATACTCAGCGTATACTAACTAAGGTTATTTGCATCACTGAGGAATCCAACAACGCCAGGGGAAGTCCACTTCAAGGAAGCCCATGGAAGAACAGGGAGACCAGTGGAGAGGCTTTTCAGGCTCCTGAAAGCCAGATTTAGGTACCTGGACAAGACCGGTGGAACCTTCCTCTACTCAATGGATATGGTGTGCAAAGGCATGGTTGTCTGCTGCATTCTCCATCACTGTAATTACAGAGGAGGGAGACCACGATGAGCTACCGGGTAAAGATGTTGAAATGCCCAATGAATATGACAGTGGTGAAGAAGGAGTTGACTGAACACTTCTTCATCTGAAAGTAAGTTTACCTTTACAAATTGTAATCCCCAATGCCGGAACAACTTGTGACAAAGAAACAGATCAGTCTGCAATCTTTTTTTGTTAGGAATGGTCACTTCAGGAGAGTCCAAAGCAAAGATGTTAGTGGATCAGAGTTTCCCTACATTGAGTTCTGTAGTCATTGACATAGATCCACTTTGCTTGTGCTAAGTATGTGTGTCCTCATAACTTCATAACTTGTCATTTGAGTCACATTTATTATGTAAAATCATTAATCATCACTTGTTATTCTGTTTAAGGGTCTTTCACCATGACATATTCATTTGGGCATTTCAATGTTGTGACATTTGCAGCAATATGTTGCTCTTTGAAAGTACAAATTGAACATGTTTGATACTGGTATAGACACAGACTTGGAATGGACAGATCTTGGTCAGAGACAACTTGCACTCTGAAAAATTGGAAGTTGAGTAAATTGTATCAGACCTGTTTCCTGAGTATTGGTGCCATCATGGCAATATGTGCCACATAGCGTGCTCAGATCACATGTGTAGCCCTTGCATACTGTTCATCCTTTACATTGGCTAAATCTTCAATATGTGCAGGTAGCTTTTGATGTGTCTCCTCATAGCTGATATCACTTTTTGTTGTCACATCACTGAATGATTAATGTGTTATTGCACAAGATACTGCCACAGTGTCCTGTAATGGTCATGTAGTCTCAAATGTTCTTTCTGCCATGATGTAGAATATTGGTATTATTGATCAAGGTTTCCTATTGAGGGCAGGGTGTATGGCTCCAACTGAGATCATGCATCAGTGATAGTTTGCCTATTTAATTTGATCCCTTCAAATATTCCCTTTCCTCCATGGTGTCAAGGTCATAGAGCGTCTAACCCTGAATGACACACACTATTCGGGTTAGGCATTGTTATTGAAACACAGCTTCAATTTCTTCAAGGACCTGTTAGCTAAATATGTATGTTCCCAATACATTATGTATTTTTTTCATTTTTCATTGGAATACAAAGGGTAGCACTGTACCTCTTTGTCTTTTCTAATTTTCATTAGCAAATGATTGTTCAAAAGAATTGACAACATGATGGTGGAAGACAGACATGAGAAATGAAAGGCCACAGATAATCCAACAAGAGTCTTGTAGTCTGTGTCCATACCATTTATTTGCATGACACAAAAGAACAGAAAAATTAATTAAAAAAAAATAAGGAAATTAACAGAACAAGTCTATCATGTAGGATGGAAGTATGGTAGTGGAGCAAAAAACAGCTTGAAGTCTAATGAACAAAACACAACTGACCCCAGAAAGGGGAAATGTACCCATGAAATAGACCACAGGGTGAATGGTAGACACACACTGGAAGGAATTAGGACTCGTGTCTCTTGGAGGTGGTGGTAGTGGTCTTGCCATCCTCTTCTGGCGATCCAGATGACTGTCTCCTCCGGGGAGGAGGGGGCAACAGGTACAGTGACTGGGAAGTGAGGAGCAGGCTTCTCATGTGACAGGGCCTCCCTACCTGTTGCTGGCATTAGTGTAGTTGTCCAGATGAAGATGGGCCACAGACAGGGGCAGATGTAATAACAAACCCTGCTCATGTGGTGGTTGATGTCATAAAGCACACAAGTGAGGATGCTCATTTTTTTCATTGTGATTGCATATTTGCAAGATGAATTGACTCTGCACCTCCTTGACCTCCCGGAGTTCAGTTACAACCTGGCTGATCATGTCTTGGGACTATTGTACTGCTCCCAAGACATGGTCAATGGTGGTCTTGCTGACTAAGACGCCAGTGGCTTCATTTTGCTGGCCCAAAGATTCACTCCCACGACCCCTAACCGCATTAGCTTATGCCCTTGAGGCAGTGTGCCCCATTTAACTGGTTTTTGGCAGAAATGGAGGCTGTGTTGGTGTTGTCTGAACAGCAGCCAGGACTGGGGGGCACAGGATTGGTGTGTACCTCCTTGGTACACAGGGTTTAGAGGTGTCCTCATGCTGTGATGGTGTTGCAGTAGTGGTGAGAGATATGGGTGTGGGAAGAGCATGACTCACTGGAGCTGTCTGGTCAGACAGACCAGATGGACCAGCTGGATCCTGATCGTCTGGACTTGCATCAATGAAGTCCTCACTGAAGGCTTGCTGCAGGAGTGGAGGTGTCTTGCCTGGCAGACAGTGGCCCACTGGGCCAGATTGTGGGGCCAGTGAAGATTGCAGAGCATATGTAATTAATATACATTTTGTACATTTATGTATCTTTGTCTACAAATGGACCAATCTAAAAAAGTGGAAACAGAGTGATAGACTGATAAGGCCTTTGTGTGATTTTCATTATTTTACACATACAGCATGATTTACAAAGATGACAATTCCAGTGCTGACCTTGTAGAGATGTCCTGAAATGCAAAAGTGTTATTTCAGAATAGTATGTTACGTGTAGCATTCACCCCAACACACTGGTGAGTAAATTGGAGTACTGGGCCATTCCAAGGCCAAGCAGGTTAGTAAACAGTAGATTCAAAGTGGTTCAACTTGCAAATAAAAGTTGGTCATCATATGGACAGTGCAAATTAACTTGTATGTGGCGACTGCTTCTGTTCAGCATGCCACAATACATTGTTGGAAATCTTGGATTCGAACAACAATGATTTATATAAGCATTTTCATCACTTCAATGTAGATATGAAGAGGTGTCAACGTGCTTGAAATAGACAAGAAGTGACATTTTAATCTATAGCATGACAGGATGACTGTTAAATTCACAATTATTTGAGATGTGTGGACATATGGAAGTGAAGTAAGGTGAAACAGCATTACATTGCACTATTGTTTTGCAGGTCCACAAACAGGGCATTATGGTAGTTGTAGTCATCTGTTGACACCATAGACAATACTTGTTTGAAACGTGGGTTACACATGGGTATTTCAATGACTATAGTAGAGATGAACACACATTTGCAACATGTAACCATAAATGGGTATGATGTGAATAGGAGAAAATACCACTTAGAAACACTACACTTTTCTGTGCAAATGGATGGAGCTTTGGACCTGTTTTTGGGAGAACAACATACATTGATAGAAAGTAAGGGGCTGAGCAAATGCAAGGGATCATCTATGGGAAACAACACACAATCTGACTGTACATATTGCACGTTGTTAAAAGGAGAACTACAACCATGATGCTAGTAATTGATATGAAACAAGATATTTTGTGGAGTCAAGTTTAGATATATCTGCTTTGAAGCATTCTAAACATCAAACTTAAGGGCAGGACTCATTTTGTAATTGTTGAGACATCGCTAAGTGTAACTTACCAGACTCCACTTCACCAGGGATTCCAATCAAGCCTTTAGGATGTAGGATCTGCAAGACCTTCTCCTTCCAAGGAAAGAGCTGTAATGGGGGGAGGGGAGAACCACCACCAGTCGTCTGGGACTCCAGGTGACGCTTGGAGGTCAGTGAACAGACTCTCTCCCATAAATTATTGGGTCATTCCACCTCGTCCTAATCTCTTCCTGTGTGCGCAGATTGCTGGCTAACGCATTCACTCTGTCAACTAACTTCTGGGATATGGTTGTATTTTGTACTATGCCCTAAACAGTTCAGACTCTACTTTTATGATTTCCTCTACGATGACAAATAACTCTCCCTCTGGAAAATGGTGATTTCTCATCCCTGCCATAGTGAATAATTGTGAAAAAAACTAGTGACCAAATAAATGAAATATAATCCACAAAAATATTGTTAACAAAAAGCACTGAGGGAAAGAAACAAAGAAAAAAAAATGTGCTCCTGTGTGGCAGTTCCTGCATCCAAATGATATTCTGCAGTGTGATGACGAAGGATCATGGTCCAAAATGGAGTGTGTTTTATAGTGCATTTTATAGTGTGTTTTTCAGGTGTTCACAATTGTCCAATATACAACAGGTGTGGGCTGCTAGCATGCAACCAACAGCCACAGCTATAGTACTTCCGCCGTCATGAGACCAACACTGAAACACCATCAGCACGACTGTGTGATCTAAATAGGCTCTGTGGGATCCCGCCATCAAGACAGCGAGTCAGCCACATTGGCTGCGGGATGCAGTTTGGGGTCTTTGGCTTAGTCGCAATACATCTAAGTACAGCAGGCAGAAGACTGTCAATTTGACAATATTTTTGGGTCTGCGCTCAAGGCGGCTTGGCGGTGCGACAGCCAAGATCTAAATCAGGCTCTTACTGTTTCTTCCGACAATGCGCTCATAAGAAATATTGCCTAGTAGTAAGGACAATATGTGACTCTCATACCTGGTAACCCTCCATGCCTTATGTAACTTTTCGTGTACACTGGTTCACACACTTGTATGATTTATTGTATAATATGTGTCTGTTGTAAAGTGCTCTGACACACTACATTGGCATGACTAGTGCTATCAAAGAAATAAATACAAACATGTAACATGATAACAAGTTTTATGCCTTTGTTCACCTCTTTTGCATTTGTATCTAGTTATAATGATCCAAATAACTCCCAGACAGGATGATGCTGAAAAAAGGGCTGGTGGCCCTTTAAATCTGGCCTTGGTTTTCCCCCCAAAAGAAATTAAAATAAGAAAACTCGTTCACAGCTTTCAGGTTGCTGCTCTGGACTAAAACCAGACAAAATTTGGGGCTGCTAATATGTCCAAGTGTCTGCAAATTAGGGGTATAATTCAACATACTTCACTGGGGACAGTCTGGATGCATGATTGGGCTCAATAATGGCTGCCAGATCTGGGATCCGACTGGGTCCTCCTCATCTCCTGCACTACTTGTAAGTATAATTATAAGCAGCTGTTTATTCCAGAGAGATATATAGAATGTGGTAGTACTTTTGCAGCAGTTGCTCATCGATGCTAGGTGCAGGAGCTAAAAGCATAATTGTCTGATTTCTTCTAGTGCCCTGTACCAGTGATAGCTGGTTTCAAAGATGCTGCACTTCGTGGAGTAAAGTGGAGTGGAATTCTGAAAAAGAATACCAAGACCTAATATAAAAACGTCCATAAATTCACTAAAAGTGAACAGGCGTTTGAATTACTTTCTTTTGTGTAACGACTTTCCACTCTTAGGGGGTCATTACAACCCTGGCGGACGGCGTTAAAATGGTAGACTGCCCAACAGTGAGTGACCTGAAGAGGTCAATGGCCTCCTCACTGAGGGCAGCAGGGGTGACTGGGGCAGGGCCTGAGGTGCCTGGGGCGAAGGTGATACCCTGGGTGAGCGGATATGGGGCGAACGCTGAGGGGCTGCTGGGAGGGCGGTGCTTGTAGGGGAGGAGCCGGCTGTACCTGTAGAAGTGGGGCGCACAGATGGTGCCGCCACCACAAGGGAGCCCCTATCGGCGAATGAGTCCGAGTCGCTGCTTGGTGATCCGGTGGCCGACGTGAAGCTCCCCTCGCCCTCCGTCCCACTGGTGCATTCAGAGTCCGTGGTGTGGCCCTCCATGGCCATGTGGGATGCAGCTCCCTCGTGCTCCGGTGCCACTGTACCTCCGCCTGATGATGCTGATGTACAAAAGGACAGGGAGAGCAGAAAAAGGGGGGGGAGACAGAAGAAAGAGAGTTTGAGTGCATGGCATACAGATAACGTTGGCGGACAAGACAGACACAGCAGCCCCCTGCATTACGCCGTGCTCCTGCCCTCTGCTTATGCTATTTCTGGGATATGGCCTACATGGCAATGGTGGACATCTGCACACATGGATGCCACAGGGGCAACTATACCTGTACTTGGCACTCTGCTGAGGTGGGGTAGAGTGCCACATGGCCTGTATTACGAAGAGGCCTTGCCTACCGAACTCGCCCTGGCCTAGGGAAACCCACAGCCCACCTCCCCCACCCAGACACCTCCACTGCACGCAAAGTCAGCAGAATGAGAGTATACTCACCCCCTTGTGTCTGCTGTGATGCCCTCAAGCGCCCATCCAACTCCGGGTAGGCCACCGCCAGGATCCGGAACATCAGGGGGGTCATGGTGCGACGGGCACCCCTCCCACGTTGGGAGGCCATCCCCAGCTGAGCCTCCGCCGTCTTCTTGCTGCAGCGGCGAATGTCCTCCCATCTCTTCCGGCAGTGGGTGCCCCGTCTCTGGTGGGCCCCCAGGGTCCGGACCTCCTTGGCGATGGCATGCCAGATGTCCCTCTTCTGGTGGGCGCTGACCTACATGACATGCACAAGGGAAGAGGAACAGTCATTACCAACTGTACCGTCGATGTGAGTGGCCCCCTCCCTACTTTGGCCATGTGGCCCATTCATTCCCATGCATTAATGTTCTATGAACTCAGCCCCCTTCCCTCTTCCAACCATCCCTCTTCACCCAGGCCTAGCCCATACAACGTGCTCCCTGTGTACTAACCTGTTGGTCTGGAGGACCGTAGAGTAGCGTGTACTGGGGGAGGACCCCGTCTACCAGTTTCTCCAACTCCTGTGCAGTGAAGGCAGGGGCCCTTTCCCCAGACGCAGCAGCCATCGTCGCTTCCAGACCGAGGTCACAGCAGCACTTGCAGTGTAGGTCCTCTCCTGTCGAAGGTCAGGTATCTAGTGATTGAACAGATAGAAAATGGCGGTGACGTCCGCGGCGGTGACGTCCGCGGCGGTGCGCATCATCACCGCCGGCGCACCTGTTCATTGGCTCCTGGGACCCATAGGGTCCTATGTCAACCAATGCAGCATTGCGCCGCGGTCTACGACCGCCTACCGCGACGGTGTGCAACGCCAGCGCAGTTACGCCACAATCCAATTGTCACAGTTTAGAGGTCAGGCAGCAGCCATTTCAGCGGCCCACATGGCTTAATTTACCTCTGCGTCACACATAGCTAGGCCTACACTCATTACATACATACAGGAAGGGTTTTGTGAGTGGTGTAGTCTCGTGTGTAACTGTGGGTACATACCTGGAGGAATACTGACTGATTCATCGCTGTTGTCCTTCGTAGGCACCGTCAGCTGGGACATGTGAGAAGATGGCAGAATCCTCCGGTGTACCGACCACTGGTGGACCTGTTTACAATGGAAGAGCGACATGTCATCGTCACCTACCGGTTTGACCGTGCCACAATCCAGGAACTCTGTACCCAGTTGGAGCCAGACCTGATGTCACCAATCCGCCATCTGACTGGAATCCCCCCTGACGTGCAGGTGCTGTCAGTGCTCCATTTTCTTGCTAGTGGGTCTTTTCAGACAAAAGTGGCCATGGCATCAAGGATGTACCAGCCTATGTTTTCCAACGTGCTGTCCAGAGTGTTGGCTGCTCTGCTGAAACACGTAAGGAGATACATCATTTTCCCTGAGGTGGCAGATTTGCCTACAGTTAAAGGTGACTTCTATGCCCTTGGACATATCCCCAACGTCATAGGTGGCATTGATGGGACCCATGTAGCTCTGCCCCCACCCCCCCACAGGAGTGAACAGGTGTACAGGAACAGGAAGAATTATCATTCTATGAATGTTCAGATGGTATGTTTGGCAGACCAGTACATCTCCCAGGTTAATGCTATGTTCCCTGGCTCAGTGCATGACGCCTACATCCTGCGGAATAGCAGCATCCCTGATATGATGGGTCAACTCCAGAGGCACCGTGTATGGCTATTGGGGGACTCTGGTTACCCCAACCTGTCCTGGCTATTGACCCCAGTGAGGAATCCCAGGACCAGGGCAGAGGAACGCTACAATGAGGCCCATGGGTGGACTAGGAGGGTGATCGAACGCACCTTCGGCCTCCTGAAGGTCAGGTTCAGGTGCCTCCATATGACAGGTGGTTCCCTATTCTACTCACTGAAGAAAGTGTGCCAGATCATCATCGCCTGCTCGATGCTTCATAATTTGGCTTTGCGACGTCAGGTGCCTTTTCTGCAGGAGTATGATCCAGATGACGGTGTTGTAGCAGCTGTGGAGCCTGTGGACAGTGATGAGGAGGAAGCTGAGGAAGAAGACATCGACAACAGGGAGTCAGTCATAAAGCAATATTTCCAGTGACACACAGGTGAGAACATATTTATTTGTTACATTACATTAACTTTCACACGTCTACCTCTATCCTGTCTGTCGATTTCTAGCAGTATTTGGTAACTGAGTTGTACCTTTCCATTACGGTTTCACAGGTGTGGTTACCAACGTGTCATCTGCTTGCATCCTTCAAGGACTTGTGATGTGTGACATAGGTATGTTAGCCTTACAATAGGAAACGCATTGTGACACTCTCATTGATAATACATATTTACTAAATCACAGACTGACTCCAGATTGTTTTGTGCTTCAAGGGTGTTTATTGAAGTGCTAAATATTGGAGGGGGTGGTAAAATGGTGAGGGGTGATGGCGGAGGAATGTCCATGGCAGAGTCCAGTCTATTAGTCTCACAGGTGCACTGCCCATCTGGGCATAGGAAGTGGAGCTGGGGCAGTTTAAGTATGGACAGGGTAACAAAGTGGGACAGTGGGAGGACAAAGAGGGTGGTCTCATTTCCTGGCGGGGGTCTTGCCATCTTGCTCTGTCCTGTTCCTGGATCTCAGGGACCTCTTGCATGGTGGTTGTCCGTCTGCAGGGGGTGGGGTGCTGGTGTGGTGGTCCTGTGGCGGGGCGTCCTGTCCACTAGCGCCGTCGGAGGTGGTGGGCATTTCATCATACTGGCTAGTGTCAGGGGCCCCTTGGAGTGCCACGGTGTCCCTCAAGGTCTTTTGTATGTCCTTCAGCACCCCTACAATGGTGCCCAGGGCGGAGCTGATGGTCCTGAGCTCCTCCCTGAACCCCAAATACTGTTCCTCCTGCAGGCGCTGGTTCTCCTGAAACTTGGCCAGGACCGTCACCATCGTCTCCTGGGAGTGGTGGTATGCTCCCATGATGGAGGATAGGGCCTCGTGGAGAGTGGGTTCCCTTGGCCTGTCTGCCCCCTGTCGCACAGCTGCCCTCCCAGTTCCCCTGTGTTCCTGTGGCTCTGTCCCCTGGACCGTGTGCCCATTACCACTGCCCCCAGGTCCCTGTTGTTGTGGTGGTGGGTTATCCTGGGTTCCCTGTAGTGGTGGACACACAGCTGATTGACCTATCCTGGGTAGGGAGGTTTGGGCCCGCTGGGTGGGTGCTGTGCTGGTGTTACCAGAGGGTGGAAGGTCGGTGTTGGTCTGTGCCTGTGCAAGGGGAACCGACTGTCCCGAGGCCCACGATGGTCCTGGCTGGTCATCAGTATCCAGTAGGGCAGAGCTGCTCTCGTCACTGTGGGCCTCTTCTGGGGGTGGAGTGGTGTTGTCTGGACCCTCTGGTGTGGTGACGGTCCTTCGGGTTCCTGCAGGGGCATAAGAGCATGATTATTGCATGTGTGTGTGTAATGGTGTGCAATGGGTGGGTGAGCGTGTACCCCAGTGCAAGCATTCCTATGTGGGGGCTTGTGTGATGATGGTTAGGGGGTTGTTCTGGGTATGTGCAGTGAGCATGCTTTGGTGAGGGGTGACCATGCTTAGTTGTGTCATGCAGGGCTTGGTGTTGGGATGTGTGGTTTGTGTTATGAGTACATTAGTGAGGAGTTGTAGTGATAGGGGAGGGGGTGAGGGAGGGGGTGTGTGATAGCATGCAGGTAGGGTGGGGGATATGATAGTTAAGATTTGACTTACCAGTGTCCCATCCTCCACCGACTCCTCCGAGACCCTCTGGATGCATGATGGTCAAGACTTGCTCCTCCCATGTTGTTAGTTGTGGGGGAGGAGGTGGGGGTCCACCGCCAGTCCGCTGAACCCGATGTTGTGCCTGGAGACCGTTGAACGCAGCTTCCCCCATAGGTCGTTCCACCTCTTCCTGATGTCCTCCCTATTTCTTGGGTGCTGTCCCACGGCGTTGACCCTGTCGACTATTCTTCGCCATAGTTCCAACTTCCTGGCTATGGAGGTGTGCTGTACCTGTGAGCCAAATAGCTGTGGCTCTACCCGGATGATTTCCTCCACCATGACCCTGAGCTCCTCCTCGGAGAAGCGGGGTGTCTTTGGCGTGACATGGGGTGGTGTGTGTGATGTGTGGGGCGGTGTGAGTGTTGATGTGTGTAGTGATATGTAGTGGTGTGTGGTGTTTTGTGCGTGGATGTGGTGAGGGTGATGGTGTTGTGTGCCTCTGTATGGTGGTGTTGTCTAATCTGTGCTGTCTCTCTGGCCTTCGTCTCGAAATTGTGGTCGTAGGGGTTTGTGGGTGATGTGGGTGTGTGTTCTATATGGTGTTGGATGTGTGGGAGTGGTGTTTGTATGTGTATCAGGTGTGTGTATTTGGAATTGTCCAATGTGGCAGTGTTTTGGAGATGTGTGTGTATTTTGAGCGTGGCGGTGTGTACCGCCAATGGAATACCGCAGTTGAAAGACCGCTGCGTGGATTCGTGGGTCGTAATAGCATGGGCGTGTTTCTGTTGGCGTGGAGGTGGAGGTTTTGTTATCGCCAGTTTAACACTGACCTTTGGTGTGGCGGAGTTGTGTGGGTGTCTGAATTTCGGCGGATTCCGAGATGTGTGTCATAATAGCTGTGGCGGACTACCGCCGCCGCGCCGGTGTATTGGCGGTCTTCTGCAGGGCGGTAAGCGCCTTTTACCGCCAATGTTGTAATGACCCCCTTAATGTAAGCTAAATTGAAAGTCGGGTGTAAGCTACAGATGCACATTATCTAAGGTGATTACAAGGCAGCCTATTCAAAATGACAGTGACAGACACTACTCTGTAGGCATTTCACAAAGGGCACTTTAAATTTAATGAGCAACAGAGTACTTTCAAGACAACATTTTTATTTCACTAGGAGTAACTCAAAACTGTGTCTGTTTGATTATTTGTTTGTTTTATAGATGACAAAAGCTTTGCACAATGGTGGGAGAAAGGCACCTCGGCAAAGGAGAAGACAAGGAATCAGTTATCTGAATGATGATTGTAATATACAAAATTGGCATTACTTAATGTTAGAAGTGGGGTCTTTGGTTGACAGTTAGGTTACCCCCTGTCCAAGCAAGGAACCTCATTCTAGTCAGGGTAAAGGAGAACCACCCTCAGCTAACCCCCGCTCATCCCCTTGGTAGCTTGGCACGAGCAGGCAGGCTTAACTTCAGAGTGCTACGTGTAAAGTATGTGTACCAACACACACATTAACTTAATGAAAACACTACAGAATGATAGAACAGAGGTTTAGAAAAATAGAAAATATTTATCCAAACAAAACAAGACCGAAACAACAAAAATCCAATATACACAAGTCAAGTTATTAATTAAAAAGCAAAAAGAACCTGGGTAGCGTCAAAATAACACGCATGGGCAAGTGTGCGTCGATAAAGGTAAGCAGTGCATCGAGTTCTCACCCGCAAACGAGCTCGCACATCATTTCTTCTTCTCTGGTCGGACCGGCGTGTGTCGTTTTTCCTCCCCACAGGGGAGTGATGCGTCCATCCGGGCATCACTCAGTCCGGGCAGGTGTTGGGTCGTTTTTCGGCACCCAGCAAGGTTTGCGGAAAAAATCCTGCCACACGGTGATAGCAAAACCACGCTGTGTGGGTTGCGACGTTACCAGCCTCCATCAGCAATGCAGCACTTAGTTTCTCCAGCCGCTTGCGTCGATCTTCCAACTGCTCTGCAAGAGCTTGTCGATTTCAGCTGCGGAGCCGGCGGCGTGTCATTTCTTCAGCCACAGAGGTTGCGTCGGAAATTTCTCCGCCCGGCGGTCTGTGCGTGGATTTTCAGGCTTGGTCTGCCAGCTTCACCTGTCAAGTCCCCAGGAACTGGATAGGGCAGAGCAGGAGTCTCAGCAGAGATTCCAGGTCCTGGCAGGGGAAGTCTTTGATTGCCCTGAAATTTTAACAACAGGAGGCAAGCTAAGGACAAGCCCTTGGGGATTTCTTCACAAGCAGGAATACCAGTCCAGTCTTTATCCCTTTCACCAGACGGAGACAGCAACTGCAGGATAGCTCCACAAAGCACATTCACAGGCAGAGAAGCACTTCTCCTCAGCTCTTCTCCAGGCAGAGGTTCCTCTTGATGTCCAGACGTAATCTGAAGTCTGTGGTTTTGGGTGACCTTCTTATACCCATTTTGCCCTTTGAAGTAGGCTTACTTCAAAGAAAAGTCTCTCTTGTTTGTGAAATCCTCCCTTGCCCAGGCTAGACCCCAGACACACAGCAGGGGGTTGGAGACTGCATTGTGTGAGGGCAGGCACAGCCCTTTCAGGTGTGAGTGACTACTCCTTCCCTCCCTTCTAGCACAAATGGCTCATCAGGATATGCAAGATACACCCCTGCTCCCTTTGTGTCACTGTCTAGAGAGAGGTGCAAAAAGCCCAACTGTCAAACTGACGCAGACAGGGAATCCACAAACAGGCAGAGTCACAGAATGGTTTAAGCAAGGAAAATGCTCACTTTCTAAAAGTGGCACTTTCAAACACACAATCTTAAAATAAACTTTACAAAAAGATGTATTTTTAAATTGTGAGCTCGGACACCCCAAACTCCACATGTCTATCCGCTCCCAAAGGGAATCTACTTTTTAATCATTTTTTAAGGCAGCCCGCATGTTAACCTACGAGAGGGATATGCCTTGCAACAGTGAAAACCAAATTTAGCAGTAGTTCACTGTTAGGACATATAAAACAGATTAGTATATGTCCTACCTTAAACATACACTACACCCTGCCCATGGGGCTACCTAGGGCCTACCTTAGGGGTGTCTTACATGTAAGAAAATTGAAGGTTTAGGCCTGGCAAGTGGGTACACTTGCCAAGTCTATTTGGCAATTTAAAACTGCACACACAGACACTGCAGTTGCAGGTCTAAGCCATGTTTATAGAGCTACTAAGGTGGGTGGCACAACCAGTGCTGCACTCCCACTAGTAGCATATGATTTACAGGCCCTGGGCACCTCTAGTACACTGTACTAGCGACTTGCCAGTAAATCAAATATGCCAATCATGGATGAACCAGTTACATACACATTTCGTATAGGGGCACTTGCATTTTAGAACTGGATAGCAGTGGTAAGGTGCCCAGAGTAACAAAAACAGCAAAAACAGATTCCAGCACATATCAACAACCTGGGAAACAGAGGCAAAAAGTTAGGGGAGACCGCGCCAGGGATGCCAAGTCTAACACTTAATAGCTGCTTGGTGTCAACAAAGGGTTGTAAAGACAGTGCCCGATTTTAGCGACTGCAGTGTGGAAAGTTGTTTTTTGCCCCAAAGTACAAAAAGAAGGGAAGGGTGTTTAGAAAACATAATGCAGTCAAGCCTCAAAATAAGATAGCATAAACACATTAGATCTATTCATTTCTCACTTTAATAAAGCTGCTGTGTTAAGGAAAGAATAGAGAAAACATGCAGATGTGTGATTTCCACTCTGGATGAAGCCAATTTCAGCCAAGTAGTGTTTGTGTCCATCCCAATAAAAAATAATGCAGACTAAGCACCAATGTGCTCAGTGTAGATAGAGAGACGATGATGACTAAATTGGCAATAATCATTCATAATTGTACTCGAGGGTAATGTTTGCATGTTCATTCCTTTGAGATGGTCACCATATGAAAGCAACGGCGACTAAAAAATCAGAAGTGAAAACCATTGTAATGATGGAGTATTGGGTGGCAATTGGTGAAGGTGAAATGCAGCAGCCTGGTCTCCAAATAGGAGAGGTACTATGTATATGGATCTGATTTTTACTTGTCCTGAGAGTGCTATTATATTTGGTAAATCTATAGGAGGCAGCACTGTCTTAGATATATCTTTTGAGGCATTATCGCATGCCTAGCAAGATCTAACTGCCTGCAGAGGAGCACCAAGAGTTCGAGGTATGTGTGGGTGTGTGACCTCCTAAATTAGGTTAGGTGACATTTTGACCTCCTAAATTAGGTTAGGTGACATTTAATAGGGCAGTGACATCTACTTCCCTCAGAGATCGACTGGAATCTTCTGACTCAGACAGGAGTAATAAGGTCATCAAATCAAACAATAAGAACCAATAACCATAAAAAACAATGAATTGCAACAAGAAGTCAGTAATTTATACACACCATGACCTATGTGGCCATAAATCACCACACCAGTTTAGTATCGTTTAACATTTACTGCCCTTATACTAACAATACTAAAGTCATGTAAATAATATGCAAAACCAAATGATAGTAATACAGAAACAATACAGGCTGTCCAAAACGTCTAAGGAATCTTAGCCTAAGAAGTTCAATCACCATTAAACACTCCAAAAGAGTTGTACAGAGTAACAACAGAATTATTTGAGAAATAGTATCAGATTTAAATAATTGTGCAATTGAATCAGTCCTAATAAATTAATAAACAATTAATTAAATTATTGGGTCTGATATCCTCACTATTAAATGCTAATTCAAAAAACATGTGTGGGGCTGCCATTTGTCACATGCAAAAATCAAAAATAAATCAAAAATCTATTTAGAAAATATCTAAACTATGACACTAGCAAAAATATGCGGTTGGATTTCTAAGGGAGAAACCTGTAAAGAAAAACACAAATGCACGTTTGTCATACCTCTCCTAAATGAAACACCAGTTAGCAGAGTCTTTGACAGCAGAGCACAGGAACATCAGGACTTCAGCGATCAGCTTCAGGAACATGAAAGGAGCAATGGTTCAGGAATGATGGGCCTAAAGTATCTGAACTGTTAGAATCTGTCAACTGGGACAAAACTAGACATATTCTACAACGGAACTGAACAGAACTAAATCCGAATGGAACTGAAACTACATAATCCTGAAATTTGCTAAATTAAAGTCACAAAAGTTACTAGATAGACTCCTATTGGACAAGAGTATGAGGTGTGATAGTGAGCAACCAATTGAATTTCACTTCTCCTCAGTTTGTATCTTTTCTTCACTCTTCTTCAGGATAGGTTCACGTTGACACTCCTCTCCGGTCAACAGTTTCACAGAATATTAACATTGTAGAAAACAGCACAGAACATGAACTTTTAGCGAACATTACTTCTTACCAGAAACTAAAACTCCTTGTTAAAACTTTCAATATTTATCACAAGGAAGTACAGAATGGACAGAGAGTGACAAGACAGTAGATTTCCACTGTGAGCTTTCAATGGAATAGCTATTAAACAATGTTTGCAAAAGATTTTCAATGAAGTCAGCATAACATCTCAAGCACTGTGCTGTTGAAAAATACTAAGACCTAGGCCTTTTACCAATGCTAATACATGAAGAATAAAACAATTTTAATATGCAAACCATATTTAGTACAGTAGTCAGTAATAATTTCAAATCATTAGTTTTGCTCATCAGTATTAATCTTCTATTGTCTATGCAAATAGTTATGATTCATCAAAATGTGTTTTCACAATTATTTATTATTTCACATAGAACGCATAGTAACACACGTTTCTCTAATTAAGCTCTTTAAGTACATGTGAATTATAAGATTTGTTTACTCATATTTTACTAATAATGTTTGCTCTCTAGCAATCCCTCCTCTGATGGAAATATGTGCTGTCATAAAAGAACAGTACATTAATGAGACAATAAAAAACGTAGGGCATCATTATGAGGCTGACAGCCTTGAAACCTCCAGCCTTGTGGTGGCAGTCAGGACTGCTGCTGCTGGGGAGGTCCGACCACACATTATGTCCCTGGTGGTCAGACTGCCAGGGTAACGCAGTCCCCGCCGGGATTGATGTTCTCAACAGGTTGACGGTGGCAGAGGTCAGAAATATCCGAGCCGGCACTACATGCAGCAACAGCCTTCTGATTACAACCTGTTTCTCTGCCAGCCTTTTGTTGGTGGTATCATCGCCATAAAAAGGGTGGCGGAGAACAGGAGCAGGTGGCCACAGGGGGGCCCCTGCACTGCACATTCACTTGGCACAGGCGGTGCAGGGGTCTCTCTGCCCAGCACCCTCTCAATGCTCACTATGCAGACAGTGAACAATGCTAGGGTGCTTGTGCTTGTGAAGCGGCAGCACTCCTACTGGCTCAATTATGAGCCAGACACAATGCTGCTGCCACCTTCCCACTGGGCTGCAAGGTTTCCACCCATCAGTGCAGTGGGAAATTCGTAATAGGTCCAGCAAGTAGGTAGCAGCATGGTGGCAACCTCACCATTGGAAGTTCGGTGGATAAGTCTTCCTTTCTGTCTAACTCCTAATCAGGCCCTTAGTTTGTTTACTATATCTATAGTTAGTTTTCTCCATTTTTCACAATTTTTCAAATCACAAAAGTATCTGGTTCTCATTTTTCCATTTCTATTTCTTCCCTCTGTTTACTTTTTGCCTTTTGCAATTGTATGCATATGTACAGTTTGTAAAATCTGATTATACAAAGAAGTCATACAACCACTATTAATAATGGTTTCAGTATTGCTCCCACAAAATCCTGACTAAGATTTCCCAACCAATTTTCTACCTCAAGTAAAACCTTTACCTATATTTTCCCCAACACTTGGTTGTTTCATGTTCTTTAAGTCAAAATTCCAATGTATCAAATTTCTAATGTAGCTTCTAAACACAATCTTTGTGGTGCCACAATAAGTTACAATGGTATTGTGCAAGCGCAAGTCCTATCCTCACTGCTGACATCCAATGTTAGAAATGGGGTTTCTGATTGGCTAGGGTATGCACCTAAGCCAGAAAGAACCCACCCACCCTAGTCAGGACGAGGGTGTTATACACCCAAGATAACCCCTGTTCACCCCCTTGGTAGCTTGGCACAAACAGTCTGGCCTATCCCAGAGGCAATGTGTAAAGGGTTTACACAACACACGTGACACCCTATCCCCAACACAAAGGAAACACAACACCAGGTTATATACAAATAAACTGTATTGTACATAACATCATTAAACCAAACACAACATGTCATTTATAGCCTGCTACCCAAGCAGTTATCAGAATATTACATAGCATTAGTACTGTGCCAAAACTAGCAGTAGTCACATATAACACACAGGTTATTCATTATTCTGCAACGTAAGCAGTAGTCAGGAAAAACATTACTACAATGATGCACATGTCTAAAGATCCTCATAAGTACAGGAACATCAGGAAAAATATGGCAAGTCATAAGAAACACAACATTATGATACTCAAATTACCAGCAAGACACATGTACTTAAACCATATGGAATGCCAATAACAAGGGCGTATTTCCTGCTTGTATACAGGCCAAATCTCTCTGTCCAGAGGAGGGGGTTCCTGGTGAGTCCCTTCAGCAGCATTCTGTGTCCAGTTCCAAGTATGTTTCTTGTATACACTTACATGGGGAAAATCCCCTGTACTCAGTTTTGCAAAAGTTTAACAAAGAGGTGGAGAGGAGGTTCCAACCAGTTCCAACTGGTTTCAGGAGTGTCACCTCTCTCCTCCAGCACAGGCTCCAGACATGATTTGGGGGTAAATGGCCCTTTGTGTGAGGCCAGGACACAGTCTTTACAGATGCAAATGTTCCATGCCTCCCCTCCTCAGCCTAGGAAGACCATTCACAATATAGATGCACCTCTGTGACACCTCCATCCTCCATGTATACAGGCTGTCTGAAAAGTATGCACAAGGTCCAACTGTCACTCTGCCCAGACATGGATTGGAATCAAGCTGTAAAACACCACAGTCATAAGCACTGATAAATGCTCACTTTCTAGAAGTGGCATTTTTGTAATGGTAATAAAAAATCCACCTACACCAGTAAGCAGTATTTCTCACTACCATTACAACCATACCAAACATGCCTACGCTACCCCTCATAAATCAAACAATATCCCTAGTCATAATGCAGGGCATTTCCAATGCAATCCTATGAGCAAGGCAGCACTCAAAGCAGTGAGAAACGAAATAGGTTGTTTGTCACTACCAGTACAGGCCACGCTACCATGCACATGTCCTGCCTTCTACATACTTAGCACAGAGGACTAGTTAGGGTCTATCCTAGTGGTGACTTACATGTAGCAAAAGGGGAATTCTGGGCCTGGCAAGTACATTTAGATGCCAGATCCCTGTGGCAGAAAACTGTGCATACAGGCCCTGCGCTAGCTGGCCTGAGACAAGATTGAAAGGCTACTTCAGTGAGTGGCGCAAGCAACACTGCAGGCCCACTAGTAGCACTTCTTTTGCAGGCCCTGGGTATAGGGATACCACTGAACAAGAGACTTACATGGAAATTAAATGTGTCTATTAGGCATAAATCAATCATACCAACTTTAGAAGGGAGAGCAGCTGCACTTTAGCACTGATCAGCAGTGATAAAGTGCTCAGAGTCCTAGAGCCAACAGCAAGCCGTCAGGAAAAATAAGAGGAAGGAGGCAAAAAGTCTGGGGATGAACGCAAAAGTGCCGGGTCCAACAGTGTCCATGTGAAGTATTGCTCCAGCAAAATCTGTCAATATTTTGTCCACAATGGTTGACAATTTCCAAATCATGATACCATTCAGAACAACTCCTATACAAGGAATAATTGCCCCCAAAATATCCCAAACTTTTTCTGAATAGATTGCTCTTTTTGATCTTGGTCTTGATTTGTCATGAGTATCCTTTATGTTGTCAATCTGGTAAATTTTAGGGAAAACTACTCCCAAATAACAAGTCTCATACCATCCCCTAGGGAGACAATAATACGCATTTTTACCACAAATATCATACACACCTGGTATCACAGGATCTTGCCCATTTAGCATATAGTCCCATATATTCCTTAACAGAAATAAATGTCAACATTCACTTATTCCCACAAACTTCGTATCTGGATCAAGGCCTGTATATGGAAAGCTTTCCTAATTGGTGAAAATCTAAAGCAAGCTTTCCTTGCGTGGTATTTACACTATATGCATGATCATTCTTATAATTGCATTTTGCTAAGCCACTTTCTATCCCCCCTTTAATTGCCTTTCTTGTGTCTTCATCCTGATCCAGAAAATGTTTCTAAACTGGTGAAAGCATGCATGCCAAATTATTCCTGTGAGCGTAAGCAATGCCAAATGTCAGTCTAGGCTCAAAGAAACCTCCTGCAATGTCTATCTTTCTGGCCTTAGCAAAATTACTCAAGTTTTGGTTAGCTCGAACAAAAGTAAAAACTAAATCAAAAGTAGAATACAAATACTGTACTCCTGATTATAAAGCCTTGGTAGTAAAAGACTTCAACTAAACCCATATGTTAGTGGTGAGCTATGATATGTAATTCCTTCTAACACTGAGGAAGGAACCTGTGTTCACACATAACATCCTCTGACATCCATAGTCTCAATATAATCATACAGCAAACAATGGTAAACATTAAAAGAAAGGATTCCTTGTGGGTTGTCTGAGTGTAAATAACTCTCATCTTTATAGAACCTGTCTAACTCAGAAAGTGTGGTAATCTCTTCCATTAAAGAAGGTGTGTAAGTAGTGTCAGCTTTATCAGAAATACTCATGCATATAATCAACAACAAACTCAACAACGCACATACCATTGCCAATCCAACACACACATACTTGCACCTATTGTTTCTATTATTACTCTTATTCATGGCCTGTAAACAATCAAAAAGTGGAAGGAAGAAAAATATAGACTTAAAATATATACTTAACTATGCAGTCTCAACAAAAATAAAAAATAATCTTGAATATTTTTGGCGATAATATACAGCAACTTGCAGGCTCTCCAGAACTTGTCAAAAATCGGTTTAGCAGTTTTGTCAAAATCAGTTTCGATGTCTCTTTTAGTAACAAACAATCTTCTGTTCACTAACTATCACTTCAAGTGAATAATGTCTCTCTTGGTCATTTGGCAATGTAATTTCAAAACTCAGTTCAAGTGTAATTTCAAGTTCCACAATGCTGTACTGGATTTTCACGATGAAAACAAAAGGACGTAAACTTGTGTTCCTACTCATCAGCTGCAGGGTATGCCCATTCAGGACCTGTATATCTTTGACTTGATTTTTGAGTTGCACTTGTTTCTCCTTCACTCAGATCTGTTTCTTCTGTTGTTTCTGGTTCCTTATTTATGCTTGACAACATATCAAGAATGTTTCCAGTGACATAGAAGGAAGGCCATTTATTTCCCTTCTACAGTTTTTCTAGACAGTGACGATACAACTGGACTTAAGATTCTTCTTGGTCTAGCAGAAAACAAACAAGTTCTTTTTTTTTTGCTTTGATTATTTCACCTGCACCATTAGCTACTTTAGAAGGAGTAAAACCTGTCTGACTTTGATTCAACTCAACCCCACTCTCGGCTACTTCAGGAAACAATATTTGTTTTAACTGTTTTTCCCCATTGTCTACGTCTGGGAGAGTCCTCCCGCTCAGACTTGACTGCCCTGCTACATTCACTTCTGTTTCTGCTGGGATTGTCCTCAATTTCATCTGTCAGAGGATTACCTTAATCTGTTTCTTCACCAGTTTGCACTGCCTTTACCACTGCAGTCTCTTGTTCTGTTTCTGTAACTTGTTCTTCTTGAGTGTGACCGGGTCAGCCCGATCGGAGGCACGGCAGCGGCAGAGCAAGTGTTGTTGCGTTCCCATGTTGTCATGGGAACGAGTCCACCACGAGGACGGCAATCGGAGGTTGCCTTGACAACCACCGATGACGGGGCCAAAGCGGATTGGCCGGCGGGAGGTCAAAGACCGTGGATTCCCCAGGAAGAGGAGGAGGAGACGGCGACGGAGAAAGAGGCGAGCGAGGAGACGAAGACGGAGAAAGCGGCGAGCGAGGAAACGAAGACGGAGAAAGTGGCGGTCGAGGAGACGAAGACGGAGAAAGCTACGAGCAAGAAGAAAGGCGGCGACAACGGCGGGGAAGGAGAGCCACGCAATCCGAGGGACAACACCGAAGACGGAGGGCGGCCCTGCGGTCCAGGAACTTGGGACGACGAAGCCAGGGGAAGCGGAGTGGCGTCGGAGCCCGAGGAGACCAGAGAGCAACGAGGGAACCACCATAGAGCCAGCCACGGCCCCGGAGGGTCGTGGCTCTGGAAGGTACGGTCCTTGTGGGCGAACAGAGGGGCAAATTAAAGAGGAACGAGCTGGGGAAGGGAGGGAGGCAGGGTGAGGGGAGGACAGGGAGGGAGTCAGAGGGCACCAAAAAGAGCACGTAACGAGCACGACCAAAAGTAAACACATTTAGGAGATAAGGAAATAAAGACACAGCCCACCGTCCTCACTGGCGCACCCCCCCCTTTCCGAACCCATTCCCCAGTAGTATAACTAAGCGAAGGACGTATGTAACAGCTGTCATCCCACTCACCATCGACATCTATCCTTTTTTCTTTCCCCTATATGCAACCCGGGAGCCCGAGAGGAGATGTCAAATACCAAGTAAAAGGAGAAGAGGGAAAGAAACACGTTAAGAAAACGAACTTTGATCAATGAAGAACTAATCCTCAACTCATTATACCGAACCATATACATCACTTATGCAAAACAACAAATAAATACTTACCTAAACAACCCCAACTGCCTCTACTGAGTGTCTGTACTGTTTGGCTCTGCTACATTGAGACTGCACAGTTTCTGCTGGTGCTCTCAGTAACACTGGATCTTCATCATCCAAGGGATATGGCATCTCACGAGTATGGCTTGCATGAATCCAGTTTGGAAATCTAGCACACTTCACAGCAGTGGTTGTCAATAGTATGACTTGAAATGGTCCCTTCAACCTAGGCTCCAAGCAAGTCTTCTGCAAGTGCTTCTTGATCACCAGCCCGAAGACTCTGACACTGTTCTTGGGATAATGGCACAGCTGTTGCTTCCACCTGGTTAGACAAAGAGTGAACCACATCAGCTAGACCCTTGAAGTAATCCAGCACTAAGTCATCTGTTATGCTTACAAGTGCAGTTGTAAGAACAGCTAGCAACCTCATGGCTCTACCCATTACTATTTCATGTGGTGAGAGACCAGTTTTTCTCTCGGGTGCACTTCACAAGCTCATCAGAACCAAAGGTAAAGCATCAGGCCATTTCAGATTAGAGGAAGCACACATTTTTGCCAATCGAGCTTTCAGAATACCATTCATTTGTTTGTTCCACTAATCCAGAAGCTTCAGAATGATAACTTCAGTGCAGCTTCTGCTCAATGTTTAAGGCTGAACATAAAATTTTTATCACCTCATTATTGAAGTGACTTCCTCTATCTGATTCGAAAGAGGCAGGAAACCAGAATCTTGGTATTAACTCCCTCAGTAACAGCTTTGCTACTCATTTGTTTGTGTAGGGTAGGCTTTAATCCAATGGCTAACTATACAACAATCTTCAACACATTTCTCAAACCACCACACACATTCATCTCAATGAAATCCATTTGCATTCTGTTAAATGGACTACCCGATCTTCCAATGTGGCTCAAATTGACAACATTTCTTTTTCCCCACATTCATTTGCTGGCATCTAATGCATATGTGGCAAATTGCTTCTGGAACCTGTCTAAATTTTGGATTGAACCATGATTCCATAAATGTTCAAATCATTGCATCTCTGCTAATATGAGTCTGATCATGATAAAATCTATCCGTTTGTGTCAGTAGACAGTTTAGCAAGACCAACTGCCCTTCATTTGAAACCCACATTTCATCAATTTCTCTTTGTTTGTAACTCAATTTTGTCCAGCTTCTTTTCTCATCTTCTGGAACCTCATCTTGCAATCTTTTAATTTCTCCCCTAGTGTCACCCACTGTCAACAGAAAACCTCAACTTGTCTCATCAGTGCCTATTACATTTCTTCACTCTTCATTGAAAGCAGCACACTTAAGTGCACAATATCTAGCAACTTGATCAGCATAGGCATTACCCATAGTAATAAAATCATTTACTTGCGATGCGTAGCCCACTTGACAACTGCAACTTTTTCTGGTAATTATAAATCTCTCAACAACTCAAGAATTACGTCACTGTTCCTGATAAGTGACCCAGAGGAGGTCCTAAAACCCTTTTGGACCATATCTGCCCGAGGTCATATACAACACCAAATACATATTGGCTGTCTATAAAAATCATGATTTTGAGCTGTGATGATATATAGCATGCTCTCGTAAGAGAAACCAACTCAGCCACTTGTGCAGAAAATACTACTTGAAGCCATGAAGATTTGAGTACACCAGGGGCCAGATGTACCAAGAAGGCCTTTTGTGAGTCGGAAATAGCGATTTTTAAGAAATCGCTATTTCTGATTCGCAAAATACAATTTATCACATTTGCGATTCGGTAATAGCGATTTCTTAAATATCGCGAATGCTATTACCGAATCGCAAATTGCAATACCGGCCCCATTCGCACCTATGGGCCTGTAGGCCAATTTTTGCGAATTCTTTGCATTTCCAAAATTGCGATTTCTCAACTGGAAAGAAATGCAAAACCCCAGGGTGCTGGGGGCCTAAGGTCACCTCTGCTGCACCCCAAAAAGTTTTTTAGGACATGTAAGGTGCACACATGCCAAAAGGGCATGTGTGCTTTACACGTACATTTTAAAAATGCATTTTAAATGCATTTTTAAAATTTGCACATGGTTACCACCAAGTTCAACTTGGTGGTAAATAGCTATTCCTTAGTGCCCAATTCGCATTAAGGAATTGCTTCTTAAATGTGCTTAGAAATCACAAATAAGGAATCCTTATTTGCGATTTCTTATTTAGAGAGTCGCAATCTGTGACTCTCTAAACAGGGTCGCAATTTTAAGGAATCGCTATTTTAGAGATTCCTTAAAATTGCTTTCAGAATGCCTTTAATACATTCTCAAATGGCTTTTTGCATTCGCAAATGGACATTCGCAAAGTTTTCAAATGCAAAAAGCTTTCATACATCTGGCCCTAGAAGTAGTACACACAGTGTAACCAGCTCTCAAGGTACCCACATTGCCTCTTAAACAGGAACCATCAACAAAAATTATTTGATCATTTTTCTCTAATGGAGTATCCTGAATATCAGGTCTGAATTTGGTGCACTGTTCAGCAACATCCAGGCAGTCATGTTCCACTTCATTTATATTTTCAGATTCAACAGTGTATATAGGTAACAATGTAGTGGGGTTAAGTACTCCGCACCTTCTCAGGTTCATATGTGGGGATCTCAGAATCAAGAGTTCATATCTTGTCAATCAAGTATTGGTCAGGTATTGAGTTTTGGTCCTGGTAAGCAAGACCTCAACTGAATGAGGGACCAGAAAAGTTAAAGAATGCCCCATCACAATGCTCTCACTTTGGGCAATACTAACACCAACTGCAGCCAGTTGCTTCACACAACCTGGTAAAGCATCAGCAACTGGATGCAATGTAGCTGAAAACGATGCTGCAGGACGATTTATGTTACCGTGTACCTGTGTCAGGACAGAAAGAGCACAACAATCACGTTCATGACAAAACAGTGAAAATGGTTTTGTGTAGTCAGGCATTCACAGAGCTGGTACTCTGCACAGACTCTCTCTCAGCTCAGTAAAAACGTCCATACAAGCTTCATCGAAAGGTACTGGGTCAATAATGACTTTGTGGGTTAATCTCTGCAAAGACTTAGAAATAACAGAAAAATTAGAAATCCACTGGCGACAGTTACTCAACATTTCTAAAAACATTCTGACATCTCTTTGAGTAACAGGAGGGTTAATTTGCAATATAGCTGTAACCTTTCTCTAGATATTTTCCTTGCACCTTTCTCTGTTTGATGTCCCAAGTATTTGACTTCTTTTTGGCAGTACTGTAATTTTGATGTGGACACTTTACCATAGATGATTTAGTAAGGCAATAGTATCTTGACTGCATGCTTCTCTTTTCATTAAAGCAACAATCAAATCATCAATGCACTGAACCAATGTAGATTGGAGAGGCATTTCCAATGCTTCCAAATTCTTCTTCAACTCTTGAATAAAAATTGACGGGTATTCTGAAAATCCTTGTGGAATTTTACCCCAGGAATACACACAATTGCAGAAGTTAAAACAAAAGAGAGACTGGCTAACCTCATATAGAGGCACTGAGAAAAATGCTACTGTGAACCATTCTACATCACATGGAATTTGGAACAAGATCACTACTGGATCATGTCTGCCTGGACAACATTTGACCCTTATGTCATGTATTTGTCTTATATCCTGTACTATGCAAAACTTTCCATTATGTTTTCACAAACCTATAATAGGTGAATTACATGGGATGCTCAGCACTTCTTTCAAGTCATGTACTGTAAATGGGGGGGGAGAGGAATCAATGGGAATACTTCAATAATTAGATTACAACCAACTGGTATGCATGATTCTTCATCATCACTATTTGTTTAAAATTCAATTCTATTATTTGTGCAAGTAATCAGGCATTTTAATTTGCACAACAAATCTCTTCCCTGCAGGCAGACAAGACTTGAGTCACAAACTACAAATTTGTGCATGCCTTCAAAAGTATACATTTTAACAGGTGTTGATTCAGTAATCAGACTTGTCAGTTATTGATTCGCTACTCCTTCTCCCAGAAAGTGGCTTCTACAGTTCTGACAGCAGAGCTTGTATCTCCTGTGTGAACCAGGAATTAAACTTCCTGACCCATGACTGTTCCATCTACATAGGTAGCACTCCCAAAGAAGCTGCTAGCACACATTCTTCCTCATCCAAACTCTCACTCATGATTTCATTATCCAATTCATCCTCACTGTGTAATGGATATTGTGTTTTCACTTGCTGAATATTTTGACTTAACCTTGGACCCATGATCTGCTGAGGAACCACTGCCTGCTGCTGTGCCACTGGAACCTGAGGTACTTGCATCTGCTGCTGCTGTGGTATCATTTACACCTGCTGTTGCATGTGTTGTTGTGGTACCTGAAAACGTGGCATTTGCTGATGTGGATTTTTTATGTGTGGAATCTGAATTTGATCATTCATATTCTGAACAATTACATCGGGATTCCGATTTCTTGGTCCATTCAAATTTGGAAACAGATTTTGTTAATTCATCTGCAAAACACCTTCCTACACCATCAAAGGACATTCCCAATTCCAGTGTCCAAGACTTCTGCATGCGTGACAAGATAACATTTTCTTCATTACCTGCACATCACCCTGATTAACATTAGTATTCTGATCAACACAATTTCCATTCCCACCACCACCACCTCCTCTTTCTCTCACTCTTCCTTGTCCCGGATTCACTTGCATGTATTCCTGTTGTTTTGGAGTTCCCTGCATCCCTGATTGTGCTGCTCTTATCTGCATCAGCATTGCTTTCTCTATCAATCTTTTCTGCTTCATGACAATTTTGTCACTGAAATGGTTAGCAAACTGCAATACTTCATCAATCAACTTTCTTTGCCAGCAAATCAAATGACACTTAAGTATGTTACCAATTTCAGGTCTCAACCCTTGCACGAACCTGAACACAAAATGAAAAATTTCTTTGGCCTCAATTGTCTCTGTACCACTGTAATGCTTGAATGGCTGCAGCAACCTTCCATAATATGCATGTTTTGATTCCTTTGCTTCCTGAGCTGTCCTATCAATTCTCTGCCAATCAATATCTTTAGGGGAAATTCTCATTAAAAAAATGTAATCACTTTGTAATAGCTTTTCATTACATCAGGAGATGGCGCACCTATAACTGGATCTAATGGAGGCTCTCTTGTCGGCCAATCAACACTCATCTTGCACTCAATCCATAAATCAGTTGGAACCACTATTTCTAAAATAGTATACCAATCCTCCCACAAACATTTTGCAAGCTTCACAAACCTGTCTGTCTGTTGATACCATTCCACTGGCTTCCTTTTCAGTCTTGGGTAACTCAAACTCCATTTCTCAGCAAGTTCTGATAAGTTTGTGCCAATCCTGCTCTATCTGTGACATCTTTACACATGAAGCATAGCTCATCTTCATTACAAGTCAATTCTATTTAATTCAAGTGTTTCTTCAATCACTTCATTTAATTCAAATTTTCATCTTGCCAGATTTAGTGTTCTTTGCCTTTCAGCAATTGTTTTCATTGCTGATGCACCACTCTTTTTCTCCAACCACTCTGGTAATCGCTTAGTTCTCAAGCCTGCAAAGAAACGTTATCATTTACTTTAAGGACCGCATTGTGGAGTATTACAATGCAGACCTATCAGACTCTCAGGTGACACTAGAACTGAATTTGGAGACACTAAAGTTTGTGAGATCACAGGACAAGTTACATCTATAAGCGGACCTGTTTGTCAAAAGTCTGATTTATTGGAGACATAACTCCTGCAATAGCATTGAGTGTCTCCTTTTTGGCATTTGAATTAAAACATTATGGCGGTCATTCTGACCGCGGCGGGTGGCGGTCGCTGCCCGCCATGCGGTCACCGCCAAATGGCTGCTCCGCGGTCAGGAGACCGCGGATGCCATTCTGGCATTCCCGCTGGGCCGGCGGGCGTCCGCCAAGAGGCCGCCCGCCGGCCCAGCAGGAAAGACCCTGCAACAAGGAAGCCGGCTCCGAATGGAGCCGGCGGAGTTGCAGGGGTGCGACGAGTGCAGTGGCATGGGCAGTGCAGGGGCCCCCAGGGGCCCCACGACACCCGTTCTCGCCATCCTGTTTCTGGCGGTGAAAACCGCCAGAAACAGGCTGGCGGGAAGGGGGTCGGAATCCCCGTGGCGGCGCTGCAAGCAGCGCCGCCATGGAGGATTCCCTGGCCCAGGGGAAAACCGGCGGGAAACCGCCGGTTCCCCTTTTCTGATATTAAAGATTGCGTTCATTTGAATTTTACTCACTTGAGTTTTGACTCACTTGATTTTGATTTGGAAACTTTGAAAAATAAAAAAGTTATAAAGGGGGGGGGCCTCACATTGTGCTGACCACCATGTCTGTGACTGCTTTTAAATAAAGCATTTTTTTTTTTTTTTTTAATGCAGGCCGTTTTCCTTAAAGGAAAACGAGATGCAGTTCAAATACAAAAAATGAAAAGTTTTCTTTTCATCTTTTCAGAACAGGCAGTGGTCCATAGGATCACTGCCTGCTCTGAAAAAATATTTTCTCTGTAATTCACGAATGGGTTAGCACCAGTTTGAAACTAGTGCTAACTGCAATAGTTTTTTGACTGCATTCGCGGTCACAAACAATCATACATGGGACTGTGACTCGCAATTAGGATGGGAACACTCCTTCCTAATTGTGACTCGCAAACCCTTTTTGTGATTCAGTAAATAGATTACCGAATCGCAAAAATGGGCCTGTACATCCAAAATAGCATTTTTCAAGTCGCAAACAGCCCGATTCGCCGTTTGCGACTTGAAAAATGCTTCGTACATCTGGCCCAAATGATAGTAATACAGAAACAAAACAGGCTGTCCAAAACGTCTAAAGAATCTTAGCCTAACAAGTGCAATCACCATTAAACACTGCAAAAGAACTATACAAAATAACAACAGAATTATTTGAGAAATAGTAACAGATTTAATTAATTGTGCAGTTAAATCAGTCAGAATCAATTAATAAACAATCAATTCAATTATTGGGTCTGACATCCTCACTACCAAATTCTAATTCAAAAAGCATGTGTGGGACTGGGCTTTGTCACATGCAAATATCAAAATAGGGCAAAAATTTATTTGGAAAACATCTAACTATGGCGATAGGAAAAAAACTGCAGTTGGATTTTCTAAGGAAATCCTGTATTGAAAAACACAAATGCACATTAGTTATGCCTTTCCTAAATGAGACAGCAGGTAGCAGAGTCTTCATCCGCAGAGCACAGGAACCTCAGGTCTTCAGAGATCAGGAGCATGAAAGGGGCAACAGTTTAGTAATGTTGGGCCTAAAGTATCTAAATACTTCGAATCTTTCAAGTGGGACAAAACTAGACATAATCTACAACAGAACTGAACAGAACTAAATCTTAATGAAACTGAACCTACGTCATCTAGAACTTTGCTAAATTAAACTCTCAAAAGTTAGTAGCTAGACTCCTGTTGGACAAGACCATGAGGTGTGATAGTTAGCAACCAATTGAATTTCACTTCTCGTCAGTTTGTATCTTTACTTCACTCTTCTTCAGGATAACCTCATGTTGACACTCCTCTCCGGTTGGCAGTTTCAGCAGAAGAATAAACTGCAGAAAACAGCATAGGGCATCACATCTTAGCTAACATTACTACCTACTGGAAACTAAAGCTCACTGTTAAAAGTTTCAATATTTATCACAAGGAATTGCAAAAAGAACAGAGTGCAAAAAAGACAGCAGATGTCCACTGTGAGCTTCCAATGGAATAGCTAATAAACAATGTTTGCAAAATATTTTCAATGAAGTCAGCCTAACATCTCAAACACTGTGATGTAGGAAAATATTAAAACTTACGCCTTTTACTAATGCTAATAAAGAAAGAATGAAGTAGTCAATAATACTTTTAGATCATTAGTTTTACTCATCAATATTAATTATCTTTTGTCAGCACAAAGGGTTATGGGTTATCAAAATGGTTTTTCACAGTTATTTATTATTTCACATAGATCTCAAAGTGTCGGACACTATGTCAACCACATTTCAAACATGCATGCTTTATTTTTCTAACACACGTTTCTCTAATTAAGCTCTGTTAGCACAGGTTAATTATTATATTTGTTTACTCATATTATATTAATAATGTTTGCTCTCTAACATATGGGATGATTATAATGAGGAGAGTCAGCAGCTTGGCAACGAAGGACAGTTTTAGAGGGTCAATGCTGTTGCATTCTGGAATGGAGAGTATTTCTGCTGATTGCGACCCAAAGCCTTGCTGAGATTCCCGTACGGCATGGCTCCAAAAGCAATGATGTGCTAGGTAGTGCCAGAAAGAGACAATGCAAAATGAGAAAGCAGCATCTTCTCCTGAGTGTTCTTGCTTGCAGTGCCTTTGATCATTATATCCTACCCAGATGCCCAAGTTAGCATGAAGCTCTCTCCCAGCAGTAGATGAGACCTGTACTTAGTAACTTTCACCTCTACATTGTATACAACACAGGAAAGGCTGTAATACAGAGCTAGTTTATTGCAATACCTATTGAGTGCATACTGCACTTGTGGCTGCTTAACAAATAATAAGCCCGTGGGTATTTTTTTTCAAAAATGTTAGATGCAATTTAGATAAAGATCATAACTCAAATAAGATTTGAAATATATTCTAATTTACCAGTATTCAGGACTGATTATCTAAATTTATTATCTAAATTATAAATCTGCAATCTAAGGTTTCTCCATTTCAATTTGCATCCAATTATCCTTGGATTTGATTTTAAAAAACTGTTGCTTCCAGTCAATTTATTTTCATTGTTCACTGGTCCAGGAGGAACATTTCCCACTGTGCTGTGGTCACTAGGGCCTAGGCTGATTTGAGGCACTGTCTTTCAGCGAGGATAAGTGAGCCATCAGGGATATTTAATGATTGGATGATCGTCTGTATTTAGGAAACATATGTTTTCACAATCTGCAGCACGCGCACTGCCAACCAGCCTTATATTTTCTGAGCATGTGCCTCAGGAGTAGGACAGACATCTGTCCACTGCCTTGAATGCAAAGCAGAGCCTCTAAGGACTTTGAAAAAAATAGATAAAAGGTGCCATCATCTATGCATTGAGAATGCACAATAAATAATCTATGTGTAAAGTTCTACAGTTCACTCTAAGCTCGTGTGTGTGTGTGTGTGTATATATATATATATCGAACAAACCCAAAGGTTACAGTGACATTATAGTTAGCGTCATATTTTAAATGTACAAAACCATCGAAATGTACCTGTTATAGTTAGAGTTATCTCATGTAACTATAACTCATGCCCCAAGGTAACTATAACTTGCAGCCCCACCATGCACATTTTTTAATCAAAAATGTTACTGCATATATTACATTGATGTTATCAGTGATGGTATCAAAGATGTAATGAGTGCCGTAATTTGTCTAGAAATTAGCAGTGCATTGCAAGGGCACAAGATAGTTACCTTAGGGCATGAGTTATAATTACTTGAGTAACTCTCACAGGTGAATTTCCATGGTGTTTTATATTAGAAATATGACCTTAAGGATAACACCCCTACAACCCTTGTTTTTTTTAAAGTGGATTTGTATGTTTTTAAAAAATCTAATTCTTGGCTATAACGTCACTGTAACCTCCTTTTTCTTCAATGAATTCCTATACGTTAATCCAACCACAGCAATGCACAGCCTTTGACCGTGTGCGGTCAGGGTAAGCCGCAATGCCTATGGCTGGACCATACGGCCAACACCCCTAACCACCCAATCCCACACTTTGCGCCGCCAAAGTTGGCCACAACCTGTTTATCTAGGTGTGAGAGGGTGTATGTGGGTGTGAGAGTGGGTGTGTGAGTGTCTTAGTGGGTCTGTGAGTGGGTACATCAGTTTCTCTGAGGGTCTGTGAGTGGGTGCATGAGGGTTTCAGTGGGTCTGAGAGCTCTGTGGTTTACTTGCCACAGCAGTACGATTTTAGTATCAAAAGACCGATAATGACTAGTACACTAAGCATGAGCATTTTCGCTCAATTCCAGCAGCGTTTTCACCTCGAAATCGCCATTTTCGTCCTGCACTCGTGGCTCCCATTTTATACACAGCAGCCATTTTTAAAAGTTGCCCTCACATAGGCTTATAATACAGTCAGATTTGATTCCAAGGACACGTACACCTTGATTGACTTCTCTCTGGCCTGGGCAAGCTGGAACCATTGCCTCAGGCCAAACCTGTTTGGTCAGTCCCTCTCCCAGTGGCCGAATCAGATAGCATCAAGGCACACCATGCCATAAAACCCTTATTATCGCTCACACACCCTGCCTAATCTTGCTCACACCTGCACCTGCTCTTTTCTTCTTCTTACTTTACGAGGGGGAGGTGCCCGTTTTTATTGGGGGTCCACACTTATCTGATGTAAAATACTAGGCCTTGCCGGGTAATTTATTATGGGTTGGATGACATGAAATATAAGGTTTCATCATGACACTGTTTTTTCCTTTGTAGTGAAAACATGTGAATGACCAACCAAAATGTCAAGAATGTTTGCCTGAAGCTTAAAAAACTGTATATAAGGAAACCTGACTTTGCATTGAAACACAGTCTCCTGAGAACATACAAACCGTGCTGTTGTACTTCTAGGACGCTTGTCACTTGGTTGCAGCCAATAAATTTGATCTTTGACTTCACCTAGAAGACTCTGAGTTTCTGTGATCTGAATCAGGAAAGTACCCGAGGTCTTTGGGTGTACCCTGGCACCGCTGGGTTACCGGATCAGTACCGGTTCTGAAAAACCCAGTACCTCAGTTGGCGCCCAACGTGGGGCGATACCAGCGGTACCGGTCCAAGCCTGAGGTCCGTGGGGAGCTTCGTGTGAAAATTCTGGAGGAAGGCCGCCACTTCATCGACCCCTGCATGTCGACGTGGTCCGAAAGTCTTTGTTGCGAGGTTCCCCGCTTCCCGACGGCTATGAAGGACTGCTGCCCTGGCTATCGCCCTGATTTGGACCCGTGATTTTTGGTAGAGAGAAACGATAAGACGAGTCTTCTGGTGACGTCATTGATATTTTCAGTTAAGTATAAGTGGAGCGTCTCCCAGTCCTTAGTTGGACACTTGGTTTGGTCCTTAGTTGGACACTTGGTTTGGTCCTTAGTTGGACACTTGGTTTGGTCCTTAGTTGGACACTTGGTTTGGTCCTTAGTTGGACATTTGGTTTGGTATCCCTTTGGGATCACTTTGATTTGGAACTTGCAAGTACCAAAGCCGAAGGACTCGTGTATTCACGAGACTATCGTAAACGATAATCCTTTGAAGTTTGAAGCTAGACTAGTGAGCGAAGATGCCTGGTCTTAGCAGACTTGGAAATTTGTTTTGTCTTGGTTGTAAAAGGGACTCCCGGTTGGAGGACTCATGTCCGGTTCCTCCGATTGGAACTCCAACCTATGAACTATATGTGAAGCACGGAGTAGGCCCCATCACGTTTAATAAAGTATGGGTCCGCTATTCTTGGAAATAATTGAGAAAAGTTTTTTTTTTTTCTTGTAAATATGACTTACAACTAGGATCTGCAAACGGTTCTGTAAGTAAATTGCAACGGCGCTATTTATGAAAAATGGCTAAAGCGCGCTGTATTGTGTGTACTGAGTGTTTTCTGTTTATATCTGAAATGAGCTCAATGTGTGTTTGTGGGTCTTCTTGATGTTTACAGTTTGTTAAGTAAAATGTTGGTTAATTAATATTAAGTAGAAACTTAGAAAAAATCCAGAAATGAACCATGTGATGTGCTAACATAGCTATATGTTGCTCTTTAATTTATAGAATGAGCAATTGTGCACATATACAAAACTGCCGTTAAATGCTTAATAAATTAGAAAACACATTCAATAGATATAAATAGGGCCCCCCCAAAAAAAAAAACGAAATTATCTATTCTCAATTCAGCCAGCACTTTCCCAGTTAAACATGGGTGGAATTTTGCATAACCTTCCTTTTAAATGAAAGTGGCGCAAAAATGTGACGCATTTCAAGTTAGGCTTATGCGCTTAGGCTTGTGAGTTAATGTATCCCAAATAATAGGCAAGGTATGCAGCTTGCTTTTATATGTGGAATTATCACAAAAAAAAGAATAATTGGGTTTTTATTTTTTTTTAAAGAAAATTATTAATTATGGAAAACTTATTTAAAAAAATAAGTGCCTTTCAAAATCTTTTTTTAATATTTATAAAGCTTAATACCTATACTATAACCTCCTAACATTAAAATTTAATTTAAGTTATGTTGCACCGCTAAAATGACATTTGTATGTGCAATTTTCCCTTGGCGCAGGAGCAAACAAGCTCATTTCTATAAAGTATAAGTTAATATTTTCAATGGCTGACTCATGGATTGTGTAATAGACATTCTGGTAATGCATATTATGCAAGAAAATTGTAGGATATTGATTTTTTAATGCCTAAAATATCAAAGTCGATTTTGGGCAAAAGCACTGTTTAAACTGCATTTTCTTTCATTCAGAGTACTTTTTAAAGTGTCTCAGGCTTCAGTAAATGCATACATTTAGGTTTGATATATATTTGCAGGTTGTGCCTTCTTATGATTCAATGAGTCAATGTGCCAGTACAAAGGCTTGTTTTAATATCAAGGTTGAAGGTTCTAACTTCAGCTGGGCCTACTGAGACGTTCATTCATTCGAGGTTGATGAAATATGTACCATTGCATGGGATTGCAACAAGCATTTATTCTAACAACTGGTATGTGTGTTATTAAGGTTTGTGAATTATTCACAGTAAATGTAGTTTAATAATCTGGAAATAGAGATAAATTTTTTTAGCGCCTAAAAAGGAATTTTTTTTTTTTTTAAATAGAGTGAATTATTGCAGGTTAGAAGGAAAATAGAAAGGCCTACTGTCTTTGACAGATTCAGAGTGGCAGAAGCTAGGAGAGCTACAGAGGCTGGCTCAAGTCATGCTGCTGAGATGCTATCTTTAGTTTTCCCATAAACAATGGAGGAGGCTGTCGTGTTGACACTTGTGACCTTTTAAATTAGGGCCTTGTCTCTGTAAAATGCAGAATGACCCTACGGGCCTCTAAAAGTGGGATTTCTGGTTTCTCCAGAAGAACATCAATACAATTAAAGAACTTAATTCCAAAGGGAAAATATAAAAAAAAGGGGTTTCTTCGAATGTCCCAACATCATGTTAAATGCTCTGCAGAACTGATACATTTGTGTCTCCGCTCTAAAAAAATAAAATGATGCCTGCTAGTTGCTTTTATTTGACAGAAAACGAAGTGTTGCATTAAGTCTTAGACAGAAAATAAGATGCAGCCCTTTTCTCAAATTTTGAAGGCTACATGCCTTAATGAGAACGATTTGCTAATTAAGACTTATTTTTCACAGTGGAAATTGTAGGTGCCAAATTAATATGGAGTGTCAGTGTAACAATTTTTACTTTTAGAAAGGTAAAACTAAGGTGGCTTGATGTTGCGAAGTAACTGACAAGAGGGTAACAGTTAAGTAATGGAAATTTATTTTCATGTATTTGGTCCTATCATGAATTGTTCTTGCTGGTCCTGTATGTTAGAAGAGAAACAGTAAAGTTATATTTGACAGCAGATTTCCATTGCCTGGTGATCTACTGTCAAAAGGAGGGTAAGGATTTTAAACCTGACAAATTAAACAGGCCCAAATATTGGGTTTTGGGCTGCAGGTTTACAGTGCATAAAGTACATGACATGGTGTTGTGTGTCACCGCTTATTCACACATGCTATTGTTTTGTCTATGCTTTTTGTGCTTGATACACAGCAAGTATATCTGATGGCTTGACGTTTTGTGCGTTTTTATTATTTTTTATTTGTTTTTTGCATGTTTGTTGCTGCTTTTGATACTATTACAAGCTCCCCTGTGTTGTGAGGGGATGGTCATGACGATGCCCATCGCTACGCAACAGTTGGTTGAACTTGTTCTGGTTACTAAATTCCACAGATAATGATATTTCATGCTGTGAACATAAAAGACAACACTTCACCAGTGAATGTCTATTTGGCTATAATGGTATTGAAGGAAAATAAAAAGAGATATACAGGATCAAAGTGTGTCACCTGCAGTTAGTCACGTTACTGCCCCTTCCCTTAAAGGAACAGGCAGCCCTACTTTTACGTATCCTTGATTGGACCTAAGGATGAAATTATAGATCTGTGACTCAAGGTGGCCTAATTTCTATATTACATTAGTTAACGATGTTGTGTTTCCTAAGTAGCATATGGCTTTCGTTCCTTAAAAGAAAACCAGGTTTTCATTTTTTCCTGAAGAAGGAACTGAAACATTAGCTAGGAGTACCGTATATGTTGTAGTCGCCAACGGTAGAGTTAAAATTTGTGTAACTTTGGCCTTTGTGTATCACCCGTACTCTCGGTGTTGTGTCACATGCCTGACTATCACCCAAATATTTTTTTTTGTTCTTCCTATAGATTTTTTCTTTTGTTACTTCCCCTGACCAATGTCGCATCATGCTTAGTTATTGAGATTTTAGCTATGTCCTAGTCCCATTTCTCTTTTTCGAATTCCTTTCACCAGTCAGCCCTTTTATTATTATTGATGTATTGTTCAGGTTCACATTTCCAGACTGCAGTGATGTACCAGGGACCCCCATGTTATGTATAATTCCCTTTGGTATGACCAGACTGGTTTTCAAGAATTTGCCATAGGCCTGCTTCAATGTTTTCCAGCCTGACTGTCAGGGTAGCGATAGACTGGTTAACTGACTCAATATTATAGTAAGACAAGTTTTCCATCTCAATAGGAGATATCTTATGTTTACCTTTTTGAACATGACGAATTTTCAATGTCTATTTTAATTTGGTTTTCGGTTCCCTTCTGTTCCTGCTACTTTAATTTTTGGTGGGATCAGATGTGTCCTAATCATGCAAATATCAGGACCCTCTAGTTCTTGTCTTTTTGTTTGCACATTTGACTATTAGCCTGTGTATTGCATAGTGCACCTGTTGCACAGTTTTTAAAGGAAGGTTTCTACATGTCCCTGATAATCGGTATCATGTGATTTCTCTATTGAGATGTTCTAAGGTAAGGAGGAACACCTAGACTTAATCATTGAGGCAAATATGTGTTTACCCCATTAGACAATGCCACTGTGTGAGGAAATCCATTCAGATAGAATTCTCATGTAGCTATAGATGGCAGAGAATAATGGAGAGAACCCAATTAAAGATGCTAGAGACCCTGTTTTGCCCTTCTGCCTTTGTCTTTGTATTTTATGCCCATGGTGTATGGCTACTCCTTTGAAGATTGCAGACCACCTGCTTGCAGTCCCCTTGTTAAAAACCATGAACTGTTTTTTTTTTACTAAATTGAAGGAAACTAACAACTGTGGCACATTTCCTACGTCACTAGATTCTGCGGGTATCAAGTCATAATAACCTGCAGGACATTGATTTAAGCCTAATTCCCATCAGTGACAGCTACAGATGAAAGACGGACGTCTTGGCCCTACAGTCTCAGCACCCAGAAAGTAGCAAAGCTGGACAGCGATCGCCAGCGCATGGTATCGTACTTGCTCCATCAGACGGCGTTGGACATCACAAAACCAAAGTTTCAGTGTAAAAGAGCTAAAGAGAAGGATTCCTGTTGTTGATGGCAGAGCTGTTTTGAGGTTTCATTTCTCTACCTGTCATGTGCTGGTAACCTCTGACAGTGTGCAATCCCTTGAGCCCCTTGGCCTGAGTTTTGGCCACACACCCCCTTTTCTTTGCTCCAACGGAAGAAGGGCAGTGCACCGGAGATTTCAAGTTTGGAAAAAGGCACTATATTGTGGAGCCCATGAAAGAGCAGCTTGAGCGTCCTCTGACACTAAATAATGAGTGTTGGAGTCTGAAAGTGCTGCTGAGCTTGAGCTATTTCCCAATTAATGGTGCTTGCGTCTGCACGAGATGATTTGTGCCCTTGATCAATGAAGAGCACATTGTTTGTAGTGTCTGCCACAGAGGAGAGACACTGGTGCATTGCTTTAAGACATTGAGACTTTCGAGTGAGCTGTGGGTGTTTGCCAGGAGGGCACTCCAACTAAGCAGTATTTTCTCATGAAGAGGCCTGAATTGAGAGGCCCATGCGAAAGAAAACAACAAAAGAAAATTTGATGGACAATAGAAGCCTGCCAGAGAGGCTTTTTGAACGGACTCTGGGCATAGTTGGTTTCACAAGAGGTTTCCGTGTGATTGTATAGACTAGGTGTTAGGAGACTGATTGTTTTGCTGGCATTGTTTTAAAGTACTATTCTGTTTAGTAAAAGCAGAATAAAGTCCATTTTCTGTGGAAAGAGTACCCCCTTTTCACCTTAGAGCATTGATGAGAGTCACCACTGTTCCACCTGAACATACAAAAATTACTGAAATGCAGAGGAGCCCTAAAAATGTTACTAGATAATTTTAGGATTTGCTTTTTGGTTAGGGTTGTGAAAAATTATTATTTCATAGTGGTCACTACTTTCTCCCATTGTCTATATGTTCTTAATAACGTGTTTTCTAGTGTCTTTTAAACATGACGTTGTCATTTATGGGTAGGATTGTTTTTCTCTACTCAATTGACTTCTGCACCCACTTCCCAACCTATGTCTTTTCCTACTATTGTTTCTTTGCACTCTTTTCACCCTTTTCCTGAACATGAGCAGGTTAGAAGATCAGAATTCGTAAGCAATTCTTTTGTACAGCTTCTGCATCAACACTAGTTAGTAGTGAACATCACTAATTGTTGGGTGTGTGATCTTATGCCATCTACTGCAGATAGAGGTATTCCTTATTTTGTCCTGCCATATGTGGCCTTTTTGTGCTACTTCATGTTCGAGGAGACCTGTCCAGAGAGAGTTACCAAGTACTAGAATTTTGCTCCAGCAACATCTCCATGGCCTTATAAACATAGACCTGGACTCAGATTAGCATGAGAATAGGTTTATTGCCTATGTAAGGGCAAAAGGAGGGTTTGTGGTTCTAAAAATTCTGGACCCATGTAATTTACTTTGCCACAGCAGTACGATTTTAGTATTAAAAGACCGATAATGACTAGTACACTAAGCATGAGCATTTTCGCTCAATTCCAGCAGCGTTTTCACCTCGAAATCGCCATTTTCGTTCTGCACTCGTGGCTCCCATTTTATACACAGCAGCCATTTTTAAAAGTTGCCCTCACATAGGCTTATAATACAGTCAGATTTGATTCCAAGGACACGTACACCTTGATTGACTTCTCTCTGGCCTGGGCAAGCTGGAACCATTGCCTCAGGCCAAACCTGTTTGGTCAGTCCCTCTCCCAGTGGCTGAATCAGATAGCATCAAGGCACACCATGCCATAAAACCCTTATTATCGCTCACACACCCTGCCTAATCTTGCTCACACCTGCACCTGCTCTTTTCTTCTTCTTACTTTACGAGGGGGAGGTGCCCGTTTTTATTGGGGGTCCACACTTATCTGATGTAAAATACTAGGCCTTGCCGGGTAATTTATTATGGGTTGGATGACATGAAATATAAGGTTTCATCATGACACTGTTTTTTCCTTTGTAGTGAAAACATGTGAATGACCAACCAAAATGTCAAGAATGTTTGCCTGAAGCTTAAAAAACTGTATATAAGGAAACCTGACTTTGCATTGAAACACAGTCTCCTGAGAACATACAAACCGTGCTGTTGTACTTCTAGGACGCTTGTCACTTGGTTGCAGCCAATAAATTTGATCTTTGACTTCACCTAGAAGACTCTGAGTTTCTGTGATCTGAATCAGGAAAGTACCCGAGGTCTTTGGGTGTACCCTGGCACCGCTGGGTTACCGGATCAGTACCGGTTCTGAAAAACCCAGTACCTCAGCTCCTTCTGCTATAGGCTAAGTTGCCAAAGGGACCTTTACGCAGTGTCATAGAGAGGCTGACAATGAAGATTTCCGCCAGCTATATAATGCATTTTGTTTGGTTTTATCTGGTTTTTTTTGTGTATTTTTTTTTAATCTTTTACTGAATATGGCTCCACGTCTTTTTAATTGAAAAAATGAAGATTACATTCTTAACATTATTTCTGACCCGTTTTAATAGTGTAGCATCCAAGCTTTTTTCTTTTTTGTTGTCATACAGCTATACGCATCACATACAGGCCACAGCCCCATTACCTCTCTGAAATGGGATTAAGTGTCCTGCGAGGAAATGATGACCTGCAAATAGCAGTTTCAGTTATGTTTGTATTTTGACGATAGCATCAGGAACCGCCCCACTGCTACTGCTCACACCTCACAGCTTGCTTGAAACATGACTGAGGATGACAGCGCGCAATCTGCCTTCATGGCTTTGTGTCTCTCCCAGGGGCAGGCCAGAGGGGCATGGGTGGCACCAGAGAGAGGGACCATTACTCTGGGACAAAGAGTTTGCTAGCCTCAAATGGGCTCTGAGTGCTGCCTGCTCAGTCAATGGCATATCAAAATCTGCAGGGCCTCTCCTGCACAGCACATGGAGCGGACCCCCTCCAGACTCACACAGGAGCTTTGAGGTCATAGTACTGTGCTGAGGCGAGCCCCTAGAGCTCAGGGCCCCCTGTACCGCAGGGATGTATGGGCCTTTCTTATGCCACTGCGCTCAGTGATCAGGACCGGCACTCATAGACACAATGCAGTCCACCCCTATGGTCGTTGGATGTGACTTTACTGCCCAATTTGAAGGAGTCTAGTTTCAGCTATGGCCTTGCTTATGAAAATTGAGCTCATAATCTTGCTGATTCTTCTAGGACAGTGTTTTCATTTGCAACATCTAACTTTTCAGGTGCTGGAAATACAGATAGGACAGGGTTTGCACAAAGAAACAAAGGTGCGACTCCTTCCTCTACACTGAGCACCACCCCGGCCACTGCATGTCTCCATGTGCCCTTGACTGACTCGTGCTGCTTCTTGGCGTACATGTGTTTTCTGACTTATACGATCTTGGACAAAAACAGTTCAAGCTCTCTCCTAGTTTCTCCTTCCTTCTCCAAAAAGATCTACGGAACTGGGTTTCACTCTGTTGGAGCTGTGTATGAGTCAGTTAAAGAGTACACAAGATTTTTTGTTGTCTTGTTGACTTTATTACATAACTGGTAATCATGTAAAGTGCAATAAACTTGAGCTAAGTTCACACTATTTAAACCGGCAAAAAGGAATCTCAATTTCAGCCTTCCATTGGAACACCTTTTGCCATGCATGTTTTTAGGTGCTTAAACAGTCTGTAAGAGACTGGGGGATGGGTGCCAAGGCATTGCTTCCACCATTATTTTATTAAAGGAAGGGATGTGCAAAGATGTGCAGTACAGGCCTGGTAGTTGAGGTCCAGGGCTGCTCTACGTTAGGACTTAGTGCACGCAGTTGTGGCCATTTTATGGCATCCATGTTCGTTGAGTGGGGCCTGAGTGATAAATAATATTACCATAAGAAATTTTAGTGTGTGTCTTAATGTGTTCTGTGGTACAGACCCCTAACTAAGGGCCAAATTGCGAGGCTGGCAGTTCGAAGAACAGCAGGCTAGTGGTAGCTGTCGGACCGTCGCAGCTGTGGCGGTCCAACTGCCACATTATGAGCTTGGCGGGCAAACCCGCCAACCTCCTGATGTCCCTGTTAGGATCTCAGATCCTGCTGGGCTCTCGGAGGTGCAGGTTGGAATCTGCCAGGTCGGCGCTGGTCAGTACCACCCTACGGATTACAACCTTGTTCTCTGCCAGCCTTTTCTTGGTGGTTGAACCACCATGAAAAGGCTGGGGGAGAACAAGTGCCAGGGCCACATGGTCCCCTCCTCTGCCCATGCATTTGGCATAGGCAGTGCGGGGGTCCCCCTGCTCAGCAACCGCAAAATGTACACTGTCTGCTGTGCAGACAGTGTGCATTTCGAGAGTGCTGGTGCCCCCTCCTTGCAGCAGCATTGCCGCTGGCTCTATTATGAGCCGGTGTTAGTGCTGCCACCTCTTTCCCACTGGGCTGACTGGCAGAAGCCTTGGTTTCCTCCAGTCATGCCATTGGGAAAGTCGTAATGGGACTGGCGGGGAGGTTGAATGCATGGCAGCGACCACCCCTTCTGAAGTTTGGCAGATGGGTGTTTCCGTCTGCCAAAATCTTAATGAGTCCCTTAGTCAGGAAGCCCTGCCTTCCCGCAACCATTCAGCTTCTAGGCCCTAAGGATAAATTAGCAGAATTGTTTCCTGCCATTAAAATAAGAGCGGAGGCAGTCTACAAATCTGCAATGCCTTCACATAAGTGTTAATCTGAGTACTAATAATTAGCTGATGAGCCGGTCGTAAGAATACAGCCGCTGGTCTTGCATGTGAAGATGATAGATCCTGTGCTCCTCCCTATCAACTTGAGTGCCAGGCTTGTGTAATGTATGTTACTGGTGTTCATGTAAACTGCTCCTGTGCCATTGGGCTGAGCTTGCTCTGTATACAACTGCAAAAAAAATCTCAAAGTCTGCTGTCTCATGAACAGCTTTTGACTTCAGGCACGTAATATTTTAGATGTTCAACCAGCCTGAAAGAGAATGGGGAATGCTTCTCCTTCTACCTTATTTTTCACAATGGCTCACCCTTTCTTATTTGCATTATGTACTGATTCCTTCTCTGTCTGCTTTATTCCTCTAATCCCTGTAAAAATGAAATCAGGACACAAAAGCAACACACTGCACAGTAGACTGACTCGTTCTTTTTTACTATCTACAATGCTTTATATGTTGCTCTGCACAATTTGCACATCAAAGTAAGTGTTCAATATATTTAATGCAGCAACATGTGGGGCAGTTTTCATGTTTAAATATTTAAATACTGCATATAAAAATTGCCTCATGAATGACCTTGCTTTCTCAATTTATTCTTTAATAAAATGTCCTTTAACGTGCACCATTTTCCACTCCTTTTCCTCAAAATGTTCTCAGCGGTGGTGGAAGAAAGTCTCTACCTTCCTTGTATCAGTTCTACTTGCTCTCTTCACACGCTTCCTATTTAAAACTCAGTCACAATTTTTATACCCCACAAGATTAAAATATCACCAGCCACCATTAACTGGCAATGTCTTAGTGGTGTCCGCCATCAGTTACTTTGGAGGTCGCAAGGGCTGTGACGATTGGCTCTGGGTGGTGAGCTCATTGCTGTTGGGGATGCACATTTCTCATTACCTCAATTTATCTCCCCTCCATATCAGATACAAGAGATGAACTCCTCCCTTTCTAATGAAGGTTTGTGTTTCAATGAGAATAACTCGGCCAAAGATCCTTTGGAGTCATCATCATGCTTCAAGGAATCAGGTGGGAACGACTACTCCCAATATATAGCTTTATTAATTTCTGCACGCATACTTACTGGTATGGGTTCAATGCTGATAAACACTCTAAGACCAACCTACCTGGACAGAAATGTCAAGTAATGAAATGTATTCCTATCTGGGTGCTGGAAATGGCCCTTTTTGCAGGGTCGTCTGTAAACTGTTTGCCTCCTTCCTCCTACATTTTTTTACCTGTTTTTGTTGGCTTTAGGACTCTGGGCGCTTTACCACTGCTAACCACTGCTAAAGTGCTTATGCTCTCTGAGTAAATTTAATTGTTGATTGGTTTATTCATGTTTGGCGTATTTGAGTTACTAGTAAGTCCCTAGTAAAGTGTACTAGAAGTGCCCTGGGCCTGTAAATAAAATGCTACTAGTAAGCATGCAGCACTGGTTGTGCCACCCACATGAGTAGCCCTGAAAACATGGCTCAGACTTGCCACTGCAGTGTCTGTGTGTGTAGTTTAACTGCCATTTCAACTTGGCAAGTCTACCCACTTGCCAGGCCTAAACATATTTGAAAAAAATGAGAAGACAAGAACTGTTTCTGTGCTAAATAGTTTTTTTAGCTTTCTTTATCATTCTCTTCTGGGGCTTTTCAGGCGTGAACAAAAAAAAATGTTTCTCTTCTCTTTTTCCCTTTTGAACTGTTCTTTTAGTTTCCTGTCATTACTTTCCTTTTCCTTCCTTTTTTTGATTCTTCTCTATACTTCTTATGCATTCAGGTGTCCTGTTTGTGAGTCTGTCCTTTGTTCACAACCTCTTCTCTTTTTAGTTCATTTCTTTACTGTTTCGTTTTATTCTTATTACCCATGTTCCTTGACTCCTTTAGCTGACCCCCTGTTGTTCTTTTCTTCTAGGTCACTCGTTCCAGTCGCAATGTGGCGGCGTCCCGTGGGAATAGAAGGATCTGGGAAAATCAGGTAAGTGTTTTGTTTGTTTACCACAATTATTATCACCAACAAAACAAAGGGGAAGGGGTAAAAAGAGGAAAGAAGGGTTAGGGTCCAAGGAGCGTGCAGGGTAAGGGAAATGTGAGCAAAACAACGTAAGCACGATGTACGTAAAATGTGCATGGATCAGTGTGCGATACTTCACAGTGCTCCCAAGTGCCCAGTTCTCCTTCTCCCCCTTTCTCCATTCTGTTAGTACCCTTCGTCCCTCCTCCCACCTCCTCACGTCTACCAATAATCCTGTGTGCCCGGAAAACGGGTACGCACCTGAAGAAGCCTGGAGGGACGTGGCTGGGAGTTTCAGTGTTGTCCATCAAAGGTGCTGGGTCCTTGATTGTCTCCGTGTCTTGGCATGTAGAGCCCGGATTGTTCTCATCGTCGCTCTTCTCAGCACCTGGTTCCGCACGTTTGGAAAACACTCCTCTCACACTCTTGTCCTCTTCTCCTTTACTTCATCTTTCGGTTCCAATTCTTTCCGAGCACACCAACCTTTCAGTTCTGGTTCCCTTTAGGGTTATTCCCAAGCGGATATCCTGATTAACACTCCAGCCACTGGTCCATTCCAAGGTACCCTCGGGGAGTTTAGGGTCTTTACTCACAACTTAAAGATACATCTTTTAGTGAAGATGTTTTTTAGATTGTTAGTTTGAAAATGTCACTTTTAGAAGGTAGGCATTTTCATACTTTAAAAGTTCTGTGACTCTGCCTGTTTGTGGATTGTCTGTATGGGTCAGTTTGACAGTTGGGCTGTTTGTGAATCCCCTCTCGACAGAGAGACAAAGGGAGCTGGGGTGTAGCCTGCATATCCTGATGAGCAATCTGTGCAAGAGTGGAGGGAAGAGTGGTCACTTGAATGGGCCTGCCTGCCCTCTCCAACCCCATGGTGTGTGTCTGGGGCCTGGCCTGGGCAAGGCAGGATCTTGTGAAAGACAGAGACTTTCTTTCGAAGTATCGCTACATCAGAGGCAGAAATAGCTTACAGTGTTGGACTCAAAAACCATGAAAGTTAGATTACTTCAAGGATTCAAGAGGAACCTCTGCCTGGAGGAGACCTGAAGAGCTGAGAAGTGCTGCCCAGGATTGTGACTGTGCTTTGTTGGGCTATCCTGCAGTTGCTGCTTCTGCCTGTGCATGGGTACAGTGACTGGACTTTGTTTTGCATTCCTGCTTGAGATGTATCTCCAAGGGCTTGGAGTAGAGCTTGCCTCCTGTTTTGAAGCCTCAGGGACAGCAAACGCTTCACCACCCAGTTCTGATTCTGCATGCTGTAGACTCTAGCTTGCCAGAGGGTGCCGTTCCAGTTCCTGGGCCCCTAGAAGTGAATTTCTGGGGAAAAACCTGTCTAACAATGCCGGATGATGCAATGCGACTTCGCAAAGGACACCGTTGCCGGGAACCGTAACACCGCCTGCCCGAGGTTGCGGACCTCTCAGAGCGCAAGGGCCACAAAGACCCTGTAGGCTTAGCGTTGCTGCAGCTGCTGATCCCGCCCGACTTTGCTTACTTTGGAGTGTTGTAAGTCTGACATATGCCATATCCGATGCCATCGCTGCATCTGTGACCCTGTGACATCATCCAACCTCATGAGGTCATCTACTTGTTTGCTTAGGTACTGTACCTGGAGGTCGAACCACTCCGTTGATGGCACCATTGGCATCGCATTGTAGGAAACGACTCCGTCATGACTCCGCTTAATATCAGCTTGTAAACATTTGTTCCTTTGGCACTATTTTTGTGCTTTTAAGTGCTAAATTCATATTTTTTACTGTGTATTGAGGATTTTTGTCATATTTGGTCTTGTTTATTTAGATAAAGTAATTATTATTTTTCTAATCCTGTGTTGTGTCATTTTGTAGTGGTTCACTCTATCACTGTGTGTGTTTGTACAAATACTTAACACATTATCTCTGACCTGTAGCCTTCCTGCTCGGGCCAAGCTACCAAAGGGGTGAGCGGGGGTTAACTGAGTGTGTTTACCTTTACTAGAGTAATGATGCCAATATATATATATATATATATATTAAAAAACAAATTTAGGCTCACGTTTTAATCATTTGAAAACAGAAATTCACCAGTAATACTTATATTTACCTCAAGCAACTAAAACTCATGCCCTAAGATAACTATAACTTAAGCCATTGCCATGCACTGCTAATGACCCCACAAATTACAGCACTGATAATATCATTGTAATATTTGCAGTAAACGTTTTGACGAAACAACTTTGCATGGCGGGGACACCAGTTATAGTTACCTTAGGGCACGAGGTATAGTTACTTGGGGTAAATCTAACTATTACTGGTGAACTTCTATGCTATCAAACGTTTAAAATGTATATATATATATATAAATATGTATTTATATATGTGTATATATATATATATATATATATAGACATCATTACAAGGCTGGCAGTCTTTTCAGTGCCAGCCTCGCAGTGGCAGTCGGACTGCTGTAATCTAGGTAGGTAGTCCATCTGCCACAATACAAACATGGTGGTCGGACCGCCTCAAGACTGCTGACCTGCCAGGAACATTGTTCTCGATGGACTAGCGGGAGTCAGATTTGCGGTCAGCCGTGATGGTACTGAACTCAGCGCTGTCATGCTGATCACAACTCCACTTTCTTCCAGCCTTTCCATGGTGGTCTCACCACCATGGAAAGGCTTGCAGAAAGCCTTTGCCGGAGGCCAAAGGGATGCTGACCATTTTGTGGGCAGTGCAGTGGCTCCCCTGTCCAGCACCCTCAGAATGCACACTGTCTGCTTGGTAGACAGTACATATTCCAAGGGTGCTGGTGTTCTGTGGTATTGGGCTTGCCTCTCTTAAGGGAGCCAAGATCAATACTGCAGGAACATCGTAATATAATGTTCCGATCGGTCAGCCTGGTGGTTTCATTATAATACGATGGGGGGGGGTGCTGCTGGAATGATGGCAGCATCCTCCCTGCGCCATTGGTGGTCTTGCAGTGGGACCACCAACGTCATAGTGAGGCCTATAAACACAGCAAGACATGGCTACACATGTTTAAAATATGCCCTAAATATGCAATTCCACAATTTCTCTGAATGAGTAACAGTATGGGTTATCCATGTGTTGTGAGAATATCTGTATTGAAGCAGATGCAGTGATAGCAGGGCACAGGAATGTGAAGAGCCAACTGCACGCCAAAGATGGTTGCTTTTTAATACCCAACCAGGGGTTGGGGTGTTCCCCTAAAAATCAACTCAAAATATTATTTGGCCATAATATTGAGACCAAAATTTAGTAACTACGGATATATTAAAGGTAAGTATTTAATTATTGTTTTTTTTTTTACATTAATATGGAATTTTAAAATATAGTTTAAAACAATTTTTTGTGTGGATATTTTATTAATTGTTATTGTAAAAGTTGTATTAAATTATTTTGATATAATATAACAATAGTGTATATTTTTTTAGGTTTGTTGGCTTATTACAAGATTAGATAGATAGTGCTTTTAAATTATGTATTGAACAATTTTAAATGATTCATTTGACAATTTTTCATATGCTCAAATTCTTAAAACATTTTTAAATGCTGTATTGCAATTTAGTTTTGTGTTGAATGGTTTATTGTTGGTTTGCCTCAAAAGTGTTTTGAAATATATGTTAATTAAAGTTGATTGTACTTTTTTATTTGTTTGCATGTTAAAGTTGTAAAATATTTAATACATTTTAATAATCAACTGTGGATTTTATAAGGGAATTGGTGGGATATGTTTAGGTAAAATTTATTTAAGTGGATCATAATTGATTGTATTAATTAAGCTAATTTTTTATTAACAATTTTTACCTATATGTTCAAACATTTTTACATTAGACAATTGCTTGTATACATGTTTTTGTGAACCATTATTTAATGTATATTTTTGGACTCAACTGTGGGTAGGTAGTGTTATTTTTAAGTGTGTATTAGTGATACTTAGACCCATATTTATACTCTTTTAGCACCGCATTTGAACTGTTTTTTTATGCAAAATCGGCGCAAACTTACAAAATGTTGCATCAAATAATTACACAAATTCAGCACTAAAAAATTATAACTATAGGCCTTATTTATTGATTTTAAATATTAATGTTTGGTTGTTTTTATAATTTTAGTAATGTTTGTTTGGTGTTTATGAGATCCTATTGTCTGCAATTTCCTCAATTTGTAACTGTTTGTTACATTCGAATTAGAATATTAAATCTGACCTTCCCACTCTTCAATGTATGAGTTTTCCCCATGTTTATTAAACTGGATGAAGACTAGTAAAGCTACCCCCACTTTAATATATGCTCTCTCTACAATATTTCTCAAATTTGAGTTACAGTACTAAATAGGACCCCTTAAACACCCACCAATATTTGTTAATTTGAAGATAGAATAGTAAATAAAATCCCCTCTTGTTTGGACTGGAGTTAGAAGAGTAAATCTGAACCTCCTATAATGTATTGTCTTTCCACAATGTTTATTAGACTGCCATTAGAACATGTAAATCTAACTTACACCCCACTTCCACCCCACTTCCCAAAGTAAGAAAGTATATACTTCCCCAAAAGTTTCTTATAAATGTGTTAGAACAGTATATCTGACCCCCTCCCCATTTACTCATTTTGCTGAATGATTTTTAAACTGGAGATAGAATACTAAGGCCCTCATTATGACATTGGCGGTAAATGCCTCTTACCGCCGCGGTGACCGCCGCCAACATGTCGCCGCGGTGGCAAATATCCATTTGCCATATTATGACACACACACACATACCAATCTGACAGAATAATGCCACATACACAAATCCGCCAGCCCAAACGTCAGTGATAAAGTGGCGGTCCCAACACCCATACCATTACGCCAACAAAACAACAGCCACCACATTATGATCCACGAATCACCATGGCGGACATTCAACGGCGATAAACCATTGGCAGTACACACTGCCGTGCTCAGAATGGACACCCACATATAAAACAACACTGCATTGGCCAATACAAAAAACACACACCTGACCTTCATATACACACCACACCTACCCACCCACAGCACTATAAATCACACACCCACAGTACCCACAACCCTTTACAAACAACAATTACTACCAGGAGATTTACACAAACAGCACAGAGACAGCTAGACAGACACACCACATATACCCATACATACCTCACGCACCCCACATCACACATACCACCACATTACTCAATACACTCTCACCAACACTCACAACACCCATGTCCATACAAAGCACCACGGTTTCACTGATGAGGAGATAAGGGTCATGGTGGAGGAAATTGTCAGGGTAGAGCCATAGCTGTTTGGAGCACAGGTACAGCAGATATCCATTGCAAGGAAGATGGAGCTATGGCGGTGAATCGTGGAAAGGGTCAATGCAGTGGGACAGCACCCAAGAACAAGGGATGACATCAGGAAGTGGTGGAACGACCTACAGGGGAAGGCATGTTCTATAGCAGCAAGGCACCAGCTTGTCATCCAGAGGACGGGCGGTGGACCCCCACAGCTCACATCATGAGAGGAACAAGTCTTGGCACTACTGTATCCTGAGGGTCTTCGCTGGAGTAGCCTGAGGACTGGACACTGGGAAGTCAATATTTACCACTGATCACCCCCATACCTGCATGCTATCTCACACCCTCACCCTCACTCTCATCACTCCACTCCATCCCACACACTGCACCTACACATATGACTAACCTCAATGCCAAACCCTGCATGCCATACCAATGCATGGACAGCCCCTCCAGCCCTTCATGGACACCCATCACCAACGCATGCACAGCATAGGGAAACTAACAATCACACAATACGTCACCATACACAATCAAAAGGTGGCAACATCAACGATAGAGGGGAAGCCAAGGATACAATATGTCACAGACATGAAGCATAATACATCACTTACATCCTCACAGGTGCCCCAGCCAATGTCAGCAGAGAGGAGGTGTCACGACAAACCAGTCCCCCAACAGAAGATGCCACCAGTGATGACAGTAACTCTGGACTTCAGGATCTGGACCAACGACCTGGCCCATAAGGGACCACTGGACAGTCGGTCACCCAAGCCCACTCACAGCCCACCACAGAGCCTCCCCCATCAGTATCCAACACCACAGCACCCACCCAGCGTACCCACACCTCTGTCCCCAGGACATGTCAATCAGCAGTGTGACCACTTGTACAGGGATCCCAGGCCATACCTCATACCCAAGACAATCAGGGACCTGGGGTCAGCGGCAATGGGCACACCGTTCAGGGGACAGAAGCACAGGCCAACAGGGACACTGAGAGGACCACTGTGCACCAGGGAGAGGACAGGCCCAGGGAACCGATTCTCCAGGAGGCACTCTCTGAGATCCTGGGAGCCTACCAACATTCCCAGGACACAATGGGCCAGATCCTTGACAATGTACAGGAGAACAGGCGGCTGCAGGAGGGACAGTATCAGGGGATCAAGGAGGGCTTGCAGGCCATTAACACCACCTTGATCTCCATAGCAGGGGTGTTGGCAAAGATGGCCAACATCATGAGAGAGGCAACAGCATAGCAGCGGGCCCCTACCACTAGCCAGTCTATTGACCAGCCCTCAGCTGCAGCCAGTGGACAGGAGGCTCCACCACAGGACCCACAGGCCACCATCACCCCTCCCCTGCAGAAGGTGAACCACCCTGCAAACATTCCCTGCGAGCCAGACAGAAGCCAAAGACACTTGCCAAGACCAATGGCTGGAAATGAGACTCTCCTGATTTCCCCCCTTGTGCCCCACCCTGTGACCTTGTCCACTTTGAACTGCCTTTTTTCCCCTTCCTATGGCCCCTGGGACACTGAACCTGTGCTACAAAAAGGCTGGAACAATACCCTGGACCTTCCTCCATCATCGCCCCATTCCATTGCACTTTTCCCTCAATTTCATAGCACTACAATAAACACCCTTGAACACAACTTGACTACTAGTATTTTATGTTTTGAAAATGTGCATTTATCCAAATAGTCACATCTAGTGCAAATGATCTGAACACTGTGAGAGCATAGAAATAAGGACCTGTAGCTGTCTGTATTCAGCACATCAGTACACAGTTGTTATGTCACCAACATCTGTAAAATGACAAGCCATAGGTGACGGTAAGTTCAGATGCAAAGGAAGTTAATGCCATCATGCCACAGCCACACAGAATACATCAATAGTCAGAGGAATGGTCAGTTGCACTGTCTCACCTGTGTGTCATTGGAAGTATTGACGGATAACTGATGTTCTGTTGTCCTCATCCTCAGACTCTTCATCCTCAATGTCCTCAGGGTCTACTGCTGCCACAGGGGCATCTCCAGTTTCCTCCTTCTGCAGAAAGGGTACATGCTGTCTGAAGGCCAGGTTGTGCAACATGCAGCATGCCACTACTATCTGGCAGAACTTCCCGTGTGAGTAGCATAGGGATCCACATGTCAGATGGAGGCACCTGAACCTGGCCTTCAGGAGGCCGAAGGTCCTCTCGATGATCCTTCTGGTTCTCCCTTGTGCCTCATTATAATGTTCCTCAGCCCCTTTTCTGGCATTCCTCACAGGGGTCAGCAGCCACGATAGGTTTGGGTAGCCAGAGTCACCTGAAAGTATTTAGGGACAATATTTAACCTCACACAATGCTATAGGGATGACACCTCAAGGCATACACTAACATACAGTGGTTGGGGACAATAGCTCACCTATTAGACACACCCTGTGCCTCTTTAGTAGGGCCATCACATTTGGGATTCAGCTATTCCTCAGAGCAAAGGCGTCATGCACCGACCCAGCATTGCCATGGGAGATGTACTGGTCCACCAGGCACACCATTTGCACATTCAGTGAGTGGAAACTCTTACGATTTCTGAACACCTGTTCATTCTGGCGGGGGGGGGACAAATGAAATATGTGTTCCGTCAATCGCCCCAATAATATTTGGGATATGTCCCATTGCAGAGAATCCAGCCTTCACTGTGGCCAAATCTTCCACCTGGGGAAATAAATGTAGCTGCACATGTGTTTACCAGGGCAGACAAAACTCTTGCCAGCACGATTGAGAACTTTGGCTGTGACATTCCTTCTGCCAATCCTACTGTCACATGGAAAGAACCTGTTGCCAGGAAATGGAGCACTGATAGCACTTACACAAGGTGGGGGATCCCAGTGGGATGCTAGATAGCAGATATCAGGTCTGACTCCAATTGGGCACACAACTTAGTTATTGTGGCCCTGTCCAATGTATAGGTGAGTATAATGTGCCTGTCTGTACATGGGGGTATGTCTCCTCCTCCTATTCATCCACAGCAGTAGGTATCTAAGGGACACAAGAGTGAGTAGGCTGTCACAATTTGAGCAATGGAACCACAACTTCAGTGTACATAGTGCATTTATGTGATGGGACAGTGGGAATGGTGGGGTCTGTGCTAATCTAGGCTGTGACACAGTTAAGGTTGATATGACCATTGTCTACCACCAAGAAATGGCGACTACCTGTCCTGTATCTTGGGACAGGTGAAAGTGAGGTATCTCTGCCGATTTTGGGCATCGTGGCAGAAGGTAGTCTTGCACCGCCGTGCAATTCCTCAGTGGATAATTTGGGGCTCTATGGAGTACAGTGGACAATGGGGATCTGCCCCGGCGGTGACGGTGTACACCGCCGCGGATGTGACCTCCATTTTCTACCTGATCCCTGACTTGTTTGCTGACCTTCATCAGGAGAACACCAATAATGCGTGTGCTGCTGTGACCTGTGTCTGGAACCTACCATGGCCCGTGTGACCGGGGAAAGGGTCCCTGCCTTCACTTCGGAGGAGTTGGAGCAATTGGTGGATAGGGTCCTTCCCTATTACGGAGTGGTGTATGGGCCTCCAGACCAACAGGTGAGTAAACTTTGGGCACAATGCATGTGGGAAGGATACATGCAGTGATGTCTGTGCAAGCATCGTGTCATTGGTGGTAATGTCTTGTGGTGGTGCACATGGTGTGCACCGGCCGATGTGTGTGCCAATGATGATGGAAACGGTATTGGTGGGCCATTTGTGTGACTGGCTGGATTGTATGGTTAATGGTGTTCTCCTGTCTATGTTACCTCTGCAGGTCAGCGCCCATCAAAAGAAGGGATTATGGCGTGCCATCACCAAGGACGTACAGACCCGCGGGTCTATGGCAGGCAGAGCACCCACTGTCGGAAACGGTGGGAGGACCTGAGACGCTGTGCATGGAAGACAACAGAGGCCCAGCTGGGGATGGCCTCCCAACAAGGAAGTGGTGCCTGTCTGAACCTGACCCCCCTGATGGCCGCATACACCTGGCCGTGGCCTACCCAGAGCTGGATGTGCACTTGAGGGAATCACAGCAGCCACAAGGGGGTGAGTACAGTGAGTACAATTATTTTTAAAAATGGCAGTTGGAATGGGATCCGGGTGGCGGATGTGAGTTAGTGGGTGCCCCTAAGGCCAGGCCAGACATTGCAGCTTGAGTCAACTCTAGGGTAATGGGTGTATGGCAAATGCAGGTAACATAGCTTGTTAGCATTCCATGTCAGTCAGGGCTTTGTGGGTCCCAGGAGGGGTGCAGTTGGCGGTGCGTGGCCGTCATCTTGCTGTGGCATCTAGCCAAATCACTGGCAGTGCAATGCATAGTGCTGAAGCTTGATCACTGTGTGTGACAGTGCTGTGTATGCCAACTGTGGTGTTGGTGCAGTAATTGAACCAGTGTTTCCTTTTTCTCTCTCCCCCCTTTTTTTCTTCTGTCATCCTGTCCACGTGTGCATTAGCATCATCTGGAGGAGGAACAGGGGCACTGGCGACAGAGGATCGGCATCCCACAGGACCCAGGAGGCAGAGTCCACCGACGCCGAGGGAACCAGTGGGACAGAGGACGAGGGGAGCACCATGGCGGAGACAGGAGGTGACAACACAGACACCTCTGTGACCACCCCAGCTGCAGGTACAGCTGCCACCCCCGTACCAGCACTTCCCTCCCAATAGCCCCTCAGCGAGTTGTCTGTGCCCGCTCACACAGGCGGGTGAGCATGTCCTTCATCCCAGGCACCTCAGGCCTGCCCCAGTGAGCCCTGCTGCCCTGAGTGAGGAGGCTATTGATCTCCTGCGATCCATCTCTGTTGGGCAGTCAACCATTGTGAATGCCATCCAGGGGCTGGCAGCCCAAATGCAACAGACAAATGCATTCCTGGAGGGCATCCACAGTGGATTGGCAGCCCAATAGAAATCGATTCAGGCTCTGGCCTCCTCTCTGATGGCAGCCATTGTCCCTGATTCTACTGCCCCCCCTCTAACTTCCACTTCCCAGTCTCCCCAACCTCAACCCCAACCCATCCTATCCACACATACAGACGGACAAGACATCACCCAAGAGTGACACAGTCAAACACAGGCACCACACTTCATCTCACAAGCACTCACACAAACACCAGACATTTGCAGACACAACCACATCCACTGCCTCCACTTTCTCCCCCTCCTTTTCCTCCTCCACCTCCCTCACAGTCACTTCCATACTCACACCTGCATGCACTGCAACAAAATCCACCACCAGCATCACCACACCCAGCAGCACACACGCCTCACTAGCAGACACCTCCACAACACCTGTGCATGCGTCCCCTGTGTCCTCTCCCACCCTGTCTGTCCCCCCTCCTAAAAGACACAAACTCAAGCACTCAGACACCCAACAACTATCCACCTCACATCAGCACACTGCCCATGCACCTGCACCCAAATCTATCAGACATACACCTACTACAACCACTCCCTCAACCTCTACTCATATCCCTCCTCCCACCCCACCATCCCTAAGAAGCTTTTCCTTGCCCAAGTGGACCTCTTTCCTCCCCCCCGGTCATGCCTGTAAGAGCAGGGTCCCAACGACCCAGCCCAGAACCTCAGCCAAACAGTCCACGCGGACATTGATGGCACTGCCTAGTCGTGGTGGCAAGTCACTGTCTCCACCAGCCAATAAGGATCCCACACCTCCTGCCATGAAGGGGAAGAAGCCCTCTTCTCCTGCCCGGGAAGGCTAAGGAACACGCACAACCTTCCATGAAGGGGAAGAAGCCCTCAACCCCTGGCAGGAAGGGTAAGGATCCCATGCCTCGGGCCATGAAGCGAATGAAGCCCTCGACTCCAACGGAGGCTGTCAGGGTGACACCTCCACCACCATCAGTGGTCACGGGGCCCCCACCGGCAGCAGATGAAGTGCATCCCTCACTACCATCAGAGGCTGGCCAGGTGGCACCTCCACCTGCCACCACAGTTTAGCCCTCACCACCAGCAGAGGCTTCCTAGGAGGCACCTCCACCTGCGACCACAGTTCAGCCCTTATCACTAGAGGAGGCTGCCCTGGAGGCACCTTCACCTGCCACCACAGTTCAGCCCTCACCACCAGCAGAGGCTGCCCAGGAGGCACCTTCACCTGCCACCACAGTTTAGCCCTCACCTCCAAACGACACAGTGCAGCCATCACCACTAGTGGAGGGCATTTAGGCCCCCCTCCAGGGGCTTCTGTATGAGGGACCTCGCCCAGGAGCAGTGGGCGTGTTTCTCACATGAGAGACTGTTGCCTTGCACTCCCCAGCACTGACAAATGGACATGGAGCCCCCTCCAGGAACCAGTGGGGAAGACTCCCACTCCAGAGACTGTGGCCTTACACTCCCCAGCACTGACAAATGGTCCTGGAGCCCCCTCCAGAACCAGTGGGAAGACACCAACTCCAGAAACTGAGGCCTTGTACTCCCAAGCACTGACAAATGGGCATGAAGTCCCCTCCTGAACCAGTGGGAAAGACACCCACTCCAGAGACCGTGGCCTTGCACTCCCCAGCAGATAGTAATGGGCATGGAGCCCCCTCCAGAACCAGTGGGCTTGTTCCCATATTTGGCTGAGGTGCACCCCAACCCTCATCCCCCTGAGGTGCCTGCGTACTTGCAAAATGACGCCCCTGCAGAGTTCTATCCGACTGAAGTTAGGATTCCGGTTGGGCCTTCAACTGTGCCCTGTGTCCATGCGGGCCCTTAGTACATTGGACTGGGCAGTGGCCCTTTGTGTATATTTGTACATATCTGTTTCACATACAATAGGATTATTTAGTAGCTGTTTATATCTATACATTCTCATTAGTGCATTCTTGTCCTTGCATTATTGTGCTGTGTATCGTGTGCCATTGTTTTTCGTGTGCAGCTGGTTGTGTGTACGGTGTATGTGTATCGGATGTTTGTCGTGCCTGTGTGTGTCACTCTCATTTTCCTCCCTCCCTCCCTTGTGTGCTAGGTGGCTGTACTCACCATTGTTGTCTTCGTCGGCGTTAAAGGTGGAGCATGACTGAGATGAGCATCGGGAAGACTTGCAGTTCTAGTTCCATGGCAGTGTTGTTCTTCCCTGTGTCTCCGATGAGTCCTTGTTCTTCTGTGATGTGTTTCCACCAGGCTTTTGATGGCGTTGGTACCTCCCCGGAAAACTTGGCGGATTGATGCGTCAAAATATGGTGGGCAGTACTTTGTCTTCCCCCTGGTTGTTGACGGATACCGACGTGGTGAGTGTTGTTTACGCCCTGGTGGTTGGTGTGGTACATTGGCTGTCTATGTGAGTTATCACCGCTATGGTCATAGTTTGGCAGTAATTACCACCACCCTGTTGGTGGTATTACTGCCACTTTTTCACTCACATCACATCCAACTACAAGTGATAATGGACATGATTGGTAAGTGAAAGTGGAATTCACATTCATGCATGTATTGTTTTTTTATTATATAAAGTGCAAACCTAGCTAGGAAGCAAGAGTGCTGCAAATTCCATGAGTGGGAGTTGGGAGATGACCTTAGATTGTGTACATCAAATGAGGATTACACCAATATATTATGCCATGACGCTAAGGTGGTTTTAAGGTGGCCGATCCCCTGCGCCACCGTTACGAAGTTGACCAATGCATGCGCCACATTATGTCTGCGGCAGGCATAGGGGGTCATTACAAGTTTTGTGGTCCCAGGACCACTATGTTGGCAGTCGTACTGCCAATAGGATGGCGGAGAAGACTGCCATATTATGACCATGGCAGTATTCCCAACAGAAAACAGCCAAAGCACCGCTGGCACCGCCACAGCAATAAGGCTGCTATGGTTGAGGGTAGCCACCTGCAGGCTGGCAGGCACCATGTCTCTGCCGGACAGATTACGAGGTTGCACACCACCAAGGTTTCAACCGTGGTCGGACCACCATGGAAACCCAGGTGGAAACCAACTGCATAAAAGGACACACCCACCTTTAGGAACCCATACTCATCCGCAGCTTCCATGGAACCAGAATTACACATCCTGCTCCTGCTAGCACAAAGACTTCAGAATCTGTGATGATAACAACAGCAAATGTAAGTACACACACTTAACTGTTGCTATTGTGTATTGTAAATTTTTGTACACACACACAACATACATTCGGAAACGGGGTGCAAGGGTGACACTCACATGTAACTGCACAGAGGAAGGTGGAGGTGGGGACAGAAGTCAAAGGGTGACTGGCTGCCATCAGTGTGGAGGACAGAGCCTGAAAGGATCTCTATAGGTCAGCCAGTGCAACATGAATGCCCTCCACTGCTCTGTTGGATCTCTGTTGCAAGTCCCTGGATGGCATTCACGATGGTCGACCAACCCACAGAGATCGACTGCAGGAGGTCAATAGCCTCCTCACTGGGGCAGGGGTGCCTGCGGCAAAGGCAATGCCCACCTTCATGGGTGAGTGGGCACGGGCAACTGAGCTACAGGGAGGGCGATAGAGATAAGTGAGGTGGTGGACAGAGATGGTGCCGGGGTGGTCCCAGATGGGTCTGCCACCACCAGGAAGTGTCCACTGGTGGAGGATTCTGATGATGATGTGGTGGATCCTGTCTCCCCTGGCCCTCTAGGCCACTGGGTCCCTCAGTGTCAGTGGTATCAGCACTCCTGGTCCCATGGCCAACAGCTTTGCCACTCAGCTGTGCCCCGTCTCTTTCACCTGATGATTCTGATGCAGAGAAACAGAGAGAGGAAGAGAGAGAGGACTATCACATTCTTAACATACACATACATAACATCATACACACCAGTAACATCACATCTGTGTCTTAGAAAGCCCCAGGTAGGAACCATTTAGTGGCCTACATCATGACACAACTACATACTTCCAGCGTTCTCATAAGACCACAGTGTCACCCACTGCATAAGCGAACCATCTCACCACTACATCACCATCCCATCAATTCAGCAGTAACTCGAAAAGATCACGCACAAGATGATTTGGATACATCCAAAGTCTCTCCCTATATAGTTTATCACTGTGTGTCAGCAAATCATGCTTAGGAAATGCATTTTACTGACAACACTCCTCCCTACTCCACACTTGCCCAGTCCATCACCAGTAGTCATGTTCCATGAAAGTAAACTCATCTCACTTCAAATACAACACAGTATGCTGCTTTGCAAACAAACACCTAACTTGTGAATCTGTCAATATCTTTCACACTGTTAAACACCTCAGATGAAGACACAACCTATGGCATACAGAAACATTGTCCCTCACAAAATGACATAGCATGTCACTGAAACATCAATCTAAATACTATGAAAATATTTATTAGAAATATGTAGACCCATTTATCTAACTAAGGCAGTCAGACAAATATTAGTTTCTTAGTCAATAAAAACCATAAAACCTTAGAAGCCATCCCTCTGCATGGAATGATCCAAAACAGTATGACCCTCATTACAACCTTGGCAGTCGGTGTTAAAGCGCCAGTAACACTGCCAACAGGCCGGCGGTAAAAGAAATGGAATCGACCACGGCGGAAGCCGCCAACACATATAGCCACTTTAACACTCCGACCGCCATGGCTGTAGCAACAAACACCGTGGCGGTAACTGCCAACAGCCAGGCGTAAGACAATGTACTGCCCACTGTATTACGGGACACTTTTCCGGGGCGGTACCAACACCATCAAAAACATGGTGGAAACAGTGTTCTGAAGGGAAACGACTCACCTGTCGACACTCAGGAAGAACCAGGACGCCATGGAGCCCGAGCTGTAGGTCTTCCCCATGATGGTGTATCTGCTCATACACCAGGAGCACCAACGCCGGCGACAACGACCACGGTGAATACTGCACCTTCCACACAGGGGAGGGGGGAGGAAAAAGAGAGTGACACACACATGCAACATGCAACACCCCCATCACCATACACACAAACACATGCAACAACATTACATATACACCCTGTAATCCTCTGGAATAAAGCAAGGACAAAAAGAATGGAGTCAAATGAGTGTAATATTAGAAATACTTAGAAATACGTTCAGAGATCAAAATATACAATATGTAGAAAAGGCAGGACAATGCCCACTCAAAATGTCTGTGGCCCACTGGGCCCAAACACATAGGCCAAGCCCACACTTGACTCCGGCCTCAATACAGAGAGGACACTGCAGGGGCATCAGGTCGAAAACACACAGACACCTCAGGGGGACGGGGAAGGGGGGGCACCTCAGCCGGAAGATGGTAAAACGCCACTGCTCCTGGAGGGGGCTCCATGCCCACTGCTTGCTCCTGGGGAGTGCAAAGCCACAGTCTCCCTAGTGGGTGGTTGGCCCACTGCTTGGTCCTGGGGAGTGCAAAGCACAGTCCCTCTAGTGGGTGGTTTGCCCACTGCTTCGTCCTGGGGAGTGCAAAGCCACAGTCCCTCTAGTGGGTGGTTTGACCACTGCTTGCTCCTGGGGAGTGCAAAGCCAAAGTCTCTCTAGTGGGTGGTTTGCCCACTGTTTGGTCCTGGGGAGTGCAATGCCACAGTCTCTCAAGCAGATGGATAGGGTGAGTAGATGCCTACTGGTTCTGGAGGTGGCTTTGTACCCTGTGATGCAGATCCTGGCAAGGAGGGGGTGAGTGGATGCCTTCTTCCACTGGTTCTGGAGGGGGCTTTGTGCCCAGTGTGCTTCATCCTGTCAAGGATGGGGTGAGTGAATGCCATCTTCCACTGGTTCTGGAGGGGGCTTTGTGCCCTGTGATGCAGATCCTGGCAAGTAGGGGGTGAGTGGATGCCTTCTTCCACTGGTTCTGGAGGGGGCTTTGTGCCCGGTGTGCTTCATCCTGTCACGGAGGGGGGAAGTGGATGCCATCTTCCACTGGTTCTGGAGGGGGCTTTGTGCCCTATGATGCAGATCCTGGCAAAGGGGGGTGAGTGGAAGTCTTTTTCTACTGGTTCTGGAGGGGGCTTTGTGCCCTATGATGTAGATCCTGGCAAGTAGGGGGTGAGTGGATGCCATCTTCCACTGGTTCTGGAGGGGGGCTTTGTGCCCTGTGATGCAGCCCATGGGGAGTGCAAGGTCACAGTCACTCACCTGGGTGTCAGACCCACACGATTATCGGTGGGCAGGATGCATGACACCCCATGGAGGCAGGACTACAGTCCATCCACCGGCGGGGACAGCTGTACAGTGGTGGCAGTGACGGTGCTGGTGTTGGTGCTTCCAGTGGTGGTGGGAGGCTCTAGCCCTTCCCCTGCAGCCTCGGACACCTGCCCACTGGGGCTGCTGGCAGTGGTGCTGCTTACGGCGGTGCAGGTGGCGGTGCTTGTGACGGTGCAGGTGGTGGTACTGTCCGTGGTGCAGGTGGTGGTGCTGGCTGTGGTGCAGGTGGCAGTGCTGCCAGTGGTGGGGGGAGGCTCCAGTCCTTCTCCTGCAGCCTCGGACGGCTGCCCACTGGGGATGCTGCTGCTGGCAGTGGGTCTGCTTGCGGCGGTGCAGGTGTCGGTACTTGTGGCGGTGCCCGTGGCGGTGCTGGCCGCGGTACAGGTGGCGGTGCTGGCAGTTGTGGTCGTAGCCTCCAAACCTTCACCTGCAGCCTTGAATGGCTGAAGTGCCCTAGCTGGTGTTCTGTGCCCCTTCCTGCCCTTGGCAGATGGTGGTGCCTCCTTGTTTCTGGCAGCTGGAGTCTTTGACTTGGCCATGCTCGCTGGCTCTGCCACCTTCCCCTTGCTGGATGCTGTCCCCTTCTTGCCCTTGCCAGGTGGCGGAACCTTCTTGGCCTTGGCAGGTCTTGGTGTCACACTGGTTGGGATGACAGGTGCCTCCTTAGAGCCTCTCACTGCTGCAGAAACCACAGCAGACATGGACTTGGTGGATAAGGTACTGGGCTGGGTTCTGGCCACCCTTGCCCGATGTGAAGGACGGGGGGGAGGGAGGTGCAGGGAGTAGGTTAATGTTGGCTAGCAAAAGCTTCTTAGGGACATTGGGGTGGGAAGAGGGTGAAGGTTTGGGAGTGGAGGAAGAGGGATTGCTTGTAGGAGGTGTAGAAGGGTAGGTCACTCCCCCTGCCGCTGCAGCTCCTCCAAGTTCCCGAGTTCCTGTGTTCCTGAGACCCACCTAACTGTAAGTACCCCCCTCCTCCCAGCCCCTCGCCCTGCCCCGCGCCACTCACCTTCTCTCCTGCTCCTGCTTCTTTTTCCTCCTCTCTGTCTCTTCCTCCTCGCTCCCCCTCTGCAATCTTCTTCTGTGTTCTTCTGTTCTTCTCTTCTGTTCTTCTGTTCTTCCCTTCTGTTCTTCTGTGTTCTTCCGGTCTTCTGTGTTCTTCTTCTCTGTTCTTCTCGGTGCTTCTGTGTTCTTCTTCTCTGTTCTTCTCTGTTCTTCTCTGTTCTTCTCTGTTCTTCTGCTCTTCCGATCTTCTGTGCTTCTGTCTTCTGTTCTTCTGTCTTCGGTTCTTCTGTTCTTCTATTCTTCTGTTCTTCTGTCTTCTGCTCTTCCGGTCTTCTGCTCTTCCGGTCTTCTGTTCTTCTGTCTTCTGTTCTTCTGTCTTCTGTTCTCCTGTCTTCGGCTCTTCTACCTCCTCCGTCTTCTTCCCCCGAGCCTGCCCTCCTGCTCCTTCCTCATCCCCCTCCCTCACTCGCCTCCCCCTCTCTCACCCCTAGCTAACCCGTTCGCTATCTACCTCCCTCACTCCTCCTATCTTCCTATCTCTCTAGCTCCCTATCTCACTATCTAACTCCCCCACTCTCCACCTCCTCCTACCTACCTATCTGTCTATCTATCTATTTCCCTATCTATCGACTTCTCTATCTATTTTCTCTATCTATTTCTCTATCTCTCCCCCCCTCCCGCCACCCCCTCTACTACCTATCTCCCTATCCTCTCACTCTACCTCTCTCCCTCACCCACCTCTACAACCCCCCCTCCCCTATCTTCACAACCCTACTCCTATCTCTCTCCCTAATCTCCAAACCTCCTAACACTCACCCTCCTCCACCCTAAACCCCCTCCCCCAGCTCCTCTCACTCTACCTGTCCCCCCCCCTCCCTCGCGCTTTCCCGCCGCGACCTCCTGCATGCCCCCGCCCCCCAACTCCCATTCGCCCCCAGCTGACCCCTCCCCCCCCCCTCCTACCTCTCATGGCGGCCGCTGCGCGACAGTGGTAGCGACCCTTGACCCAAGGGTAGGTCGCTCCCCCTGCCGCTGCAGCTCCTCCAAGTTCCCGAGTTCCTGTGTTCCTGAGACCCACCTAACTGTAAGTACCCCCCTCCTCCCAGCCCCTCGCCCTGCCCCGCGCCACTCACCTTCTCTCCTGCTCCTGCTTCTTTTTCCTCCTCTCTGTCTCTTCCTCCTCGCTCCCCCTCTGCAATCTTCTTCTGTGTTCTTCTGTTCTTCTCTTCTGTTCTTCTGTTCTTCCCTTCTGTTCTTCTGTGTTCTTCCGGTCTTCTGTGTTCTTCTTCTCTGTTCTTCTCGGTGCTTCTGTGTTCTTCTTCTCTGTTCTTCTCTGTTCTTCTCTGTTCTTCTCTGTTCTTCTGCTCTTCCGATCTTCTGTGCTTCTGGCTTCTGTTCTTCTGTCTTCGGTTCTTCTGTTCTTCTGTTCTTCTGTCTTCTGGTCTTCTGTCTTCTGCTCTTCCGGTCTTCTGCTCTTCCGGTCTTCTGTTCCTCTGTCTTCTGTTCTTCTGTCTTCTGTTCTCCTGTCTTCGGCTCTTCTACCTCCTCCGTCTTCTTCCCCCGAGCCTGCCCTCCTGCTCCTTCCTCATCCCCCTCTCTCACCCCTAGCTAACCCGTTCGCTATCTACCTCCCTCACTCCTCCTATCTTCCTATCTCTCTAGCTCCCTATCTCACTATCTAACTCCCCCACTCTCCACCTCCTCCTACCTACCTATCTGTCTATCTATCTATTCCCCTATCTATCGACTTCTCTATCTATTTTCTCTATCTATTTCTCTATCTCTCCCCCCCTCCCGCCACCCCCTCTACTACCTATCTCCCTATCCTCTCACTCTACCTCTCTCCCTCACCCACCTCTACAACCCCCCCTCCCCTATCTTCACAACCCTACTCCTATCTCTCTCCCTAATCTCCAAACCTCCTAACACTCACCCTCCTCCACCCTAAACCCCCTCCCCCAGCTCCTCTCACTCTACCTGTCCCCCCCCCCTCCCTCGCGCTTTCCCGCCGCGACCTCCTGCACGCCCCCGCCCCCCAGCTCCCATTCGCCCCCAGCTGACCCCTCCCCCCCCTCCTACCTCTTATGGCGGCCGCTGCGCGACAGTGGTAGCGACCCTTGACCCAAGGGTAGGTCGCTCCCCCTGCCGCTGCAGCTCCTCCAAGTTCCCGAGTTCCTGTGTTCCTGAGACCCACCTAACTGTAAGTACCCCCCTCCTCCCAGCCCCTCGCCCTGCCCCGCGCCACTCACCTTCTCTCCTGCTCCTGCTTCTTTTTCCTCCTCTCTGTCTCTTCCTCCTCGCTCCCCCTCTGCAATCTTCTTCTGTGTTCTTCTGTTCTTCTCTTCTGTTCTTCTGTTCTTCCCTTCTGTTCTTCTGTGTTCTTCCGGTCTTCTGTGTTCTTCTTCTCTGTTCTTCTCGGTGCTTCTGTGTTCTTCTTCTCTGTTCTTCTCTGTTCTTCTCTGTTCTTCTCTGTTCTTCTCTGTTCTTCTGCTCTTCCGATCTTCTGTGCTTCTGGCTTCTGTTCTTCTGTCTTCGGTTCTTCTGTTCTTCTATTCTTCTGTTCTTCTGTCTTCTGGTCTTCTGTCTTCTGCTCTTCCGGTCTTCTGTTCTTCTGTCTTCTGTTCTTCTGTCTTCTGTTCTCCTGTCTTCGGCTCTTCTACCTCCTCCGTCTTCTTCCCCCGAGCCTGCCCTCCTGCTCCTTCCTCATCCCCCTCCCTCACTCGCCTCCCCCTCTCTCACCCCTAGCTAACCCGTTCGCTATCTACCTCCCTCACTCCTCCTATCTTCCTATCTCTCTAGCTCCCTATCTCACTATCTAACTCCCCCACTCTCCACCTCCTCCTACCTACCTATCTGTCTATCTATCTATTTCCCTATCTATCGACTTCTCTATCTATTTTCTCTATCTATTTCTCTATCTCTCCCCCCCTCCCGCCACCCCCTCTACTACCTATCTCCCTATCCTCTCACTCTACCTCTCTCCCTCACCCACCTCTACAACCCCCCCTCCCCTATCTTCACAACCCTACTCCTATCTCTCTCCCTAATCTCCAAACCTCCTAACACTCACCCTCCTCCACCCTAAACCCCCTCCCCCAGCTCCTCTCACTCTACCTGTCCCCCCCCTCCCTCGCGCTTTCCCGCCGCGACCTCCTGCACGCCCCCGCCCCCCAGCTCCCATTCGCCCCCAGCTGACCCCTCCACCCCCCTCCTGCCTCTTATGGCGGCCGCTGCGCGACAGTGGTAGCGATCCTTGACCCAAGGGTAGGTCGCTCCCCCTGCCGCTGCAGCTCCTCCAAGTTCCCGAGTTCCTGTGTTCCTGAGACCCACCTAACTGTAAGTACCCCCCTCCTCCCAGCCCCTCGCCCTGCCCCGCGCCACTCACCTTCTCTCCTGCTCCTGCTTCTTTTTCCTCCTCTCTGTCTCTTCCTCCTCGCTCCCCCTCTGCAATCTTCTTCTGTGTTCTTCTGTTCTTCTCTTCTGTTCTTCTGTTCTTCCCTTCTGTTCTTCTGTGTTCTTCGGTCTTCTGTGTTCTTCTTCTCTGTTCTTCTCGGTGCTTCTGTGTTCTTCTTCTCTGTTCTTCTCTGTTCTTCTCTGTTCTTCTCTGTTCTTCTGCTCTTCCGATCTTCTGTGCTTCTGTCTTCTGTTCTTCTGTCTTCGGTTCTTCTGTTCTTCTATTCTTCTGTTCTTCTGTCTTCTGGTCTTCTGTCTTCTGCTCTTCCGGTCTTCTGTTCTTCTGTCTTCTGTTCTTCTGTCTTCTGTTCTCCTGTCTTCGGCTCTTCTACCTCCTCCGTCTTCTTCCCCCGAGCCTGCCCTCCTGCTCCTTCCTCATCCCCCTCCCTCACTCGCCTCCCCCTCTCTCACCCCTAGCTAACCCGTTCGCTATCTACCTCCCTCACTCCTCCTATCTTCCTATCTCTCTAGCTCCCTATCTCACTATCTAACTCCCCCACTCTCCACCTCCTCCTACCTACCTATCTGTCTATCTATCTATTTCCCTATCTATCGACTTCTCTATCTATTTTCTCTATCTATTTCTCTATCTCTCCCCCCCTCCCGCCACCCCCTCTACTACCTATCTCCCTATCCTCTCACTCTACCTCTCTCCCTCACCCACCTCTACAACCCCCCCTCCCCTATCTTCACAACCCTACTCCTATCTCTCTCCCTAATCTCCAAACCTCCTAACACTCACCCTCCTCCACCCTAAACCCCCTCCCCCAGCTCCTCTCACTCTACCTGTCCCCCCCCCTCCCTTGCGCTTTCCCGCCGCGACCTCCTGCACGCCCCCACCCCCCAGCTCCCATTCGCCCCCAGCTGACCCCTCCCCCCCCTCCTACCTCTTATGGCGGCCGCTGCGCGACAGTGGTAGCGACCCTTGACCCAAGGGTAGGTCGCTCCCCCTGCCGCTGCAGCTCCTCCAAGTTCCCGAGTTCCTGTGTTCCTGAGACCCACCTAACTGTAAGTACCCCCCTCCTCCCAGCCCCTCGCCCTGCCCCGCGCCACTCACCTTCTCTCCTGCTCCTGCTTCTTTTTCCTCCTCTCTGTCTCTTCCTCCTCGCTCCCCCTCTGCAATCTTCTTCTGTGTTCTTCTGTTCTTCTCTTCTGTTCTTCTGTTCTTCCCTTCTGTTCTTCTGTGTTCTTCCGGTCTTCTGTGTTCTTCTTCTCTGTTCTTCTCGGTGCTTCTGTGTTCTTCTTCTCTGTTCTTCTCTGTTCTTCTCTGTTCTTCTCTGTTCTTCTGCTCTTCCGATCTTCTGTGCTTCTGTCTTCTGTTCTTCTGTCTTCGGTTCTTCTGTTCTTCTATTCTTCTGTTCTTCTGTCTTCTGTCTTCTGCTCTTCCGGTCTTCTGTTCTTCTGTCTTCTGTTCTTCTGTCTTCTGTTCTCCTGTCTTCGGCTCTTCTACCTCCTCCGTCTTCTTCCCCCGAGCCTGCCCTCCTGCTCCTTCCTCATCCCCCTCCCTCACTCGCCTCCCCCTCTCTCACCCCTAGCTAACCCGTTCGCTATCTACCTCCCTCACTCCTCCTATCTTCCTATCTCTCTAGCTCCCTATCTCACTATCTAACTCCCCCACTCTCCACCTCCTCCTACCTACCTATCTGTCTATCTATCTATTTCCCTATCTATCGACTTCTCTATCTATTTTCTCTATCTATTTCTCTATCTCTCCCCCCCTCCCGCCACCCCCTCTACTACCTATCTCCCTATCCTCTCACTCTACCTCTCTCCCTCACCCACCTCTACAACCCCCCCTCCCCTATCTTCACAACCCTACTCCTATCTCTCTCCCTAATCTCCAAACCTCCTAACACTCACCCTCCTCCACCCTAAACCCCCTCCCCCAGCTCCTCTCACTCTACCTGTCCCCCCCCCTCCCTCGCGCTTTCCCGCCGCGACCTCCTGCACGCCCCCGCCCCCCAGCTCCCATTCGCCCCCAGCTGACCCCTCCCCCCCCTCCTACCTCTCATGGCGGCCGCTGCGCGACAGTGGTAGCGACCCTTGACCCAAGGGTAGGTCGCTCCCCCTGCCGCTGCAGCTCCTCCAAGTTCCCGAGTTCCTGTGTTCCTGAGACCCACCTAACTGTAAGTACCCCCCTCCTCCCAGCCCCTCGCCCTGCCCCGCGCCACTCACCTTCTCTCCTGCTCCTGCTTCTTTTTCCTCCTCTCTGTCTCTTCCTCCTCGCTCCCCCTCTGCAATCTTCTTCTGTGTTCTTCTGTTCTTCTCTTCTGTTCTTCTGTTCTTCCCTTCTGTTCTTCTGTGTTCTTCCGGTCTTCTGTGTTCTTCTTCTCTGTTCTTCTCGGTGCTTCTGTGTTCTTCTTCTCTGTTCTTCTCTGTTCTTCTCTGTTCTTCTGCTCTTCCGATCTTCTGTGCTTCTGGCTTCTGTTCTTCTGTCTTCGGTTCTTCTGTTCTTCTGTCTTCTGGTCTTCTGTCTTCTGCTCTTCCGGTCTTCTGCTCTTCCGGTCTTCTGTTCCTCTGTCTTCTGTTCTTCTGTCTTCTGTTCTTCTGTCTTCTGTTCTCCTGTCTTCGGCTCTTCTACCTCCTCCGTCTTCTTCCCCCGAGCCTGCCCTCCTGCTCCTTCCTCATCCCCCTCTCTCACCCCTAGCTAACCCGTTCGCTATCTACCTCCCTCACTCCTCCTATCTTCCTATCTCTCTAGCTCCCTATCTCACTATCTAACTCCCCCACTCTCCACCTCCTCCTACCTACCTATCTGTCTATCTATCTATTCCCCTATCTATCGACTTCTCTATCTATTTTCTCTATCTATTTCTCTATCTCTCCCCCCCTCCCGCCACCCCCTCTACTACCTATCTCCCTATCCTCTCACTCTACCTCTCTCCCTCACCCACCTCTACAACCCCCCCTCCCCTATCTTCACAACCCTACTCCTATCTCTCTCCCTAATCTCCAAACCTCCTAACACTCACCCTCCTCCACCCTAAACCCCCTCCCCCAGCTCCTCTCACTCTACCTGTCCCCCCCCCTCCCTCGCGCTTTCCCGCCGCGACCTCCTGCACGCCCCCGCCCCCCAGCTCCCATTCGCCCCCAGCTGACCCCTCCCCCCCTCCTACCTCTTATGGCGGCCGGTGCGCGACAGTGGTAGCGACCCTTGACCCAAGGGTAGGTCGCTCCCCCTGCCGCTGCAGCTCCTCCAAGTTCCCGAGTTCCTGTGTTCCTGAGACCCACCTAACTGTAAGTACCCCCCTCCTCCCAGCCCCTCGCCCTGCCCCGCGCCACTCACCTTCTCTCCTGCTCCTGCTTCTTTTTCCTCCTCTCTGTCTCTTCCTCCTCGCTCCCCCTCTGCAATCTTCTTCTGTGTTCTTCTGTTCTTCTGTTCTTCCCTTCTGTTCTTCTGTGTTCTTCTCTGTTCTTCTCTGTTCTTCTCTGTTCTTCTGCTCTTCCGATCTTCTGTGCTTCTGGCTTCTGTTCTTCTGTCTTCGGTTCTTCTGTTCTTCTATTCTTCTGTTCTTCTGTCTTCTGGTCTTCTGTCTTCTGCTCTTCCGGTCTTCTGTTCTTCTGTCTTCTGTTCTTCTGTCTTCTGTTCTCCTGTCTTCGGCTCTTCTACCTCCTCCGTCTTCTTCCCCCGAGCCTGCCCTCCTGCTCCTTCCTCATCCCCCTCCCTCACTCGCCTCCCCCTCTCTCACCCCTAGCTAACCCGTTCGCTATCTACCTCCCTCACTCCTCCTATCTTCCTATCTCTCTAGCTCCCTATCTCACTATCTAACTCCCCCACTCTCCACCTCCTCCTACCTACCTATCTGTCTATCTATCTATTTCCCTATCTATCGACTTCTCTATCTATTTTCTCTATCTATTTCTCTATCTCTCCCCCCCTCCCGCCACCCCCTCTACTACCTATCTCCCTATCCTCTCACTCTACCTCTCTCCCTCACCCACCTCTACAACCCCCCCTCCCCTATCTTCACAACCCTACTCCTATCTCTCTCCCTAATCTCCAAACCTCCTAACTCTCACCCTCCTCCACCCTAAACCCCCTCCCCCAGCTCCTCTCACTCTACCTGTCCCCCCCCTCCCTCGCGCTTTCCCGCCGCGACCTCCTGCACGCCCCCGCCCCCCAGCTCCCATTCGCCCCCAGCTGACCCCTCCCCCCCCCTCCTACCTCTTATGGCGGCCGCTGCGCGACTGCGCAGCGGGCACGCGCAGCGGGCACGCCGCTGGCGCGCCGGAGGCACGCCAGAGGCACGCCAGAGGCAAGCCCGTCTGCGCCCGTCCGCGCCTGGCCCGCGCCCAGCGCCACGACCCCTGGTCCCCAGCTCCCCCAATCCCCGCTGATCCGCTACGACCCCACCACCCTCCACGCCCTCAACCCAGGGCGCTCCAAAACCTGCTTCCTAGCTCACCCCAAACGCACCCATGGACCCTTCGCCTGCAACTCCTGCAAACGCATCTTCCACCACGCAACTACCACGACCACAAGCCCACGCGCCATCAACCACCTCAAGTGCATCCTGATCAACGCTCGTTCCGTCCACAAGCACGCCGTTGAACTTTGGGACCTCCTGGACTCCACAGCCCCGGACGTCGCCTTCATCACGAAGACATGGATGAACGCCTCCTCTGCTCCAGACATCGCTACCCGCCATCCCCGAAGGCTACAAGATCTCCAGAAAAGACCGCACCAACCAAGTAGGAGGAGGTGTCGCCATCATCTTCAAAGACTCCATCAGCGTCACCACCTCCACCGAAGACCCCCCCCTCGCCGCTGAACACCTGCATTTTCAGATTCGCACCGACCCAAGGACCACCCTCAGAGGATCCCTCGTCTACCGTCCTCCCGGACCTCGCGCCTCTTTCAGCGACGCCATCGCCGACTTCATCTCCCCGCACGCCCTCGCCTCACCGGACTACATCCTCCTAGGCGACCTCAACTTCCATCTGGAACAAAACAACGACCCCAACACCACCACCCTGCTCGACAACCTCGCCAACCTCGGCCTCAAACAACTGGTGAACACCGCCACCCACATCGCCGGACACACGCTCGACCCTATCTTCTCTGCCAGCAAACACGTCTTCTTCAGCCACACCTCTGCCCTACACTGGACCGACCACAGCTGCGTCCACTTCACATTCCGACGCGAGACCTCCCACCTCCGCACTCAACCCACCCCTCGTCGACAGTGGAACAAGATCCCTGAAGAGCAACTCTTCTCCGCTCTCGCCGCCAACCAACCCACCCTCACCACCGACCCCAACGACGCAGCTCTCAACCTCACAAACTGGATCTCCAACTGCGCTGACAACCTTGCTCCCCTCAAACGCACGCATCGACAGACCAACACCAAAAAACCTCTCTGGTTCTCTGACACCCTCAAAGAATCAAAGAAAACTTGTCGTGCCCTTGAGAAGGCCTGGCGCAAGGACCACACCGCAGACAACATGACCGCCCTCAAGAACGCTACACGCGAACACCACCACCTGATCCGCACTGCCAAAAGGAACTTTTTCACCGACAGACTAGACAAAAACAGCCACAACAGCAGAGAACTCTTCAGCATCGTCAAAGAGTTCTCCAACCCCAGCGCCAGCGCCAACGCCGTCACGCCCTCACAGGATTTGTGCGAATCCCTCGCCACTTTCTTCCATCGCAAGATCAGCGACCTCCACGACAGCTTCGGACACCAGACCCAACCATACACCACTGAACCCGCTTCCCCGGACATCACCCTCAACAACTGGACCCACATCAACACGGGAGAAACCAAATCCATCATGAACTCTATCCACTCCGGCGCCCCTTCGGACCCCTGCCCGCACTTCATCTTTAACAAAGCCGACGACATCATCGCCCCGCACCTCCAGACCGTCATCAACTCTTCTTTTTCTTCTGCTACCTTCCCCGAATGCTGGAAGCACGCTGAAGTCAACGCCCTACTAAAGAAACCTACGGCTGACCCAAGCGACCTGAAAAACTTCCGCCCCATCTCTCTTCTACCTTTCCCAGCCAAGGTAATAGAAAAGACCGTCAACAAACAGCTGACCACCTTCCTGGAAGACAACAACCTGCTCGACCCTTCACAAACCGGATTCCGAACCAACCACAGCACGGAAACCGCCCTCATCTCAGTCACAGACGACATCAGAACCCTGATGGACAACGGTGAAACAGTCGCCCTCATTCTCCTCGACCTCTCGGCTGCCTTTGACACCGTCTGTCACCGCACCCTAATCACCCGCCTACGCTCCACCGGGATCCAAGGCCAGGCCCTGGACTGGATCGCCTCCTTCCTCGCTAACCGCTCCCAAAGAGTTTACCTCCCTCCGTTTCGCTCAGAACCCACCAAGATCATCTGCGGCGTACCTCAAGGCTCATCGCTCAGCCCGACACTCTTGAATGTCTACATGAGCCCCCTCGCCGACATCGTACGCAAGCACGACATCATCATCACCTCCTACGCCGACGACACCCAACTTGTACTCTCCCTCACCAAGGACCCCGCCAGCGCCAAGACCAACCTACAAGAGGGTATGAAGGACGTCGCAGATTGGATGAGGCTCAGCCGCCTAAAGCTGAACTCTGAAAAAACGGAAGTCCTCATCCTCGGCAACACCCCGTCCGCCTGGGACGACTCCTGGTGGCCCACGGCCCTCGGCACCGCACCGACCCCCGCAGACCACGCCCGCAACCTCGGCTTCATCTTGGACCCTCTTCTCACCATGACCAAGCAAGTCAACGCCGTGTCCTCCGCCTGCTTCCTCACTCTCCGCATGCTCCGCAAGATCTTCCGCTGGATCCCCGCCGACACCAGAAAAACCGTGACCCACGCCCTTGTCACGAGTCGCCTGGACTACGGCAACACCCTCTACGCCGGGACCACCGCCAAACTCCAAAACCGCCTGCAACGCATCCAAAACGCCTCGGCCCGCCTCATCCTCGACGTACCCCGCAACAGCCACATCTCCGCACACCTGAGACACCTGCATTGGCTCCCAGTCAGCAAAAGGATCACCTTCCGTCTTCTCACCCACGCACACAAAGCCCTCCACAACAAGGGACCGGAATACCTCAACAGACGCCTCAGCTTCTACGTCCCCACCCGCCCCCTCCGCTCCGCTGGCCTTGCACTTGCTGCCGTCCCTCGCACCCGCCGCTCCACGGCGGGTGGGAGATCTTTCTCCTTCCTGGCGGCCAAGACCTGGAACTCCCTCCCCACCAGCCTCAGGACCACCCAGGACCACTCCGCTTTCCGGAGACTCCTAAAGACTTGGCTGTTCGAGCAGCGATAACCCCCCCTTTCCCCCCTAGCGCCTTGAGACCCGCACGGGTGAGTAGCGCGCTTTATAAATGTTAATGATTTGATTTGATTTGATTTGTCAGTCTGCTGTGTTTGGGTGCAGGTGCATGAGCTGGATGCTGTTGTGAGGTGGATGTCTGTTGGAAGGGTGTATGTTTGCGTTTGTGTACTTTGGGAGGAGGGGTCACAGACACATTGGGAGAGGTCACAGGGGACGTGAGCATGGATGTGGGGGTGGTGACTGCCAGTGAGGGGCGTGTAGTGAAAGGCATGATGGTGATGGAGGTAGTGGATGAAGATGTAGTGCATGCAGGTGTGAGTGGAGATGCAACTGGGAGGGAGGTGGATGAGGAAGAGGAGGGGGACACAGTGGAGGCAGTGGATGTCGGTGTGTCTGCATGGGCATGGTACTTGTGTGAGTGCCTGTGAGATGAAGTGGTGCTTGTGTTTGCCTGAGCCACTTCTGTGTGTTGATTTGGGTGATTGCTGGTCTGAAAGTATGCTTGGGAGAGGTTGGGGTTGAGGGTATTGGGACTGGGTAGAGGAAGTTGGAGGGGGGAGCCTGGAAACAGGGACAATAGCTGCCACCAGTGCGGAGGCCAGAACCTGAAATTCTCTCTGTTGGGCCGCCACGCCAGAGTGAATGCTCTCCAGGTATGCATTTGTTTGTTGCAAATGCCTTTCGGAACCCTGGATGGCATTCAGTATGGTTGACTGCCCAACAGTGAGGGATCTCAGGAGGTCAATAGACTCCTCACTGAGGGCAGTAGGGCTGACTGGGGCAGGGCCTGAGATGCCTGGGGCGAAGGAGATGCCCACCCTCCTGGGTGAGTGGGCACGGGAAGCACGCTGAGTGGCTGCTGGGAGGGCGGTGCCGGTACAGGGGTGGCGGTTGTACCTGTTGTTGGGACGGGCACAGAGGTGTCCGCCAACACCAGGAAGCTTCCATCGGAGTCGCTTTTGGTAGTGTCCCCTTCTGTCTCCGTCGTGGTGCTCCCCTTGCCCTCGGTCCCACTGGTGCCCTCACCGTCGGTGGATTCAGCCTCCAGGCCCATTTGGGATGCAGCTCCCTCCATCTCCGGTGCCTCTGCTCCTCTGCCAGATGGTGCTAATTCACACAAGGATAGGGTGACAAAACAAAAAGTGGGAGGGGGACAGAGGATACACTTGGTCAATGCCAGCAACAACACTACCGTTGGCGTACACAACACACAGGAAACAGCCATATGCACTAGGCCATACACTACCAGTTACAATGCTAGTGACCAGGTCATGGGGTACAATGCCTAAAGCCATTAGCTGCACACCTGAAACCCACAGGACCCTGCCCAGTAGGAGATGCCCACTAACACTATTGGGGTTAGAGTGCTTCACAGCCTGCCGAACATGGGACCTACCCTGCCATGTTCGCCCTGGCCTAGGGGCACCCACATCCCCCACCCAGGTAAAATCTTAACGCGCGCTAAGTCATGATTCTGAATCTGTACTCACCCCCTTGTGGCTGCTGTGATGCCTTTAAGCGCCCATCCAACTCTGGATAGGCCACCGCCAGGATGCGGAACATCAGTGGGGTCAGGGTATGACAAGCACCCCTTCTTCGTTGGGAGGCCAGCCCCAGCTGGGCCTCCGCCGTCTTTCTTGCCCAGCGGAGCTGGTCCTCCCACCGTTTGCGGCAGTGGGTGCTCCACCTGTCAAAGACACCCGGGGTCCGCACTTCCTTGGCGATGGCACGCCAAATACCCTTTTTCTGATGGGTGCTCACCTGCAGAAAAATATGCATTGAAAAAGGTATGAGTCATACTGTCCGGCCTGTTACACTCATGGCCCACCATATACCTCCCATCCCCTTGCGCACAGACATTCAAGACATGTAGCGCTCTGCCCAGGACCCCTCAGCCACCACCCCTACATGAGGCTTACACACACAGCAATCCGAATATTCATGGCCCACACATCATGCTCACAGTGTACTCACATGTTTGTCTGGAGGACCATAGAGTAAAGTGTACTGGGGTAGGACCCCATCCACCAGTCTCTCCAACTCCTCCGAAGTGAAGGCGGGGACCCTTTCCCCAGACACTCGAGCCACTGTCGCTTCCAGACACAGGGCACAGCAGCACTTGCAGTGTAGGTCCTCTCCTGTTGAATTTCAGGTAGCAAGTGAGTGAACAGAGAGAAAATGGCAGCCATGTCCACGGTGGTGCATACCGTCACCACCGGCGTACATTGCCATTGGCTCCTGGAACCCATTGGGCCTAATGATAACAAATGCTAAGTTGCGCACAAACGCCAGCAGAATTATCTCATTTCCACTTGTCTCTCCTCACTGGTCAGGCAGCCGCCATTTCAGGTGGCACAGGCCATGGCACCTAACAGCGTCACAACAGACATTGGCACATCAACTGACTCTCGAGTTCCCATACTGTTTCTGTAAAGGAATAAATGCAAATATATTTTAAAATATGTGTGAATATGACCTTCTGCTCACCATTTTTCACCCTAGAGTTCAACCGCTAAGGATGTAGAGGAGATGGAGACATCCCCCCATGTACAAACCCCTGGTGGACCTGGCAACAATGGAGGACAGGCACATTATCCTGACCTACAGACTTGATAAGACCACAGTCCAAGAGCTGTGTGCCCAATTGGAGCCAGACCTGATTTCAGCTATCCATCAGCCCACAGGTATCCCCCCTCTAGTACAGGTCCTGTCAGTGCTCCATTTCCTGGGAAGTGGTTCCTTCCAAGAGACAGTGTCCATGGCATCAGGGATGTCTCAGGCAATGTTCTCAAACATGCTGATCAGAGTGTTATCTGCCCTGCTGAAACACATGCGCAGCTACATCGTATTCCCCCAGGTGGAGGATTTGGCCACAGTGAAGGCTGACTTTTATGCCCTGGGACATATACCCAACATCATTGGTGCCATTGATGGTACACATATTGCATTTGTCCAACCCCCCGAGAAATTAACAAGTGTTCAGGAATAGAAAAAGCTTTCATTCTCTGAATGTGAAGATGGTGTGTTTGGTGGACCAGTACATCTCCCATGTGAATGCCCAGTATCCTGGCTCTGTATAGGATGCCTTTATCCTGAAGAATAGCAGCATCCCATATGTGATGTCTCACATCCAGAGGAAACGGGTGTGGATGATAGGTACCCTAAGGTCCCCACCAAGTTGATGTAGGTATATGGGTGTGGGTTTGGCCCTAAGGGTGAGTGTGTGGCTAACAGGTATCCCACGATATTTACAAGTGACTCTGGTTACCACAACCTCTCATGGCCCTGACCCCAGTGAGGAATGCCAGGACAAGGGCAGAGGAACGTTACAATAAGGCACATGGGTGAACAAGGAGGCTCATTGAGAGAACCTTTGGCCTCCTGAAGGCCAGATTCCGGTGCCTCCATCTGACAGGTGGATCCCTGCACTACTCACTCGAGAAGGTGTGCCAGATCATCAGTGCATGTTGCATGTTGCACAACCTGACCGTGAGATGCCAGGTGCCTTTTCTGCAGGAGGATGAGCCTGGAGATGGTCGTGTGACAGCAGTGGAGCCTGTGGACAGTGACGAAGAAGAGGCAGAGGAAGAAGATGTGGACAACAGAAGTACACTCATTCAACAGTACGTCCAGTGACACACAGGTAAGACTTTGTAACTTCACCTTCCATTGCAGTATTGTGTTTGACATTGAACATGGCAGCCTGATTTCCCTAATTCTATGGCCACTTATTGTACCCTTCGGCATCTCTATTTCCAGATCTCTGGCTCCTGGTGTGTTTACTGCTGCCCATTACACGTCATACCTATGTTAATATTACAGTTGATTAGAACTGCAATGTTTACAGTTTGTGAAACTAACACATTTGTCATATAATCCACAGACTCCATACTTGAATTTGTTCAAAGGGTGTTTATATAGGTGCTAATAAGTGTAGGGGGGATTGCAGTGGGCTGAGTTGCTGATGGAGGAAAGTCCAGGTTAGAGTCCAGTCTATTTGTATCACAGGTGCATTGTCCAAGGGGGCATAGGAAGGGAAGCAATGGCAGCTCAAGGTGGACAGGGTGACAGAGTGGGACACAAGGGTGACATTTAGGAGAGTCTTATTTCCTGGTGGGGGTCTTGGCAATGTTCTCTGGCTTCTGCCTGGATCACAGGGACCACTTGTGGGGTGGTTCTCCTTCTGCAGGGGGTGGGGTGCTGGTGGCCTGTTGGTCCTGTGGCGGGGCCTCCTGTCCACTAGCGCCGGCAGAGGTGGTGGGCTGTGTCAGAGGCCTGTTGGTGTGCCACTGCCTCCCTCATGGTGTTGGCCATGTCTGCCAGCACCCCTGCAATGTTGACCAGGGTAGTGTGGATGTTTTTGCGGTCCTCCCTGATCCCCAGGTACTGTCTCTCCTACAGCCGCTGGGTCTCCTGCAACTTGTACAGTATCTGGCCCACGGTCTCCTGGGAATGGTTGTATGCTCCCAGGATCCCTGCAAGTGCCTCATGGAGAGTGGGTTCCCTGAGCCTGTCCTCCCCCTGACGCACAGCAGTCCTCCCAGCTTCCCTATTGTCCTGTGCCTCTGTCCCCTCAACCGTGTGCCCACTGCCACTGACCTCCGGTCCCTGATCGTGCTGTGTTTGTGGGGTTGCCTGGGTCCCTGTAGTGGTGGACACACTGCTGATTGACATGTCCTGGGGACAGAGGTATGGGCTCACTGGGTGGGTGGTGTTTCTTAAGGGGGGAGGCTCTGTTGTGGGTTGGGACTGTGGCTGGGTAACCGACTGTCCAGAGGTCACTGATGGGCCAGGTTGGTCATCGGGATCCAGGTGTGCAGAGCTGCTGTCGTCACTGTGGGCCTCTTCTGGGGGGGGACTGGATGTTGCTGGCACCTCATCACCGGTGACGTTGAGTGGGGGTCCTGTGGATATGTAAATGCAGTGTTATTGTATCTGAGTGTGCCATCTTGGGCATGGGTATGTTTCCCACTATGGTTGTTATTACCAAGACAGCTTTGGCTTGTGTGAGTTGTGCTTGGTTTGGGTAAGTGATTGTCACTAGTGTGCATACTGTGGTGATGGGTGTCCATGCATTGGTGTTGCATGCAGGGCTTGGTATTGGGATGGGTGGGTTGTGATAGTGGGGTATATGTGAGGTGGTGGAGTGATGGGGGTGGGGGTAGGGATAGGAATTTGTGATGGCATGCAGGTGGGGGGGAAGTAGTAAAGATTTGACTTACCAGAGTCCAGTCCTCCTGCTACTCCTGCGAGGCCCTCAGGATGGATGATCCCCAAGACTTGCTCCTCCCATGTTGTTAATTGTGGGGGAGGAGGTGGGGGTCCACCGCCAGTCCTTTGTACAGCTACCTGGTGTATTGCAACCACGGAACACACCTTCCCCCGTAGGTTGTTCCACCTCTTCCTGATGTCATCCCTTGTTCTTGGGTGCTGTCCCACGGTGTTGACCCTGTCCACGACTCTCCGCCATAGCTCCATCTTCCTAGAAATGGACGTCTGCTGCATCTGTGATCCAAATAGCTGTGGCTCTACCCGAATGAATTTCTCCACCATGACCCTTAGCTCCTCCTCTGAGAACCTGGGGTGCCTTTGTGGTGCCATGGGTATAGTGTGAGTGGTATGTGTGAGGGTGTGTGGGGTGATGTGTTGGGGTGTATGCTGTGAGGTGCATGGATGGTGTATGGGTGATGGTGTTATGTGGCTCAGATTCAGTGAGTGCTCCTGGCTTGTCTCTCTCTCAGTTGGCAATATTTTTTTTCATTGTAAGGGGTTGTGGGTATTGTGGGTGTGAGTTTTATATTGGATTGGGTGTGTGGGTGTGGCGTGTGTATATGTGTTAAGTGTATGTAGTTTGAATTGTCCAATGTGGTGTAGTTTTGTTAGTGTGTGTGTATTTTGAGCGTAGCTCTGTGTACCGCCAATGGTTTACCAAGGGTGAATGACTGCTGCGGTGATTCATAGGTCATGATGCTGTGGGTGTATTTCTGTTGGCTTAACGGTGTGATTTTTGGTACTGCCAGTTTATCACTGACCTTTGGTCTGGCAGACTTGTGTGGGTGTCTGTATAGTGGCGGATTTCTCTGTGTGGGTCATATTACCCGTAACGGTATACTACTGCAGTCACGGTATGTTGGCGGCCTTCAGCACAGCGGTAAGCGGCATTTAAAGCCAATGTTGTAATGAGAGACTTTGTGTCTTCAAATCCATATTACACGTTTAGAGTTGTTGGACAGGGTTGGTAGTGAACGTACTGCTGATGCCATCTGATGTTGTCTGATTATTGACCTGGCTGTTCACCTCTGTTACCTAGTGAACTGTCTCGCATGATACATAGCACAAATAAGTGCTATACAATGCTCATTGGTGTTCATCGTACGGGCACAGTACGAATTAAAGCAATAGACATTGACCTGTATCTGGAGGTACTGCATGTGGATCCACACAGCCATCTGACTTTCCAACCCATGTGAGTTCATTTCTAGATTAGGAATCTTTGATCTGAGGCCATTGTGAATGGGCACTCAGCTACTGATGTGTTTTGCTTGGGGTGATAGTGTGAGTGAGCCATTGCATTGCTGTCATTCCTGTATACTGTTCCACACTAGGATATTCAAGATGGTTTAGATAGGAAGTTAGTTTAACATGGGGCTATCTAATATTTGGTGCACTCTCCAGGTTTTCACAATGATGGGATATTACATTCTGGGAGTTTTAGTGCTATTATTGGCCATTACTTGACGTGCCATTTACAAGGGCTGTGGGGCTAGGTGAGTTTACATGTTGCATAGTAGAGAGGGGTAGAAGGGTATTCAGTCATTTGGACGGAGATGTAGTGGTGGTGTGTTAATTGGTGTGGGATAAGTTGTTGAGGAGCATGCAGTACCTGACAATTGTGTGACATGAATGTTGTGATGACTTACCTGACTCCACTCCCCCAGGTACTCCTGTCAGGCCCTCAGGATGCACAATGTCCAAGACCCTCTCTTCCTTAGATGTGAAAGTAGGGAGAGGAGGTGGTGGCACACCGCCATTCTTCAGTATGGCCATCTGGTGCTTGGATGCCATAGAACGTACCTTCCCCCTGAGGTTGTTCCACCTCTTCCCGATGTCCTCTCATCTGCATAGATAGCTGCCTACAGAATTGATTGTGTTGACTATCCCTTGTCACTACTTTTCCTGGCTATTGATGTTTGCTAGACCTGTACTCTGAACAGGTGTGGCTCTACCCTGACAATTTCGTCTACCATGACCTCACCTCATTATCTGTAAAACGTGTATGTTTTTGTGGGGACATGGTAGTTGTGGTGAAGACGGTTTTATTGTGTTCAAAGTGAAAGGCTGCAGGAAAGCTAAATGGTGAGGTGTAGGTGCTGTGATGTGAGTCAGTGACAGTTGTTGTGGGTTGTGTGTGGTTGTAAAATGTGTGCTGAATATGTTGTGCAGTTGTGTGATGTGTGGATAATGAAATGTTAATGGATGCCTATTCTTGCTTTTTGTTTTACCTATTTTAGAGTAGGATAGTGATTTGCGGATAGTGCAGCAAGAGGATAGTTCAGCCTAAGGCTAAAATACTTTTAATTGGAATAGCTGAACTTTGAGTTGCCCTAAACATGGTGCAGCATGTGTTGCCTGACTTTACTGGCATCACAGGGTGTACAGGATGTACAGTGAATACTGAACGCTTTTTACATATACCTTTCATTCTGTTGTTTATGGACAATATATTTTTGGATGAGTGTGTTTACCAGTCTAACTTGTATGCTGAACAGAATTTGAGGGACAACAGTGTCAGACTTAAGCCACACTCTCGAGCTAGCCTGTGGACTCCCAATGAGTAAACCTGTTTTGGGGTTTAACTTATTTATGGGCTTGATAAGGAAGTTGTTTCGGTCTTCATATTGGTCAACAAGTCCCTTGATGGCAACAGCTATATTTCCTGCAGCCTTGAGGTGTGATTAGTATTTGCTTCTGCTTCGGATGCTGCATGTTGTTGACAATGCTTCAGCATTGCCATGAGATCTCCATGATTGTGTCCATCCCCTCAAGACTGGGCCTGTTCTTGGTCATTTTTTAGATCACTTTTCAGAGATCTATGTTCCAGTCAAAATAATAGCTATGAATGAGTCTTTGGTCCTTTTGAAACATGGTTGGTGTATGTCTATAATTTCAGGGTGTACACTGGTGATGATTGTTCTATTGACCACCCCCCCCCCATGTTTTTCCGTCCACATTTGGAGTCAGTAAGAAAATAGTGTGGGAACCTGGTGGAGGATTTTCTAGCAAAGGTCACTATTTATACATAGATAACAAATACACATGTATGCAATTGTTCAAGGAATTGTTCAAATTGGTAACCAGTGCTTGTGGCACAATCTGTCCTAACCATAAAGGTTACCCTAACAAGCTTGTATGTAAAAAAAGCTTCAGAGGATACAATGCAGAGCCTTGCATAGCATAGCGTTGAACTTCTACCTGTGAAATTTTCAGACTGGAGAGTCCACATGCTGAGAACCATTCATGATGAAAGCATTTCACCTGTGACCGTTTGGGATCAGGTTCCTGAAATGCACAAACCTGGGTGCATTGTACACTGCAATTAGCACATGGATGGTGTAGCTAGAGTAGATCAGAGGTTACACTGCTGTTTGTAAGGCTTACATTTGGTATAAGAAGTTGGCTATCCATTTGTTTCAATTGCAACCTTCAATGTTTTTGTTGTAGTCAAAGATCGTTCTCCAGATTCAAAATTGACTTTTGTTCTGCGTCAGGAGTCTGTGATAGCCTTGTTGATGTTGTATAGTTTGGGTTGATTGTGCCTCAAGCAATGGTGTCCAATTTGAACAATTCCTCGAACAATTGCACACCTGTGTAGTAGTTATCAATGTTCCTAGAGTTAGAGTGGTGGAAGAGGGGGTTAGATTGAAAGATCACCACTTTCCTGATTACATTCTTCCTATTACAGAAACTTTTCCTGTAGGAGTTGTAGAGTTCGTATCTGAGAGCTGTGCAGGAGGAGAGTCATATGTACTGCTCCGAGCATCCTTTTAATCCTGGGCTGTGTGTGGTCACATGTTTTAAATTGTACTACATGTACCACATGCAACAGAAGTATTGAGAGCAACCATGAGCGGAAAAGTTAATTGAGTGTTCTGGATTGTTTTATATATTTTGTTCAGCTTCACAGTTTGCAGTAGTTTGATATATTTAGTTAGACCTGTGGTGTTTATAGTCATAGTTTCTTTTTCATCACCTTCAAAATGATTTGTGTTTTTTTTCTTAAAAAAGTAATGGCGGTTTGTGTGGCTAGGCACCTGGCTGGCAGTGTGTATGGGCTGGCATTTGCCTGGTGTTCTGCGCAGACTTGCGCCTGGCTGGTGTTGTGTGTAAACTGGTACTTGTCTGGCCCTGTGCGTAGACTAGCTTCCAGACAGCATTTCCCCAGTCTCCAGGTAAAAAATGCTACTGTGGTGTGCTCGGGGTGGTACCTGGCTTGTGAGGTGCATACACTGACACTTGGTGTGCATGGACTGGTGCTTGGCTGGCAGTGCATGTAGACTGCACTTGCCTGACATGGTGGGCTGGTGGTGCGGGCTGATGCTTTGCATGGACTAGCACTCTGCTGGAGGTGTGTATGGACTGATACTTGGCTGGTGGTATGCATGGACTGGTGCTAGGCTGGTTGTGGGTATATGCTGGCATTTGTGTGTATAGTGACTTGCTGTTGGTCACTACCCTCACATTCCCAAACACCAGTCCACACACTTCGTCTGCCACCAGGAAGTGTGATTGCTATCATAGGCATGTGGATGTTTGAAGTTTATGGGACCTTGAATAGTGCTGTCTGTTGATGTAAGTATTGTAATGTGGTCGGCCCGTGGCTGGCGGTGTAAATGGTTATGTGTGTGTCACACATGAAAGGTGTGTGAATGGCCTTTAAAGGTGTTTGGTGCCTTGTTGTGGTTTTACCCCTCAGTTGCGGTGAATCCTGGGTTCAGTTTTTTTGAAACTTCAATTATAAACAGTGTATTTTATTTTTGTGAGATCTCTTGTTAATAAACTTTTCATTTTGAACCTTTCACTCATCCTAGTGTCAAATCCAACCAGCAGGTCTTTGTACTTGGGGAATAGGTGGTTGAGAAGTAATATTTGTCTGTTCTGTCTTTCTCTGACAGGGTGTACACTGCCATTAGGGAAAATCTACCAACTTTAGATATTTTTCATAAATTAGACACATAACGGGGGGTGCAGGGAGGTGTGTGTCTTGCAGATGCCATCAACTTTTCTTACTCACAGTGTCCTGCAAAACTCACAATTTAACTAAAATCACTCATTTCTTTGCTTTTCTGTGCCATATATTCTTCCAGAAGAAGATGCAAACCACAAACTTTCTACAACACGATTTTCCCCACTTATCCCAATAAAAATGCTGCACCACTTGTGTAGCTAGGCCTAGTGCCCGCAACAGGAGCAGATCAAACTAATATCATCGGGAGTCCTCACAAAGGGACCCTTATTGACCTTGGTTTGCATTGTTGTGCTGCAGACACTAAGCCCAGCCACACAAGTGAGGTGCTATTGCAAAAAGGCTCCGTTTTCAGTAGAAAAATGTAATTTTTCCATGTTGCGTTTTGGGCCATTTCCTGTTGTGGATACTAGGTCTACCCGCACAAGTGAAGTACCATTTTTTACCAGAAGACTATTCTGCGTGGAAGGAAGTTGGTGGAAGTTTCCAGAACATTCTATTGCAGACTTGTGAAGGAAATGTATGTTTGGCACATTTTGAGGTTTGCAAGGGATTCTGTGTAACACAAACTGGTGAGAGCCACACAAGTGACCCTATCCTCAATTCTCCTAGGTGTCTAGTTTTCAAAACTGTACATATTTGCTAGGTTTCCCTACCTGCATTTGAGCTAGGACCCAAAATCCACAGCTAGGCATATTGCAAAAAAAGGGTCAGTTTCCGGTGGAAAAAATTTCATGTGTCCATGTTGTCATGTTTTGGGCCATTTCTTGTTGCAGGCACTAGGCCTACCCACACAGGTGAGGTACCATTTTTATGAGAAGATTTGGGGAAATACTGGGTGGAAGGATGCTTGTGGCGCCTCATAGATTCTGCAGCTTTCCATCAGAGAAATAGAAGGGAAATGTGTTTTTTAGTCAGTCAGTCAAAAATCTTTATTCAGATCTATTATAGATATCCATAAAAGAACATATGTACAAAGTTAATTAATAGGTTAAAAAGATAAAAAGAAACATCAATAAATAGTAATAGCATATATGTACACAAGATGATCATTACAATAATTAGAACCTCTAAAAATGTGCATACCTGATCAAATAGTCATATGGACATCTAAAATATTATTTGCCGAACTGTGCATCAATAAATAGCAAATGGGATATAGGTACATAGGATCATCAGTACAATAGTTAGAACCTCTTAAAATTCACATACCTGAGCAGATAGTCATTTGGTCATATAAAATATTATTTGCTAAGCTGTGCAAATGTATATCAAAATGCTTAACAGTTAGAATCAAGATATTTCCTTTTTTATCGCTGCAGCAATAAAGCGATAAATAACCATACAACTCAAATCATACTGGAGTAACTGCAGATGAAAAATATCTTCCTTACACCTCCCGATATTTAGTGATTTAAGAAGTGGCATTAAAAAGACCTTCCTCTGCTCTTTGTACAGCTTACAGAATAAAAACATATGCATTTGTGATTGTTCTGTACGCATATCACATGGACCAGGTATTAGGTCCTTATTGCGGTACACCTTAGGGGGATAAGCCACTAAAAAATGGGCCAGGCCCAGGCGAAACCTTGTCAGGAAAAATCTATGGTTCTGAGGAACAGTTAAAAGATAGGGTTTGATTTTAAATGTAGTACACAAGGGAAGATAATCTCTCACCATGCCTTTCTCCAAATCGTGCATCTCTCTATCAGTAGCCAATTTCTCTTGAAATTCATTTTGTACTACTGGGATGTCCTGCTTGACTATGGCCCCAGGGTTAAAGAATAAGTCTAATCTGTTAAGGCTGCTCAGGGACGCTTTAATGTACATACCCGAGGAACATCTCTGTACTCCATCCAGCCTCATGCAGTCCATAAGCAGTGTCTGAGTGAGAGCTGCTTCCAGCCTAGTCCAAATAGACATCCAGAGGGCTAAAGGGGCTAACTTAATTAGGTCCTCCAGAAAGGGGAGACCTAATTCTACATGTGGAATTGTAGCGGGAACGCTATGTTAGAGAGAGAGTAGACTTCTCAGAAAATTGTTTTCCCTTATTTGCAGAGATGATGCGCCTGTATAGCCCTATACCCCAGGACCACATCTGACAATCAAAGTAGGCTTTGCTTTACAGATGGTGGTAAGGGGCTTTAGTGGTGCGCAGCCTAGTTTGATAATGAATTTGCGTAAAGCTGCCACTGCTTGGTTGTATTGTGTGACCCTAATTTTTCTAAGGTGCTTCCAGTTAGACCCATTATCAAAGGGAATTCCCAAATACTTGAAGGTATTTACACTGCTCAGTTGGATGCCTTCAATATAAAACGGAGGGGCTCTAGTTCTTGGACAGCCACAGATCATAGTGTATGATTTTGTTTTGTTTGTGGACAATCCCAAGGCTGTCGTGAAATCCACAAATCTGTTTAAAAGTTTTTGGAGGCCCCTTCTAGTTCGTGTTTGATCAAATATTTTGAGTTTTGCAAAGGATTCTGGGTATAACAACCTGGTGAGAGCCACTGAAAGCTTTTTGCATATACGTTTCTTAGAGGTCTAGTTATCCAAAATATATAGGTTTCCTAGGTTTCCCTTTGCTGCTGGTTGAGAGGGACCCAAACCCCACAGTTAGGCACATTTCAAATAAAAACATCAGTTTTCATTAGAAAAATGTGATGTGCCTATGTTGGGTTTTAGGCTGTTTCCTGTCACAAGACAATAAGCAATAGGCCTACCCACACAAGTGAGGTACCACATTTATCAGAAGACTGGGGGACTGCTGGGTGGAAGGACATTTGTGGCTTCCCATAGAATCCAGAACTTTCCATCACAGAAATGTGAAATAAAGGTGTTTTTTAGAGAGATCTTAAGATTTGCAAAGGAGTCTGGGTAACACAACCTGGTGATAGCGATGGTCAGTTTTCAGTGGAAAAATATGATGTGACCATTTGCATTTTGGGCTGCTTCCTGTCACGGCCACTAGGCCTACACACACAAGTGATCTACAATTTTTATCGGGAGACTTGAGGAACACAGCATAGTGGAATAAGTGTTATTACCATTGTATTTCTCTGCATTTTCTCCTTCAAAATGTAAGACAACGTGTAGGAAAGAAATCCCATTTTAATTCTCACAAATTTCAGAGATGTGCAAATAACCAGTGCCTCTAAACTCCATATCTTGTGCCCTTTTCGGAAATACATAGGTTTCCTTGATTTTTTTATTCACTATTTATATTTTACCATATGAATTGCTGTATTAGAAGCAAACAGTAAAAAAAACATTGCAATGTACAGCTCAGTTACCGGCTCTGCGTACCTAGAGCTGTTCGAAAACCCACTGGCCTTATATATCCAAACAAGCTGAAAGGTGTAGCATATGTAATGGTGTAATGATTTTGTAAATTAGAGGTCATGATGAGAAGTTACACATTTTTTCCCAAACATGACCAAAGTTTAGCTATATGTTGCCTAATTTCTTGATCTCCTCATGGGGAATCCACAAACCCTGGATACCCTTTGAATCCCCAAGATGTTGGGAAACAAAGACGCAAATTTAGAGTTAATAGCTTGGGTGGACAAATAGTTACGGAGGCCCAAGCACAACGCACCTCAAATAGGAAATATAGGCCCTCATTCTGACCCTGGCGGTCTTTGACCGCCAGGGCGGAGGACCGCGGGAGCACCGCCGACAAGCCGGCGGTGCTCCAATGGGGATTCCGACCGCGGCGGTAAAGCCGCGGTCGGACCGGCACCACTGGCGGGGTCCCGCCAGTGTACCGCGGCCCCATTGAATCCTCCGCGGCGGCGCAGCTTGCTGCACCGCCGCGGGGATTCCGACCCCCCCTACCGCCATCCAGATCCCGGCGGTCGGACCGCCGAGATCCGGATGGCGGTAGGGGGGGTCGCGGGGCCCCTGGGGGCCCCTGCAGTGCCCATGCCACTGGCATGGGCATTGCAGGGGCCCCCGTAAGAGGGCCCCTACAAGTATTTCACTGTCTGCTGCGCAGACAGTGAAATACGCGACGGGTGCAACTGCACCCGTCGCACAGCTTCCACTCCGCCGGCTCGATTCCGAGCCGGCTTCATCGTGGAAGCCTCTTTCCCGCTGGGCTGGCTGGCGGTCTGAAGGCGACCGCCAGCCAGCCCAGCGGGAAAGTCAGAATTACCGCCGCGGTCTTTCGACCGCGGAACGGTAACTTGACGGCGGGACTTTGGCGGTCGGCCTCCGCCGCCCGCCAAGGTCAGAATGAGGGCCATAGGCTTAGAACATGGAGGAAAAGGCCTAGCAGCTAGGACGTTAAGAAATTGTGTGTGAGCATCAAATATTGAGTTTGTATGTAAATTTAATTTGTATTAGCCTTCATTAAAATGTTTCACATTGTAGTGTATATAGTAAATTTGTAGTATTTCACTAATTGGATTTAGTTAATTATATGCTCAGTTATATTTATGCTCAATAGTCTATCTACTGTATTAATTATCGATTGCAGATTGTAAAGGTTCTGTAACGGAATGTGTGGGAAATCGAGCACACAATGAAAAACTGTTTAGGAGCTCGGAGTGTACTGGGGTGATTATATACGACAAACTTAAATGAATACAAAATGTTTCATCAACTCATCTGTGTCCGTGGTTATTCAGCTCATTATAAGGGCCTGGTAAGTGGGTACACTGGCCAAGTAGAATTGTCATTTTAAAACCTCACACACAGACACTGCAGTGGTAGGTCTCAACCATGCCTACAGGGTTATTTATGGGTGGCACAACCAGTGCTGCAGGCCCACTAGTAGCATTTTATTTATAGGCCCTGGGAACCTCTAGTGCACTTTACTAGGGACTTACTAGTAAATAAAATGTGACAATCATTGATAAGCCAATTACACATACATTTTACCCAGGGAGTATTTGCACTTTAGCACTGGTCAACAGTAGTAAGGCGCCCAGAGTACCAAAAACAGCAAAAACAGAGCTCAGCACTTAATCAAAACATGGGAAGCAGAGGCAAAAAGACAGAGGAGACCATGCCAAGTGTCTTATCCAGGTGTTTGTTGACACCTGTTCGGTATAAGTCAATAAGGACGCTCAATGAAGGACCACACGCAAATTATGAATACAATTTAGCTTTACTAGAATTTCAGGTGAATATATGTATTTAGCACATCAACAATAGTAGAATAAGAATAGCAATAAAAAGCATCTATTTATATATGAGTACACTACAAAGAGCATCTATGCATATATATATAAGCAAAGAGTTCATTGACAGATATAAGCTTTGATCAACTGTATACCAAAATGCATCACACTACGATGTTCAGGAAGCAAAATATAAACGACTTGAATACTTCAGATAAGCTTTGATTTACTACACACCAAAATGCATGTTTCAATTACTGCAGCAGGCTCACACTGCGATGTTCAGAAAGCAAAATATAAACGAGCTGAATACTTCAGATTAGCTTTGATTAACTGCATACCAAAGTGCATGTTTCAATTACTGTAGCAAGCTCACACTACGATGTTCAGAAAGCAAAATAGAAACGAGCTGAATACTTCAGATTATAAACACAGTGCAAGCATAATAATCAATCATAATAATAGAGCAGAGAAACAAAGGCCTTTCATCCCTGTGTGGAACTTAACTTAGTCCACGAAATGCTGGGAAGCCCTCTACCGCCTGCTTGGACCTCTCTCTCCCTCAAGCGTCACGGTCTCTGAACAGCAAAACAGGGAGGCAGCGCTGGGCCATGGCAGCTTTCACAACCCCATCTGCGAGCTTCAAATCCCTCACCCGCACTTCAGTGCTTAAAAAACTCGAAGCTTGGATTCTATCTCTTTCTGGCATTGTCTAGCTATGTTATCAGCACTTGGCTGCTCTGCCTTCCCCAGCCTTTATTTTCATTCCATCTTCTCCCAGTACGCTCGTTCTCAAGGTTAAGACAGAGTCTTCTACACAAACAAGCTTGAAAATAATATCATGAACTTTTCCACGTTGTTCAGGGGTTTCAGCAGGCATCACGCTCATCTACACTGCTCAAGCTAATTAACCCTTCGCGTCACAATGTCTTCCACACCTTTCCCTATACTGATCACCAAGGATGCCAGGTCTAATGGACTGTGAAACTGTTTATGGCAATAACAGCAATGCAAAGGCCCACTCCCACTAATATTACAAGCAAACAGAACTACAGTTGAGTGCCCATTAAACTGCCCTTAAAAAACATTCCTAAGATTGAAATGTACTTACCTGGGGTGGAAATCTAGATGCTAAAGTGGATGCAAATGCAGTACATCCAGATAGAGGTCAATGTTTATTGCTTATTCCCATACTGTGTCTCTACTCTGACACTATTGTGCATTGCCCATCTTTTTTTTGTTTAATAGGCAATAAAAGTTAACACCCATGTCAATAGTCAAACAACATAAGATGGTATCACCAGTCTAATGGCTACCAACATAGTTTAACATATTTAAGCATGGTGTACAATAGTGAAATCACAGAGTCTCATGTTGTGCTGAATAAGATTTTGAAGCAGTTGTCATTGTCATTTCTTGGGATCATGTTAAGGCTCTGTGTGCATCTCACACAACATCACTAATACTCTGAATGGAACATGACTTGTATCACTTACTGCAACTCTGTATTCCACTTCTTCCACAGGTAACCTTGCCATTGCCACCAGGGAGAGGATACCAGAGACTGCCACTACTCCTCTGGCTGAAGGCCTCACTGAGGACAATACCCCTGGATTTGTGGACACTGAAGATGAAGCTGGCCCATCAAGGACACCTGTTCATTCAACAACTGTCAGCCTCACCCAGAACACAGCAACTCCTCCCAGCCCTGTTGCATCAACATCACAGGCAACCATTTGCCCCCAAACCTGTGTCCCCAAGACTGTTTCAACCACTGTGTGTCCCCCCAGTACAGGTACCAGAGTCTCACCTTGTCATCCCTGACAATGATGGTCCTGCTACCACTGGGTGTAGGCACACTGTGCCAGGGGCACAGGCATGTGGGGGTAGGATGCATTGAAGGAATGGTGTAGGCCATAGGATGGGGGCTTCAGGGGACAATGCTGACCAGGAAGCCATCTCCCAAGTCTTGGGAGCCTACCAACATTCCTAAGGCTAATGGGACACACAGTCACCATGCTGAGGGAAATCCAAAAGCTGTAGAGGAACAACCACCCAGAAGTTATGCAGCAGTGGCAGGCACAAAATGCCATCCTTGCTTCTATTGCTGGGTGCTGAGGGAAATTAATACTACTCTGAGTAGGTCTGCCACTCAACATCAGGCCTCTTCCACTAGTAATGACTCTTCAGGCCCTTCAATGTTTATGGCTGCTATTAGAATGGAGGCCAAGCCAGGGGAAAGATATGCCTCAGACACCCCATCCTATGTAGCAGAGGAACCCCCAGCAGATGCCAAGGCCAAACCCACTGCCAGGAAGAAAACCTCTCCTGACTAGTTCCCCTTGTGTGCCACAGATATACCCTGTTGACTGTTCTGAAACCTAACTCCATTTTCCTGTGGTGCAAGGACAGTGGACTTGTGTCACCTAATGGAGTATCAGCTACCCTGATGATTCCAGCCACCATGACTGAACTCTTCACTGATTACTGATTGTGTTTTTTTGGTTACTATTCACACATATTGGTTTGCACTCCCCAATGAATAACACTTCAACATAGGGTCCCTTGTAAGTGTCATTTATTAACCATTTACAGCTGTCATGTATGCCCACTATAGTATCAATATGTACCTCTGTATTGTACAGCCTTTGTTATGGACACCACACCTATACTCTATCACCAGGCGACTCATTACATCGGGGTTGTATAATAGACAGAAGCCAATACAGCTGTATTCTTCATCTCTAAACATTTATTTCTAGATTTGCAAATAGCCTATAGAATAGTACTGCTAGTGACTTATGATTGTCTGCTTAGGTGTCATACACTACTAACCCACAGGACAGAGAAGTTAGGGACATGTCAGTCTTCTTACAAGCCAGGAGGCATGCAGGCTGGTCCTTTGTAACACCACGTCTTATCATTTACCCATATATTAGCTTCATAATAATCATACCCCATGATACATAATGAGATTAGTAGTGATGTCTCCAGTCCAGGGACCTTTCACTGACCACGATACCCTACCCACAGCCTCTCACCTACGTCAGTCCACAGATACATGCACATTGCTGTGCAAAGTAGGAGCACACTGACAACTATGTTCAAGGTAGGTCACATAGAACACAAACCATTATGATGGTAAAGGCTATGGTGCACTATTTTCACATCAGACACACAGGGACACACACATGACACCATTTGAAAACCTCCAGTACCAAACAGGTCTCTTTGGTTGGAAAAACCCCTTCCACCCCAGCCTCCTGACAGTCTGGCCATATTAGTTAAACTACATACATTCATGCCAATCTATACCAGTATTATTCCATGTTCACATCTCATATCTGCCTGCAATTTCCAAATGCCTCTGACACTGTCTGTAAATTGCCAAAGACGAAGAGCCAAACAAAAACTCAGCAAATCTGTGATTGACAGAGATAAGGGATAGGACATAACTGTAAACTTACATTAATTCTGACAAGTCATTTGGACAAATGTGACTTTGCTTGTGCAGTAACATCTCAGGACACTGTATACCACAATGCACTCTACACAATACTAACTTACAATCTGCATGACTTATTGGCACTGGAGCAAACTAAGACCTCACAGATGATAGAAAATAGGAGGTGGCATGCCATCAATTGTAGTTTACAACATTAACTCTCAATATTATGGAAACATTACATACCTTTAGTAATTTGAAGTACTGATTGATTATATGTCCCTTGAAGTTTCCAGCTTCATCTTCATCAGGCTCATCATCAATTTGGCAAATCTGAATTTCCACGCAGTGGTTCTGCTGGCTCCTCCTCATCTGGTAGTGAATGGAATCTCAGGGCAAGGTGGTGGAGCATGCAGAAGGCAACAATTATATCACATACCCTGTTGGATGAGTAGAGAAGAGCTCCTCCAGATATGTCCGGGCAGAAAAATCTTGCCTTCAGCAGCCCAAAAGCCTACTCCATGACACGCCTTGTCTTTCCGTGGGCCTCACTGTAGCGGACTTCCCCTGGCATGGTTGAGCCTCACTGGTGTCAACAGCCAAGGATGTTTTGATTAGCCAGAGTCCCTTGTAAGGAATAGCTACAACAACACAAACATATATCTTGGTCATTCAGTATAGCGATAGCACAAGATAAACTCTGCAAAAACACATGTCAAATATGACTCATCAACTAGCCAGGTCCTCTCTGTATAGAGTTGTTCCATCAGCAGTGTGAATTTGCTGTTCCACATGATGAAGGAATCAGGGACTGAATCCTGGAGACTTTGTAGATACTTGTGAAATGTACTGGTCTGCCAAACACACCACTTGGACGTTGATTGAGTTGTAGTTTTTCCTGTTCCTGTATACCTATTCAAAGGCAGTGGGGGGGAACAAGGCTACATGGGTGCCATCTATAGCTCCAACAACATGTGGAATGTGTCCCAAAGCATAATATTCTGCCTTTACATAAGCCAATTCCACCCGTTGGGGAAACCTGATGTAGCTGTTCAGGTGTTTAAACAATACACACAGTACATCTTTCAAAACCAGATTGAACATGGGCTGAGACGTCACTGTATTTTGAAAGGACCCAATGGCCAGGAAGTGTAGCAAAGACATGACTTGAATGGTGGGAGGTATTCTATTGGGACTGTGAATGGCAGGCATCAGATATGTCTCCAATTGATCGCAGAGATCCATGATTGTATGCCTATTCAGGTGATAGATATGTATTATGGGTCTTTTCTCCATTGTGTCCAGGTCTACTAGTGAGTGGGACATTGTAGGTTGTCTTCCTCTACTCATGCCAGGGTAACTATGTGGATAAAAAATAGATTGTATGTTACTTTGACAATGTACACATAATGGATCTGTTCAAATAGAAGTCACACATATCTCCATATGTCACATACAACATATGACATTAGAAGTACACCATCTTGATATGCATCCTATGACAGACCCCTTGGTCCACATTCCATTAATCCTCTGATGTACTAGACAGGCATATTTCTCTGTGACTGTCAGTGTTTGATAGTCCAACCTAGTTTACATGTGACACATATTTGTTGCATCTACACTCCATTGTCATGGCACATAGGATGCTGAGAATAGGTTATCATTTGTATTACCACTAATTCCTCTGTTAACCAGCTTTTATTACACACATCGGCAGACAAATGAAGATGAAGGCAGCTCTTACTAATAGTTTGCAGACTATAGAGATTTGTCAATGATGCAGATACCATAACTTTTCTATTCATATATATGCCTCAAAATGGCAGCTGCCTGACCTCTTATACTGGACTTAAGGAAATGACCTAACTCCGCCGGCAGATGTTCTCCTGGGCCAATAGTTAATGTCTGCCGGCTGTGACGGTCATGTATGTGATGGATGTGACTGCTATTTTGTGCCGTAATGACAGTGCTGCCACCAAGACCTCTGGTACCTGAGCTGCTGTGTACTGCCTCTCAGAGGTATCATGCCATGTCCCGTAGGTGATAGAGCCCCAGCCTTCACTCCAGAAGAGCTGGAGAAGCACATGGATGAGGACCTACCCCTGTGTGGAAGACTATTTGGGGCACCAGAGGAGCAGGTGAATCCAATGGTATACCAATGTATGAGAGGTGGAGTGTATGATGGTGTACATGAAATGTGAGGTAGGGGATTGAGCAATAATGTCTGGGTGTATGTGACTGTGTACATGTGCAGAGGCAGACATCCAGAACTGAAACATGGTAGCTAGTGTGTAATCTAACTTCCTTCACACGCAACAGTAATGGTGTGAGAAATGTTCATAGAGACATACCATGTATTGGATAATAATGTGGCCTGGTCTTATGTGTCTAGTCAATACCAGTTACTGTTCATGCACACTTGGGCTGGCTACAGATGGTAAATAGTGAATGGGTTTGGACTGAGAGGAAGGGTATGTTTGCTAACTGACTGAAGTGTTCAGACCACTTGTGTTTGGATGGTGAATTTGGATAATAACTTTTTCCTTTTGTCTGTGTTATTCACGCAGGTCAACGCCCTTCAAAAGAAGGGATTCTGGCGTGCCATCGCCAAGCAAATGCAGACCCTGGAGTTTCTCAGCTGGCAGGGCATCCACTGTAGGAAGCGGTGGATCACCTGAGACTCTGGGCCTGGAAGAATGCAGAGGACAGCAGGTGATGTCCTCCTAATGAGGGAGGGCTGCTCGTCGGACATTGACCCCCTTAATGGCCTGCATGTTGGCTGTGGTCTAACCTGAGTTGGATATGCGTTTGAGGGCAGCACAGCAGCCACAAAGGGTAAGTACTGACTACACACATGTATATCCCTCTGCCAGTTCAGTATGATGTGTGAATACTTATGCAGTGGCAATATGGTAAGTGCTAAAGGCAAATGGTCCCTTAGGTACACCTAGGTGTACAACTTATAACATTAACATTGGAGCTTCTAGTATGTATAGGGACATTAAACCAATATGAACCATATTGTATTGAAACATGTGGTGATACTAATGTGACAGTGTCATATGTGTAGCACTATACTGCTCTATAGATAAACTGCTGGGTCATCCTTACTACATACTAATCCATATTCCAGGTAACCTGTTGGTAAGTCGTTCAGGTCTTGTCTCTGTCCATTCCTATTTTACTGGGTCTAGCTCTATGTGCAACACAGGGTCTGACAGGTGAGAAAGAGGCCAATTAATCATGATTTATGACCTAGATATAAAGTTCATGTGAGGGTGTGGTCTCAATCTGAAAGTTCAAATGCCATACTTACTACACTTACTCTGAGGTGTGAGGAGGTGCCCCCATAGTTAAGTGAGGACTGTACGTTGGAAAACTAAACTGATGTATAATCAGGATGGACATCCTACATGATGAATAGCATAGTAGTATTTCTACATTCCCAGTGCAAGGCATGTCATAGAAAGGTGAGTTCAGACTTTTTGCCCTATGTACATGGTAATGTGAAGGTAAGTGGCTAGGCTGCTATTCCCTTAGCCAATATATTGTGGGCATGCGCAATGGGGCAGGACATCTCATAAATGGTACAATATACACTGTTATTAGCTAATATCATGTGTTCACTGGTAAATTAGGCCATTTTCCTGATATCTGATCTAAGTATGGCATACTTATTGTAGCTATTCTGAATCTGTTTAGATGGATGTTAGTATGGCTAAGCTCAATTTGCACTGGCTTCATTGTGTTCATTGTGTTGCTGGTTTTGTTGTTGACATTCACATGTTGGTGGAATGGTTTATGCTATCAGTCAATTTTCTACACTCTAAGTGTATGTCTTAATCATGGTCACTTACAAGCTTGTTTTGGTCAGTGTAACTTTTCTCCAAAGATGTTAGGTTACTCATGTCTGAAGTGCTGACGTCATGTTGTGATTTGGATAATGTTGATGTGAGTTTAATGAGTTTAATGATCATCAGTATTATTTGTGCTGTGTGTGGCCTTCTTGCACATGACAGTTATCCATTGTATTGAAGGTATTGGTATGGTTCCTGGGTTTATCTGTGGGTAAATCCTGTGTCCTGGGTCGCCCCTATTGCTGTACTTGACTTTGTTTTCTATGTGATGATTGTTAAGATGAGTAGGTCCACAAATTGTGTATTAACCTATTGATACATGTGTTGCTGAAATGCATATGAGATCTATTATACTCCAACTTTGGATATGCCAAATGGGGTAGGCACATCTGTCGTTTTTGAATTTGTGAAAGTAACAGATGCTACGGATGGAGAATCGGAGACGCTACGAGGACAGCGAATCGGAAACGCTACGGAGTGCTGAAGGAGATGCTGCGGAGTGCTGACGCAATCTTACCGTGCTGCGCTCCATCATCTGAGGAGGAGGAGTGAGGAGCTGCTGCTGGGCGGCGGGGCGGTGGCAGGAGGCTGTGAGGAGGATACAGGAGTTTGCGTCATGACTGTAGTGGTTTACTGGTGCCAGGGAGTAGGGAAGCCGGGAAGGCCGAGGCTGAGAGGCTGGAAAAGCCACAAGAGGGTTAATTATGCCCAGAAAGACCGGAATGCCTGCCACTTCCACTTCCACATCTGCCCTGCCTTTGTCTGCCCTTTACCTGCCCTCACCCATGCTAGTGCCGGGTGCTGGTGCCCTGACCTGGTTGCTGCAACCGGGAGCAACCAGGAGCCTGTGAGGAGCCTGAGAGCTATGCTTTTCCTGCCCCATCCTGCTCTGTCCCTACTCTACAGTTGGGGAATTGGACGGAGGACTGAGAAGATTCGCTTGCACGGAGACCCATTACACGCGGGGACGCAGAGCAGAGTAGCCCTGGCGGAGTGCTCCTCATTGCACTGCTTCTGCATTGCGCTCTTGCATACCATACCGCTACTGAGTAGCAAAAAGCCTGCCTGAATGCCTCTAGGTGAGCAGAGGCTTTTCTGAGGCTCCCTCTGGTCAGCCCCCAGCCCCGGCTACGTGTGTGGAGTGGTGCCACTGAAACCCGTTTTAGCCTGACTGCAGAGGGAGACGGGGAGCAGATCAGCAGTGAGGTAAGGTGTGGTGTGGACTCCTGAGCCCCTGAACCTTGTACCCTGCAGGCATGTGGTGTGGTGCTGTTGGAGCACCATGGTACTGAGTGGCCAGGGAGGCAGCAGGCTGAAGACCCGCTGAAGTCCCACTGAAGGATCATCCTTGAATTGTGGTGGCTGTGGTGGATGTGGCTGAAGTAAAGTGGCAGTGGTGAGGACTGATTGAGTTTTCCCTTGGGGCAAGGAAATATGCGATACCCCAGTGGGAGGTATACTAGAGATACTGGGGGCCCCATTACACTTCACACCTTCCCCCACCCCCCACCTCCACCTGCCACCCCTTTCAACCCTCTTGATACGCCACTGTCAGGAGCTGTGTTGAGAACTGTGCTAAGAACTGTGCGTCTGGTGTACCCTCCCTCCAGCCTGGTACGTGGCCAGAAGACCAGAGGATCTATTAGGGGGTCAAACAAGGGTCTACTGAGCCTTACTGACCCAGCAAGACAACAAACAGTAAAACCCAGGACTGAGACGGGCAATTAATCGGCGTAGTGTGGCTGTGGCATTAGAGCTAGAGCCTAGGATTGGGCCGGAGAGGGGCGGAAGCTGGCACCGCCACCTGGATTCGGGGCAAGAAGTAAGAAGCAGCATAGCATATTGCACACTGTGACCACCCTAGTCACTGTGATTGCTGAAGTATAGCCCAAGCCATCCCAGGACACTGCTAACTATGAACAAATCTGACGATAAATTAACTGTTCCCGGATTTAGGCTGAAAGCAACAGAGAATGACGCTGAAAAACAAACAGAGTCTTAATGCAAGACAAACTGTGCCCAGATGCTCAATGAGAGTATTTAGTAGACTAGTTATGATGCACCCCAAGGTAAAAGGAATCGGGTGTAAAGCCCCAGGTGCAGGAGGGCCGTCAATGCCTCTCCTCTCCCAGGGCTCCTATGGACCTATGTTCACAGGACCCGGGTCCTCCCCTGTTGCACCTCCCACATCCCCTATACTCCTGGCTAGTGCCAGCCGCGAGGCTAGTAGCAGGGCAGACGGTAGACCCCTCAGGAAGCTAATAACCAGCTTCTATCAGAAGGTGAATAAGGCACCACTGCTGCAACAGACCAACGAAAAGACCAACGCAAAGCTGAAGGCGAAGGAAAAGGAGGGGTCTAGGGTCCAGGAGGGTGACCTGGAGAAAAATTACAATGCTAATGACCATGGGGTTGATGAGGAAGGAGAGCTCGATGAATGATTGGTAAGAGAAGTCGAGAAAAGAGCTGCCGGAAGCATTGTTGTAGGCACTGAACTCACTCTGGTTGGACCACTAGGGTTTGTGCCAGTGGATGAGGTGGTGAAGGTGGTTGAGGAGCAAATTTGTGGAAATCTGTGTTCTATGCCGAAGAGCCAACTTAGTGTATCGGAGTCCACGAGGCTGAGGTGTAGGCCTCGGATATCACAGAGAGGGGAAGACTGTGGTGGCATATTCGAGCCCTCCGTGATCTTTCTACCAGCAATCTGCTGCCATCAGGCAACGGATCTGCTGATCGGGCGACCAGAGTAATGGTAACATAAGAGGGAAAAGTGACTAGCGAGAGCTCCCTGATGTTCCTGGACTTCACGCTTCCTGACATACCATGTAGCTTGGCGCCAACTGAGAATGCAAAAGGACCTGGAGAACCACCTAATGCTTGGCTGACCTTTGGTGATAGATTGGCAGAGGTCACCCCTGATTTTAAGTTTATTAATAATAGCTCCTCCCCTAGTGGGGGTTTCTGCTCGATTGATTCTATATATCAGCACCTCTCTCCCTGCCCACGTCAAGAGTCCCCACAAGGGTTTATAATTTCAGAAGCTAGGATCACATAAAAAAATATTCTAGCATCGATCCTCGCATTACTTGAGAAATTTCTTGGGGGATCAGAGCATATAGAGTCATTGTTAACTGCAATATTACAGACTCTAGTTCCGGGTGGAAGAGCAGAAGGGGCAAATCAGGACTTTTTCCACCAGTCTTTTCAGTATGCTACTCATAGCCAATCTAACCTCCCCCAGCCCTCTAGGAGCACTGTGCAGACTCAAATTGTAGATCACAGTACTGTCCAAACTGGGAGCATACCAAGCAGTAGTGGGCCTATGGCTATGGCTCATTCCCATGGAGACCCTACACATGCTAACAAAGGATGCACTAGGCCTGTCTGGACACTGCGGAAGAGCATCAGTCTAATCCTGGAGATAGAGCAACACCCGCACCGACCGAGCCCAAGGATTTGGCGGTGGGCCCTGGGGTGTGGGGAAGGAGGGTTGGGGGACCGCTAGGGGAAACCCTTGATGGAATAGGTGCAAACTAGAGTAAGGACACCAAGAAGAAAGGAAATGGAAAAAAAAGAGAAATAGGGAAAAAGAGCTATACCATTTCCAGTGTACTCCCTCAAATGGCTATTTTCTACTACTAAGGATGATGCAGACCGAGGGCCAATTTCAACCACAAACTCTAAGGATGCCTCCAGAGGGGAGAATACAGTTACCAGCAATCCAGCCGTCCCTGCGCCTGATATTACTTGCTGCCAGGCTGCTAGACATTGGAGTGAAGTAGCCACCCTACAATCCACCTAGTTCATGCACCCTGAGACTATTCAGCAAAAGGGTGAGGTGACAGAAGGTTTTAATCGCCAACTTCACCCCTAAGGGATAGGTAAGCCCAGGAATAAGAGGAAAGGTGCCACAAAGAGGAAGAGAAAAAGAATGGTGGTGGGGACTGGTGCACGAAGAGTAATCAAGGCAGGTAGTCCTCTGCCCCACTCCCAGGAGAGGGCAGCAATTTCAACTGAACAGGGTGATTTGCGAACATCTAGTGAACTGAGGGTTCACCCTGATTTGAACTTGAACCCGTATGCTGCACCATTCTCGGTGCCCCCAGGAACTGGATGCATGGCTAGTGTGGATGCTCGCCATGCTTATCATGCTGTTACTGCCGCCACTTTTGGTACTGCATCGGCAAGAAGATACAGTGGACACTGCTACAAGTTTATTGACTTATTCCCAGATGTGGGCCTAAATTTACCTCTAAACAGATCAAGACTACTAATCCTCTTTTGAGTTGTGCCAGAGCTGGGAGTCCTCTCTTCCGGTGATATGAGACTAGTAAAACTGGGTTACAAGCATAGCCAGACTGACAGTTGCAGGGGGTATGCCTGTTCTGTATCCTTTCAAAGTGACTCAGCCCACTCCTGCCCTTTGGCCCTGGTTAAATTTGCCTCAACAGGGACAGTTAGGCCCTCATTACAACCCTGGCGGTAAATCCCACTTTCGGCCGTGCTGAAGACCGCCAACATATCGTTGCGGCAGTGGAAATCCGCTACAGGTATTACGACCCACAGCTCGGAATCCGCCACAATACAGACACCCATACAAGTCCGCCACAGCAAAGGTCAGTGATAAACTGGTGATACCAAAACCCACACCATCATGCTAACAAGAATACGCCCACACTATCACCACCCACAGACCAACGCGGCAGTCTTTCAACCACAGTAATCCATTGGAGGTACACACTGCCACGTTCAAAATACACACACATTTACAAAACACAACTACTTTGGACAATTCGAAATGCACACACCTGAAACACATACACACACCACACCCACACACCAGATCCAATATAAAGCACACACCCACATTAACCACAGACCCTTACAACCAAAAATTTGAAAGAAGGCCAGAGAGAGAGATTAGCTAACACAACACCAGCATCCACAGACACACAACACCATCACTTATACAATATCCACGCACCTCAAACAACACACACCAACACATCCCCTCACACATCACAACAGACAGCACCTCACACATCACCCACACCACATCATGGCACCTCAAAGACACCCCAGGTTTTCTGAGGAGGGGCTCAGGGTCATGGTGGAGGAAATCATCCGGATAGAGCCACAGCTTTTCGGATCACAGGTGCAGCAGGCATCCATTGCAAGGAAGATGGAGTTATGGTGGAGAATTGTCGACAGGGTCAACGCAGTGGGACAGCATTCAAGAACACGGGATGTCATCAGGAAAAGGTGGAACTGTGGTGAATCCTAGTTTGTTTTAGCGGGATAACAGGAGTTAGCTTAGCCGTAGGCTTGTAAACTCGTGCCCCCGTCACCCAGTGACTTTTAACCTACTTAGCTTGCTCTGTCTTAGTCCATTTCATTATTTATTTCCTTTAAAATGGCGGGCTTGTTTATAGTTAGGCCACTTGTTATGGGTTCTATTATCAGTGTCACTGCGCCAAGGCGTCAAGATCAAGCACGTAAGACAAACATACAGTAGGCATTTCACACTTAGGGATTTTCCCTCTCTATACTTTCGAAGGATTGTTGATATTAATTGCCGTCCCAAGCATGCCTGTTATCTATTGTTATGAATAACACTTATGTCAGGGGACCTTGTAAATCTGTATAAATACAACACACTTTTAGACAGATAATCAGAGGGATTCCGACCAGAGGGCATCGCCACCATCGCTGATACCGATGATAAAGTCATCTTGACGCTGACCCAGTCTTCGTGTCCCTGCGGAGTCTGAGATAGAGACCTCATTCCAAGGTAACAAGGGTTGGGGGCTCCTCTCATGGACACGGCTTTGGCAGATTAGGTTTGAAGAACCCAGCTCTCCTTTTATAGGTAGGAGGTTAGATTTACTCTCCTTAGGGTATTAGGGCTTATTCCATTTATTTTGGATCTACACATATTTCTTTTATATATTGCATAATGGTGGGGGTCTTTATAACAATTACTCTCCTCTTCACAATACTGTTGCTTGGTATATTCATTATCCTAATCATTGCAGTTCATGCAACTTATCGCAAATTGCAGTTATGTTGAATAAAAAATATTATAACTTCACTGCATCTGTGTTATTGCCTTTGTTTGTATGAGACATAATAAATCTGTGAGAAAAGGGTAATTTCCGTTCAACCACGATAACCCTGAGAGATCTTACTTTGAGTCCATGTGTAAGCGACTGCTACAAATCACCTTTTACTATTGTGTTTCTGGTGAGGTACTGCTAGTAAACCGGTAAGGTTTGGACAACAGTTACAACTAGTTGTAGGAAGGAACTTAGTCACCTACAAACGAAAGTACTGTCATCCTGAGACCAGCAGTCTTGCTCAGAGCAAGAGTCCAAACTACTACATGGCGCTACCAACGATGGTGTTTAGGCACTAATTTACGGATACCCTGACTTTCATTGTCTCACAAACAACAGGTACCCTCAGTACCTTTATACGGAGACGTCCGTGGTCTTTGGGAGAATCCTCCTCAGCCGAACGGGTAACACCTATTTAGGCTGAAGGTTGTTCGAGCTCGAACTCATAAAAAAGGAAAAACTTCCCCTGTTTTTGGTGTTCCGTTTCTCTAAAAAACCATGGATAATACCATAGACATTCCTGCAAATGCTAGACATGCACTTACACGACATTTATTAGCGCATGGCCTTACAGAAGAGGGCGGGGAGGTTACTTTGATTATAGAAGCAACTGAAGCGTACCAAACAGAAACATTTTACTGTTGGGTCACCTTTCCTGAGGCTGACCAAGGA